>NC_086224.1:515097-815097 GCF_035770615.1 Melospiza melodia melodia
TACCGAGACCCCCCCCCCAAAAACCCGGCCCAAAAAGCGCCCGGCAAAAATCGCCTTAAAACAAAAAAAAAAAAACCAAAAAAAACAAAAGGAAAAATCTCCAAAAATGAAAATTAAACCCCCCATGAGCAGGAAGGGGGGAACGACCCCGGAGCGACCCCCCCCCCGTCAAAAAAACCCCAAAAACAAAAGGAAAAAACCTCAAAAATGAAAATCAGCCCCCCCAGAGCAGCGGAAGGTGCAGAACGACCCCCCTGCCAAAAAAAACCCAAAACCAAAAATACCCCAAAAATGAAAATCAAACCACTCTGAGCAGCCGGAGGCGCGGAATGAACCCCCCCCCCGCCAAAAACCCCCCCAAAATAAAGGGAAAAAAACCCAAAAAATAAAGGGAAAAAACCCCCAAAACAAAAGGAAAAACCCCCAAAAATAAAAGGAAAAACCCCCAAAAAATAAAAGGAAAAAAACCTCAAAAATCAAGGGAAAACACCCCCAAAAATTAAAAAGAAAAACCCCCAAAACCCCCCAAAAAAAACCCCCAAAATTCCAAATCAGGTTCCCCCCGAGCAGCGGGAGGTGGGGAACGAGCCCTCGCCAAAAACCCCCAAAAACAAAAGGAAAAAAACCCAAAAATAAAAGGAAAAAAACCCCCAAAATAAAAGGAAAAAGACCCCAAAAAGGGGGAAAAAAAACCCCAAAAATAAAAGGAAAAATAACCCAAAAAATTCCAAATCAAACACCGCCTTGAGCAGGGAGGTGCGGAACGACCCCCCCCCGCAAAAACCCCAAAAACAAAAGGAAAAAAAACCCCAAAATAAAAGGAAAAAATACCCCAGAAAAAGGGAAAAAACCCAAGAAATAAAAGGAAAAAACCCCAAAAACAAAAAGGAAAAAAAACCCCAAAAATTCCAAATCACCCCCCCCCCCCTTGAGCAGGGAGGTGCGGAACGACCCCCCGCCAAAAACCCCAAAACAAAAGGAAAAAAACCCCAAAATAAAAGGAAAAAATTCCCCAGAAAAAGGGAAAAACCCCAAAATAAAAGGAAAAAACCCCAAAAATAAAAGGAAAAAAACCCCCAAAAATTCCAAAATCACCCCCCCCTTGAGCAGGGAGGTGCGGAACGACCCCGGAGCGACCCCCCCTGCGCCCCCCCCGCGCTCCCCAGGGGCTCGGCCGCCCCCTCCCCGCTCCCGGCACGGCTTTAATTCCCTTTAATTCCCTTTAATTCCCTCGAATAATTCATTTATTCCCATCGATTCCCGTTTATTTCGGGCTCGTCAATCACGAGCGTTCCCGACCCCCCCGACCCCCCCCCCCACCCTTTTCCCGCTTTTGTCTCGCGCGCGCCCACCCGGCCCCGCCCACGGGGCCCCCCCGGGGCCGCCCCCACCCCAAAACTCTGCCCTCCCCCCCCCCCCCCAAAGTTCCACCGTAAAAAAAAAAGTGAAAATTTGAAAATTTGGGGTTTTCATCAAAGCCCGGAACGCGGCCGGGGAGCCCCAAAATGAGCGGGGGGGAACCCAAAAGGGACACAAAGAGATTTGGGGGCTCTGAGATCGGTTCGAGGGGCCCCCAAATTGAGTGGGAGACCCCCAAAAATGAGTTTGGGACCCCCGCAATCAGTGGGAGACCCCCGAAATGAGTCTGAGATCCCTGAAATCGGTTTAAGGATCCCCAAATCAGTTTGAGGATCCCCAGATCAACTTGAGAACCCCGAAATGAGTTTGGGGCCCCTAAAATCGGTTCAGGATCCCTGAAATCAGTGTGAGGATCCCCCAAATCAGTTTGAGAACCCCAAAATGAGTTTGGAACCCCCAAAATGAGTTTGAGACCCCTAAAACCAGTTCGAGGATCCCCCAAACCAAGTTGAGAACCCCAAAATGCGTTTGGGACCTCAAAAATGATTTTAGGACCCCTGAAATCAGTTCAAGGATCCCCAAATCAATTTGAGAACCCCAAAATGAGTGGGAGACCCCCAAATGAGTGGGAGACCCCCAAAATGACTTTGGGACCCCTGAAATCGATTCGAGGATCCCCAAATCAAGTTGAGAACCCCAAAATGAGTTTGGGACCTCAAAATTACTTTTGGGACCCCTAAAATCGATTTGAGGATCCCCAAATCAAGTTGAGAACCCCAAAATGAGTTTGGGATGCCTGAAATGAATTTGAGGACCCCCAAATCAATTGAGAACCCCCAAAATCACTTTGAGGACCCCCGAGTTTATTTGAAGACCCCAAAATGAATTTGAGACCCCTAAAAATCTGTCCGAGGACGCCCAAATCAGTTTGAGGAGCCCCAAATGGTTTGAGACCCCCAAAATAATTTTGAGACCCCTGAGATCAGCTCGAGAAACCCCAAAGTCACATCGAGGACCCCCAAAATCACATCGAGGACCCCCAAAATCACATTGAGGACCCCCAAAGTCACTTTGAGGACCCCCAAAATCACATCGAGGACCCCCAAAGTCACTTCGAGGACCCCCAAAATCACTTTGAGGACCCCCAAAGTCACTCTGGGGCCCCCCGAGTTTATCCGGAATGAGTCGGAGACCCCCGAAATCATCTCGAGAACCCCAAAATCGCTTTGAGCGCCCCCGAAATCCTTTTGGGGCGGGCTCGGGGGGGGGCACCCCGGGGTGGGGGCGCACCCAGGGCTGGTGGGGGGGGGTGGGGTTCACCTGCCCGCCCCCCCCCCCCCAATCCCCGCGGTGCCGAGGTGGGCGCTGCTCCCACCCACGGCGTTACATAAAGGCTGATGATGATGATGATGATGATGATGATGATGATGATCAGCGCTGCTGGGAACGTGCGGGGAGGCGGCGGGGGGCGGGGGGGGGGGGCCCGAACCCCGAAACCCCCCCCCCGGGGATGGCTGAGACCCCTCCCCAATCAGCCCCGAGACCCCCCCCCAGGTCGGTCATGGGGTCCCTGAACCCCGAAACCCCCCGGGCCACCCACGAGACCCCCCCGGACCATCTCTGAGACCCTCCCCAGTCAGCCCCGAGACCCCCCCCCAGGTCAGTCATGGGGTCCCTGAACCCCGAAACTCCCCCGGGGATGGCTGAGACCCCTCCCCAATCAGCCCCGAGACCCCCCCAGTCAGCCCTGAGACCCCCCTGGGTCAACCCTGAGACCCCCCCCAGGTCAGCCATGGGGGTCCCCCGTACCCCTAAACCCCCCCCTGGCCGGCCCCTGGGACCCCCCCCCCATTGAGCCCTGAGACCCCTTCCCCCAGGTCACGCAGGTCATTTTTGGGGTGCATGAGGTCCTTGCACCCCAAAACCCCCCCGGGGCTGCCTGAGACCCCTCCCCAGTCAGCCCCGAGGACCCCTCCCCAGTCAGCCCCGAGACCCCCTAATCAGCCCTGAACCCCCCCCGGGCCGGCCCCGAGGTCCTCGGACCCCAAAAATTCCCCCGGGCCCTCCCAAGACCCCTCCCAGACCATCTCTGAGACCCCCCCCCAATCAGCCTTGAGACCCCCCCTGGGCCATCCCTCGGGTTCCTGTACCCCAAATCCCCCCCAGGCCGGTCCGAGACCCCCCCCGGGGCGGCCCAAGACCCCCCAGGCCATCTGTGAGACCCCCCCGGTGCCATCCCTGAGGTCCCCGCACCCCAAAACCCCCCCTGGACCTGCCTGGAGACCCCCCCCAATCATCCCTGAGACCCCCCAGACCATCTGTGAGACCCCTCCGGGTCAACCCTGAGGTCCCCCGCACCCCAAAACCCCCCCTGGACCCGCCCGAGACCCCCCCCAGGTCAGCCCTGAGCCCCCCCGGGTCAGCCCCGAGCCCCCCCGGTGCAGCAGCGCCCCCGAGGGGCTCCAGGGAGGGTCTGGGGGCGCTCAGAGTGGGGGGCGGGGGGGTGTGGGGGGGGTCCCCCCCAGCTCCAGGTGAGGACCCGCAGTAATGGGGAGGGGGCTGCAGACCCCCCAGGGGACACGAAGGGACCCAGCCGGGGATGGACGGGGCCGGGGGTCGCACAGGGGGGGTCGCGGGGGGGCTCTGACCCCTCCCCAACCCAGGGGCGCCCCCACGACCCCCCCGGGGGTCCCGGGGCATCTCCCCTTCCCCATTTGCCCCGCGGATCCCGGGGGTCCTGACCCCCCCCCTCCCCCCCCCATCTTCGGGAGGTTTTGGGGTCCCCCCGGTTGGGGCACAGCCCCGGGGGGATCCTGGGGGTCCCTTGGGGGGTCCCGGGGGTCGCTCGGGGGGGATCGGGGGTCCCTCCATTCCTTGGAGGGTCCCGGGGCATCGCCCCCCTTCCCCCGCGTTCCCCTGGGGGTCCCGGGGGTCCCTTGGAGGGGTCCCGGGGGTCTCTCGGGGGTCCCTTGGGGGGTCCCGGGGCGTCGCCCCCTCCCCCGTTCCCCCGGGGGTCTCTCGGGGGTCCCTTGGGGATCCCTTGGGGGGTCCCGGGGCGTCGCCCCCTCCCCCGTTGCCCCGGGGGTCCCGGCGCCGCGCGGGGCTGGGGCGGACCCCCCCGGTCCCGGCGCCCGCCCCCGGCTCCCCCCGCCCCGCCCCGCCCGCCGGTGCCGGTGCCGGTGCCGGGGGCCGCCTCGGGGAAAGTTGCGGCGAGCCCCGGGCGGCGGAGGCAGCGCCGGCGGCCGCGGGCACCGCGAGCGGCGACACCGGGGCTGGGCGACACCGGCGGCACCGGCGGCACCGGCGGCGGCAGCGGCCGAGCATCCCCCGGTAGGAGCGCGCAGCATCCCCGGCGCCGGCGCTGCCATCCCCGCTCCTTCTCCCCCGCTTCCCTCCGCTTCTCCCTCCCCGGTTCTCCGTTCCCGCTTCTCCCTCCCCGCTTCTCCATCCCCGGTTCTCCCCTCCCGGTTCCCCCATCCTCGTCCTCCGTTCCCGGCTCTCCCCTCCCGGTTCTCCCCTCCCGGTTTCCCCGTTCCCGGTTCTCCCCTCCCGCTTCTCCGTTCCCGGCCTCTCCCTCCCGGTTCCCCCGTGCCGCCGCTCCCACCCCCGGTGCCCGGATCCATCTTGGCTCCGGTGCTGCCTGCGCAGCCGCCGGCTACCGGGGGGCGGGGGGGAGGCCGGGGCCGGGGGGGCGCCCGCCCGGGGCTGCGGCCGCTACCGGGGCCCGCGGGAGGCACCGGAGAACGGGGCCCGGGGCAGCTCCGGGGCTGCGGGAGGCACCGGCGGACGGGGCCGGCGGAGGCGCGGGGGGTAACGGGAGGCAACCGGGAGGAACCAAGCGGGGGTTACCGGGAGGAACCGGCGGGCTGCGGGAAGGAGCCGGGGATACCGGGAAGGAGCGGGGGCTACCGGAGGGACCGGGGGGCTACGGGAAGGAGCCCAGGGGATACCGGAGGAACCGAGGGGCTACCGGAGGGACCGGGGGGTACCAGGGGGGTACCGGGAGGTACCGGGAGGCACCGGGTGGTACCGGAGGGTACCGGGAGGTACCGGGAGGCACCGGGTGGTACCGGAGGGTACCGGGAGGTACCGGGAGGTACCGGGGGGGTACCGGGGGTGCACCGGGCGGTACCGGGGGGACCGGGCCGGGCTGAGCCGCGCTCGCCGCCCGTGCCCAGGGGCGATGGAGCCGCCGCGGAGCCTCCCGGGGCTGGAGCGGGAGCGGGCGGCGCTGGACGCGGCCGGGGGGTGCCCGTCCCCCGCTGGACGCCAGGGCCGTGCCCGGCAGGAAGGTCTGGGTCAAGCTGCGGGCGCTGTGAGTGACCCCCGGCCGCGGGACCCCCGCCCAGAGAGAGCCCAGAGCCACAGAGAGACCCCAGACCCCAAAGGGAGACCCCCAAACACAGAGAGAGACCCCAGACCCAAAGAGAGAGACCCTGAACCCAAAGAGAGACCCCCAAATCCCAGAGAGAGACCCCAGACCCAACGAGAGACCCCAAACCCCAGAGAGAGACCCCAGACCCAGAGAGACACCAACCCCGAAGAGAGCCCCGGGGGAACCCCCAAAGAGAGACCCCCCCCAAAAGAGAGACATTCCCCCCAGAGCAGGACCCCCGAACCACAAACTGGGACCCCCAAATCGGGACCCTTAAACTGCAAACTGGGACCCCCAAACCCCAAACTGGGACCCCCAAACTGGGATACCTCAAACCCCAAACCGGGACCCTTGAACCGCAAATTGGGATCCCCAAACCCCAAACCGGGACCCCCAAATCGGGACCCTTAAACCCCAAACTGGGACCCCCAAACCCCAAACCGAGACCCCTGACCCATCCGAGGATCCCACCCCAACCAACCCCTGACCCCCCACTCTGGGCGCCCCATTCCCCTCCAAGACCCTCACCCCAAAAAGCCCCCAGGGACCCTCGGGGTGTCCCCAAGCCTCCTTTGGGCCCCTTTGGGGACCGACTCGGGGTCCCCTCCCCTGGTGTGCCCCTCCGGGGGTGTCCCCGCGGGGTGACAGCGGCCCCGGGGTGTCCCCCAGCCCTGCGGGGACATTGCAGGTGCCGCAGGTGCCACCCCCGTGCCACCGCTGCCCTCGGGGGGGGGGTGCCGGGGGTGCCACCCCCTCACCTGTGCCAGGCGCTCACGTGCCCCGCGCCCACCTGCGGCACGTGCGGAGCCCGGGGGGGGTCCCCGTGGGGCGGGGGCGGCCCGGGGGGCGCCACGTGCGTGGGGACACGCGTGGGGACACGTGTGGGACACGGGGAGGGCACGGGCGGGGCGGGGCACGCGCGCGGGACACACCCGGGCTGCGTGTGGCACACCTGAGCGTGCCCGGGGACAAGGGGGTGACACTGTGGGGGTGACGCCGTGGGGGCGACACACGCGTGTGCACGGGGGGTTGTGGCACGCCCGGGGTGTCACACGTGTCGCTCCCACAGGTGTGTCCCCAAAGCGGGGGCTGTCCCCTCCTGAGCCCCCCCAGCGTCCCCACCCCGCCATCCCCAGGGGTGACGGTGCCGGGGGTCCCCGAGGCCACCCTGTCACCCCTGCGGACGTGGGGGTCACCAGGCGACGGCAGGTGGCCCGGGGGGTGGCACTCAGCGGGGTGGCACAGCCAGGCCCTGTCCCTTGTCCCCACGGGTGACACGGGGGGCTCGGGGCATGGCTGTCCCCGAGGGGGGTCCCCGAGGGTCCCCACGGGGGTGGCGGGGCGCGGGAAGGTGACAACCGCCGTCCCCAAGGTCACAGCAGCGCCGGTGACGTCTGTGCCCCCCCGGCCCCCCTCGCTGTCGCTGTCACCGTCACTGTCGCCGTGACCGGGGGACGTGGTGGCCCCTCCCCAGCGCGTGGCTCCGGTGCCTGTGGTGGCCGCAGCGGTGTCCTTGTGCTGGCACGGTGGCAGCGCCCGTGTCCCCACGCTGTCACCACCCTGGGCCCCCCCCGTGCCACCTGTGCCACCCCCCGTGCCACCTGTATCACCCCGTGCCACCTGTGCCACCCCATGCCACCTGTGCCACCCATATCACCCTCTGCCACCTGTGCCACCCCCATGCCACCTGTATCACCCCATGCCACCTGTATCACCCTGTGCCACCTGTGCCACCCCGTGCCACCTGTGCCACCCCGTGCCACCTGTGCCACCCCGTGTCGTGGTGCCATGGGGATGGCACTCCGCAGACAGGAGTCTCCCAATTCCCTGTCCCCTTCCTGTGACCCCCTCCTGTCCCCAACCCGGGGGGGCTGTCCCCGCTCTCCTGGGGGAGTCAATGCCACCCTGTGCCCACCCTGTCCCCACCCTGGGGCTGTCCCTGGGGGTCCCGAACCCTCTGCCCCCCCCCCCCGTGCCAGGGGTCCCATCTGTCCCCGGGTGTCCCTAACGCTGTGTCCCTGCTGTCCCTGGATGTCCCTGACCCTGTCCCCCCCATTGCTGGGGGTCCCCGCTGTCCCCTCTGTCCCTGGCTGTCCTTAACCCTGTGCCCCCATTCCGGGGGTCCCTAACCCTGTCCCCCCATTCCGGGGGTGTCCCCCTGTCCCTGGATGTCCTTAACCCTGTCCCCCCATTCCAGGGGTGCCCCCTGTCCCTGGCTGTCCCTGGCAGTCCCGCCCTGTTCCAGGGGTGCCCCCCATGCCTCTCTGTCCCTGGGTGTCCCTAACCCTGTCCCCCCCATTCTGAGGGTGCCCCCCTGTCCCTAACCCTGTGCCCCCCATTCCGGGGCTCCCTAACCCTGTCCCCCCATCCCGGGGGCGCCCCCTGTCCCTCCCTGTCCCTAACCCTGTCCCCCCCATGCCGGGGGCGCCCCCGGTGCCCCCCAGGCTCCGTTTCCTGCTCAAGCAGCTCGAGGCGGGCGAGGTGAACGTGGAGGAGCTGAAGCGCAACCTGGAGTACGCGGCGTCGCTGCTGGAGGCCGTGTGCATCGACGAGACCAGGTGGGCAGGGGACACCCAGGGGACACCCAGGGGACGCCGGGGGGACACCCGGGGGCGGGCGCGGCGGCGCTGAGTGCCCCCGTGCCCCCAGGCAGGTGCTGGACACGGAGGACGAGCTGCGGGACATGGGCTCGGACGCGGCCGTGCCCTCCGAGGTGCGCGACTGGCTCGCCGCCACCTTCACGCAGCAGGCGCGGGCCAAGGGCCGCCGCGCCGAGGAGAAACCCAAATTCCGCAGCATCGTGCACGCCGTGCAGGCCGGCATCTTCGTGGAGAGGTGACAGAGGGGACACGGGCACGGGGACACGGCGAGGGGGGCGTTGGGGGGGGACGGGGACACGGTGAGGGGGGTGTGGGGGACACGCTGAGCAAGGCACAGAGGGGACAGGGACACTCCGAGATGGGCACAGGGGGACGGGGACACCCTGAGGATGGCACAGAGGGGACAGGGAGGGTGCAGAGGGGACAGGGACACTCCGAGATGGGCACAGGGGGACAGGGACACCCTGAGGATGGCACAGAGGGGACAGAGACACCCTGAGGATGGCACAGAGGGGACAGGGACACTCCGAGATGGGCACGGGGGGACAGGGACACCCTGAGGATGGCACAGAGGGGACAGGAAGGGTGCAGAGGGGACAGGGACACTCCGAGATGGGCACAGGGGGACAGGGACACCCTGAGGATGGCGCAGAGGGGACAGGGACACATCAAGGATGGCACAGAGGGGACAGGGAGGGTGCAGAGGGCACAGGGACACTCCAAGGGGGACACAGTGGGGACAAGAGGGCACAGGGGGGACGGGGACACACCAAGGAGGGCATGGGGGACACGGGGACACACTGAGCAGGGCACGGAGGGGACACAGTGGGGACAGAACTTCTTGGGAGGGATGTGACAGTATGGGAGATGAGCTGAGAGCAGAGGGGACCCCCAAACCCAGAGACTGTCCCCAGCCCTCAGGTGGGTCCCCAAAACCCAAGAGGGTCCCTAGAACCAAGGTGAATCCCCAGGGGAGCCCCGAGGGGTCCCCAGGTGTGTCCCCAGCTCTGTCCCCAGTCCCAGGGGTGTCCCCAGCCCTCAGGTGGGTCCCCAGTCCTTGGGGGTCCCCAGGGGTGTCCCAAGCCCCCCAGGCCCCCCAGCCCTGCCTCCCCCCAGGATGTTCCGCCGGATGTACACGGCCGTGGGGCCCAGCTACTCCTCCTCCGTCCTCAACTGCCTGAAGGTACCAAAAAAAAACCTCCAAAAAATCCCCCAAAAAACCAAAACCAAGGGGGGCTGCTGGGAGCCACTGGGAGGCACTGGGAACCAATGGGAGGCACTGGGGATCAATGGGAATAACTGGGAATCAATGGGAATCAATGGAATATCTGGGAATAATCTGGAAATCAATGGGAACAACTGGGAATCAATGGGAATCAATGGGATATCAATGGAATATCTGGGAATGTCTGGAAATCAATGGGAATAACTGGGAATCAATGGGAATAACTGGGAATCAATGGGATATCAATGGGAATCAATGGGAATCAATGGGCTATCAATGGAATATCTGGAAATCAATGGGAATAACTGGGAATCAATGGGAATCAATGGGATATCAATGGGAATCAATGGGAATAACTGGGAATCAATGGAAATCTCTGGGAATTACTGGGAATTTGAGAATCAATGGGGATATCTGGGAATCAATGGGAATCATTGGGAATCAATTGGAATAACCAGGAATAAGTGGGAATAAGTGGGAATAAATGGGAATAAATGGGAATAAACGGGAATTACGGACTTCACTGGGGCTTTACTGGGAATTGCTGGGCATTCCCGGAATTGCTGGGCACCCCTGGAATTCCCGGGCCCCCCCGTGTCCCCCGGTGTCCCCAGCGGTGTCCCCGTGTCCCCCAGGGCCTGGACCAGTGGTGCTTTGACGTGTTCTCGCTGCACCGCGCGGCCGAGGAGCACTCGCTGCGCACGGTGGTGTTCGAGCTCTTCACCCGCCACAACCTCAACAGCCGCTTCAAGGTGGGGATGGAGCCCCAAAATACCCAAAAAATACCCCAAAATATCCCAAAATACCCCCCACAACATCAACAGCCACTTCAAGGTGTGAATGGCACCCCAAAATCCCCCCAAAATACCCCAAAAATCACCCCCACAACCTCAACAGCCGCTTCAAGCTGTGACCCAACATTCAAAATCCTCCAAAACACCCCCCAAAAAACCCCAAAAAACCCCCAAAAAACCCAAAACAGCCCCAAAACCCTCCCCAGGAGCCCCAAACTCCAACCCAGGACTCCCTCAGGACCCTCCCAAAATCCACCCCAGGACCCCCAAAATCCACCCAAGACCCCCAAACTGCCCTCCAGGACCCCCAAACTCCCCTCCAGGACCCCCAAACTGCCCTCCAGGACCCCCGAGCTGCCCCTCGGGGACTGTCCCCCCCGCTGTCACCGCGATGTCCCCACAGATCCCCGGCGCGTTCCTGACGTCGCTGCTGGAGGCGCTGGAGGGCGGCTACGGAAAGTTCCGGAACCCCTACCACAACCAGGTGCACGCGGCCGACGTCACCCAGACCGTGCACTGCTTCCTGCTGCGCACCGGCATGCTGGTACGGGGACACGGGGACACGGGGACACGGGGCTGTCCCCAAGGGTGGCACCACACAACCCAACCCGCCTGTCCCCATGGCCCGGTGCTGCTCGTTGCCATGGGAATGTCCCCAGGGTGGCACCGGGGACACGCATGGGTGGCACCTGGAACGGGTCTGTGCACAGTTGTCACATGTGGGGTGGCACCTGGCACATGTCTGTGCCCCACTGTCCCTACACAGTTGTCACATGCCTGGCGGCACCTGGCACACATCTGTGCCCACTGTCCCCATCTGACTGTCACATGTGGGATGGCACCTGGTGCGCATGCTGCCCGTTGTCCCCACGTGGTTGTCACGGCACACCTGGGGTGTCACACTCATGGCGGAGGTGGCCCTGTCCCCATCCTTGTCCCTGACTTGCTGTCCCTGTCCCATCTCTGTCCCCGTCCCCGTCCCCGTCCCTGTCCCCATCCCTGTGTCCCTGTCCCCGTCCCTGTCCCATCCCTGTCCCCATCCCTGTCCCCATCGCTGTCCCTGTCCCTGTCCCCGTCCCTGTCCCATCCCTGTCCCCGTCCCTGTCCCTGTCCCTGTCCCTGTCCCTGTCCCTGTCCCCATCCCTGTCCCCGTCCCCATCCCTGTCCCCATCCCTGTCCCCGTCCCCATCCCTGTCCCCGTCCCTGTCCCTGTCCCTGTCCCTGTCCCCATCCCTGTCCCCGTCCCCATCCCTGTCCCCATCCCTGTCCCCATCGCTGTCCCTGTCCCTGTCCCCGTCCCTGTCCCATCCCTGTCCCCGTCCCTGTCCCATCCCTGTCCCTGTCCCCATCCCTGTCCCCATCTGTGTCCCTGTCCCCATCCCTGTCCCTGTCCCCATCTCCGTCCCTGTCCCCATCCCTGTCCCTGTCCCCGTCCCTGTCCCCATCCCTGTCCCTGTCCCTGTCCCTCTCCCTGTCCCTGTCCCCATCCCTGTCCCTGTCCCATCCCTGTCCCTGTCCCTGTCCCTGTCCCTGTCCCTGTCCCTGTCCCTGTCCCTGTCCCCATCCCCGTCCCTGTCCCCATCCCTGTCCCATCCCTGTCCCCATCGCTGTCCCTGTCCCTGTCCCTGTCCCTGTCCCCATCCCCGTCCCTGTCCCTGTCCCCATCCCTGTCCCTGTCCCTGTCCGTGTCCCCGTCCCTGTCCCCAGCACTGCCTGTCCGAGATCGAGCTCCTGGCCATCGTCTTTGCCGCCGCCATCCACGACTTCGAGCACACGGGGACAACAAACAGCTTCCACATCCAGACCAAGTGAGGGCGCGGGGACAGGGACACGGCATGGCACGGGTGGCACAGCATGGCACAGGGACACGGCACGGCACAGATGGCATGGCATGGCAGGGATGGAGCATGGCACTGGGACACAGCGTGACATGGGGGACGTGGCATGGCACAGGGACATGGCACAGCATGGTGACACGGCACAGCAGGGGTGGTGTGCCACAGGTGACACAGCACGGCATGAGTGGCACAGCATGGCATGGGGGACATGGCATGGCACGGGTGTCACAGCATGGCATGGGTGGCGCAGCACAGGTGGCACAACAGACGTGGCGTAGCATGGCACAGCATGGGTGGCACAATATGGCATGGCACAGGTGGCACAGGATGGCATGGGTGACACGGCAGATGTAGCACAGCATGGCACACCTGACACAGCATGGCACAGCATGGCACAGGTGACATGGCATGGGTGGCACAGTGTGGGTGGCACGGCATGTCCCAGACATGGCTGCGGAGCCATCCTGGGGACACCATGGTGACACCTGCGGAACGCTCACGGCCACCGACCCAGCCGGGACACAGCCGTGCTGCCACCCAGGGCCACCCCTCGCTGCGGGGGCCCTGTCCCCGTGCCCAGTGTCCCCATGGTGTCCCCGTGGTGTCCCCGTGGTGTCCCCAGGTCGGACACGGCCATCCTGTACAACGACCGCTCGGTGCTGGAGAACCACCACATCAGCGCCGTGTTCCGCCTGATGCAGGACGAGGAGCTCAACATCTTCGTCAACCTCACCAAGGACGAGTTCGCGTAAGGTCCCCTCGCTGCCCCCTCGCCGTCCCCACCCTGTCCCCTCGCTGTCCCTGACCGCGTCCCCTCTGTCCCCTCAGCGAGCTGCGGGCGCTGGTCATCGAGATGGTCCTGGCCACCGACATGTCCTGCCACTTCCAGCAGGTCAAGTCCATGAAGACGGCGCTGCAGCAGCTGGAGAGGTGGGTGGGGGCGGTGGCCAGCGCCAGGTGTGTCCCCAGGGGTGGCGGGGTGGCTCTGGGGACAACCCGGGCTCTTGTCCCCAGGCTGGACAAGGCCAAGGTGCTGTCGCTGCTGCTGCACGCGGCCGACATCAGCCACCCCACCAAGCAGTGGGCGGTGCACAGCCGCTGGACCAAGGCGCTCATGGAGGAGTTCTTCCGGCAGGTAGGGCCGGGGCCGGGCGGGGGGACGCGGGGGACACCCCGTGGGGACACCACGGATGTCCCTTGCCTTGCCAGGGGGACAAGGAGGCCGAGCTGGGGCTGCCCTTCTCGCCCCTCTGCGACCGCACCTCCACGCTGGTGGCCCAGTCGCAGATCGGTGAGTGCGGGCGAGGTCCCGTCCCCGTCCTGTCCCCTCGCTGTCCCCTCGCTGTCCCCGGTGTGTCCCCAGCAGCAGCGCCGTGTCCCCTCCTGTCCCCAGGGTTCATCGACTTCATCGTGGAGCCGACGTTCTCGGTGCTCACCGACGTGGCCGAGAAGTTGGTGACGCCGCTGCCCGAGGACGGCTCCAAGGCCAAGGGCAACCCCGCGGCCACCCAGCAGCCCAGGTGGGCGTCCCTGTCCCCAAGGTTCGTGCCCTGCGGTGGCAGTGGTGACCCTGGCCCGCTGCCAGCTGTCCCCGTTGTCCCCCAGCTCGCAGTGGCGGCAGCCGTCCCTGGATGAGCACCTGGAGGACATCAAGGCCGACCTGGCCGGGTTCCGCTCCACCTGGACCAAGCACATCCAGGAGAACAAGCAGAAGTGGAAGGAGAGGGCGGCCAGCGGTAGGGGACGGCCACCACGGCCATTATGCGCCACCATGGCCACTACGGCCACCAATGGCCACCATGGCCACCAAGGCCCCCATGGCCACTACAGCCACCATGGCCACCACGGCCACCACAGCCATTATGGCCACCATGGCCACCATGGCCACCATGGCCACCACGGCCACCACAGCCATTATGGGTCACCACGGCCAGTATGGCCATCATGGGCCACTACAGCCACCATGGCCACTATAGCCACCATGGCCACCACAGCCATTATGGCCACCATGGCCACCATGGCCACTACAGCCACCATGACCACCAATGGCCACCAATGGCCACCATGGTCACTACAGCCACCCATGGCCACCACGGCCACTGAGGAGGGGCTGGGGACCACCACAAACTGCTCAGGGCCAGCTGTGTCCCAGTGTCCTCAGGCTAGGAGGTGACACAAGCGCGGTGCAGGGGGCACAACCTGGACTGCGTGGGGAGGTGGCCCTGGGGGGGACACGAGTTCTGGGGTGTCCCCGGTGACCCTGCCCGTGTCCCCCAGGCATCACCAACCAGGCGTCCATCGATGAGCTGTCCCCGTGCGAGGAGCCCGCGGCCACCACCGGGACACACAGCGAGAACGGGGACGTGGATTAGCGGGGGGAGGAGCCAGGTGGGGACACCGGGAAAGGGGCGGGGACACCGGGAGAGGGAGGAGTCGATGGGAAAGGGGCGGGGACACCGGGAAAGGGGCGGGGACACGGGGAGGGGGGCGGGGACACCGGGAGGAGGGCGGGGACACCGGGAAAAGCGAGGTGAGGACCCCAGGAGTGGGCTGGGGACACCGCGGTGACTGTCCCCTCCCCGCAGGTCCCTGTCCAGCTGAGTGACACCGTCTCAGTGACACCGTCTTGTCTTCGATGCCATCGAGTTCAGAACCATCTGTGCCAGGAGCCCCCGGGGCCGGGCTCGGATCGGTGTCGCCCCTGTGCCAGGCCCGGTGTCACCTCTGTGCCAGGCCTGGTGTCACCGCCATGCCAGGCTTGGTGTCACCCCTGTGCCAGGCTTGGTGTCACCACTGTGCCATGACCGGTGTCACCCCTGTGCCAGGCCCGGTGTCACCGCCATGCCAAGACTGGTGTGACTGCTGTGCCAGGCCTGGTGTCACCGCCGTGCCAGGAGCCCCCCGGGCTGTCCCCTCTGTCCCAGTGTCACCGGTCCCTCACTGCCACCCCCGGCCCCCCACACCGGGCTCAGTCCTTTGGGATTTTTAAAAACGCTTTTCCTGCTCGGGAGGGGCTGGGGCGGGGACGGTGGCACTGGGGACAGCTGGGGAGACACGCTGGGGACATGCGTGGGGACATGTTGGGGACAGCCAGGGGGACAGATCCCCTCGGGGTCTGGATGGTGCCACCGTGAGGGTGGCACTGTGCCCTGTCCCCATCCAGCCCGGGGACAGGAGAGGGGACAGGAACAGGAACAAGAGAGGGGACAAGAATGGGGACAAGGACAGAGAGAGGGACAGGGATGGGGACAGGAGAGGGGACAAGGACAGGCACAGGGAGGTCCCATCCAGAGTGGCGGGGGTGGCACTGGGGACAGGGAGTGGCAGGGACAGGGACGGATCCCTCTCTGGTGTGCCCCCAGCTCTGGTGTGTCCCTGGAATGTCCCCGGTTCCTGCGACATCCCGGGAGTGCTCGGGAATGCTGGGAATCTTTGGGAATCTTTGGGAATGTTCCGGAATGTTCCAGAATGCTCCCACATCCTGGTCCGGCCGCCCCCTCCAGCTCCAGTGAGCCCTGGGAACCCCGGAATGCTTGGGGAATCCATGGTTCCAATCTCAGACCCGGGAATACTCCAGAATCCTGGATCCAGGCTTGGAATCTTCCAGAATCCTGGTTTTGGCCTTGGGAATGTCCCAGGATCCCAAATCCAGCCTTGGGATCTTCCAAGGGAAGATACCAAACTGAGTTTCAGGAATGTTTCAGAATCATGGATCCAGCCCTGGGAATGCTCCAGAATCGTGGATCCGGCCCCAGGAATGTTCCAGGATCCCAGATTCAGGAATGTTCCAGAATCCTGGATCCACCCTCGAGAATGTTCCAGAATCCCAGATCTGGGAATGTTCCAGAATCCAGGACCCAGCCCAGGAATGTTCCAGATCCCAGATCCACCCTCGAGAATGTCCCAGAATCCCGGATCTGGGAATGTTCCAGAATCCAGGATCCAGCCCAGGAATGTTCCAGATCCCAGATCCACCCTCGAGAATGTCCCAGAATCCCGGATCTGGGAATGTTCCAGAATCCAGGACCCAGCCCAGGAATGTTCCAGATCCCAGATCCACCCTCGAGAATGTCCCAGAATCCCGGATCTGGGAATGTTCCAGAATCCAGGATCCAGCCCAGGAATGTTCCAGATCCCAGATCCACCCTCAGAATGTTCAAGAATCCCGGATCTGGGAATGTTCCAGAATCCAGGATCCAGCCCAGGAATGTTCCAGATCCCAGATCCACCCTCAGAATGTTCCAGAATCCCGGATCTGGGAACGTTCCAGAACCCTGGACCCACTGCCCCCCCCCCCCCCGAGCACCGCCCGCCCTCCCGGATTCCCGGGATGCCCCGCCCCCCCCGGGAATGTTCGGGAATGTCCCGGGAATGCTCAGGAATGTTCGGGAACGCCCGGACCTCCCCCCCCCCACCAGCCCCCGGCCCCTCCCACTCCGGCCCTGGCCCCGCCCCCCGTGTTTGTATTTTTGTACCCCGTGTCCCCGCCGTGTCCCCCCTCCGTGTCCCCCCCTCGGTCACCGCTGGCAGAGCTCCGCCCCCCCCCACACCCCGCATGTGTCCCCCCCGCGCCGCCGCCGCTAACGAGCAATTAATTATTAATTAATGAGTTAATTAATAAACGCCGCCGTCGCCACCACCACGGCCGCGCTCCGGCCATTGGGGAGGGGGGGGGGGGAAACTGAGGGGGTGGAATTTGGGGAGGGGGCGGAATTTGGGCGTGGGGGCGGCCCCAAGGGGGGTCCTGGAGCCCCCCCCACTATCCAAAATGGGGTCCTGACCCCACCCCAGCATCCAAACTGGGTCTGGGGTCTCCCCAGTATCCAAAAGGGGGTCCTGGAATCCCCCCCACCCAACGCAAAATGGGGTCCTGACCCCACCCCAAAAAGGGTCTGGGGTCCCCCCAACACCTATGGGGGGGGTCCTGGAGCCCTCTCAACCCCCAAAAGGGGGTCCTGGAGCCCCCACCAAGCACCCAAAATAGGGGTCCCGACCCCCGCCCCAGCACCCAAAGGGATTTTGACCCCCCCCCAGGGATTTTGACCACCCCCCACTCATAAGGGGGTCCCCCCCACCCCCGGCGCGGCCCAAGCAGGAGGCGGGGGGGGAAAGGATCCCTTTAATTCCGGCTGGGGGGGGGGTCCCTGCACCCCCCTGTGTCCCTGTCCCCCTCCCACCCGTGTCCGTGCGCACGCGAGTGTCCCTGTCCCCTCCCGTGTCCCCTCCCGTGTCCCCTCCCGTGCCCAGGTGTCCCCCCCAGGTGTGCACAGGTGCGGGGGGGGCCCGAGGGTGGCAGTGATTGTGGGGGGGGTCTGCTCAGTGTCCCCAGTGTCACCTGCCCTGGGGACCCCCGAGGGGGGCAGTGATTGTGGGGGGGGTCTGCTCAGTGTCCCTAGTGTCCCCTGCCCTGGGGACCCCCGAGGGGGGCAGTGATTGTGGGGGGGGTCTGCTCAGTGTCCCTAGTGTCCCCTGCCCTGGGGACCCCCGGGGGTGGCAGTGATGGGGGGGGCACGCAGGGTGTCACTCCGTGTCCCCGGTGTCACCCAAGGGTGGCGGTGCGGGGTAAGGGGGGTGTGTGGCAGGTGTCACCTGCCCCGAGGTCCCCAGGGGGAGGGCACCTGCCCGTCAGAGTAAAATAAAATTAAATAAAACAAAATAAATTAAAAAAAAATCCCAAAAGAATTCTGGGCGGCCCCAAAATCTTAGAAAACGGAATAAAAAAAATCTGCGCTGGCGTCCGGCGGCCACACCTGGGGACAAGGGACAGGGACAGCGCTGGGGACAGGGGAGGGGACACCCCTGTCACTGTGCCAGCAGGGCCACCTTGACCCTGGCACTGCCCCAGTGCCACCCCAGTGACATCCCAGTGCCACCCCAGTGCCACCCCAGTGACATCCCAGTGACATCCCAGTGTCCCAGTGCCATGTCCCAGTGCCCCCCAGGTGTCCCAGTGCCACCCCAGTGTCCCAGCCTTGTGTCCCACTGCCCCAGTCTGGTGTCCCAGTGCCACCCTCGTGTCCCAACACCATATCCCTGTGCCCTCCAATGTCCCAGTTCTGTGTCCCAGTGCCACCCTAGTGCCACAGTACCATGTCCCAGTGCCCCTACACTGCCCCAGCCCAGTGTCCCCAATGTCCCCTAGTGTTCCCAGGTGTCCCCGGTGCCCCCGATGTCCCCAGTGTGTCTCCAATGTGTCCCCAGTGCCCTCAGCGTCCCCAATGCCCCCAATGCCCGCAGTGTCCCCAATGCTCCCCAATGTCCCCAATGCCCCCAATGCCCCAATGCCCCCAATGCCCGCAGTGTCCCCAATGCTCCCCATTGTCCCCAATGTCCCCAATGCCCCCAATGCCCTCAATGCCCCCAATGTCCCTCAATGTCCCCAGTGTCCCCAATGTCCCCAGCACCCCCAGTGTCCCCATTGTCCCCAATGCCCCCAATGCCCCCAGTGTCCCCATTGTCCCCATTGTCCCCAATGCCCCCAGTGCCCCCAGCGTGTCCCCAGTGTCCCCAGGCCGTACCTAGTGGCCGCTGCCCGCGCTGTCCCCAGGCTCTATATGGGTCCCGTCCTCAGCCCGGCTGCGCCGCACGGCCCCGGGGGTCCCGGCCCGGGGGGTCCCCGCTTGGGGGGTCCCGGCCTGGGGGGTCCCGGCCCGGGGTGTCCCCGCTTGGGGGGTCCCATCTCCGGGGGTCCCTGTGGGTGTCACAGCACAGGGGTGACCTCAGAGCCACTCAGTGCCCCCCAGTGCCCCCCCCAGTGCCCCCCAGTGCCCCCCCCGGTGCCCCCCACTCACGGTGGCCGGCCGGGGCCGGGCCGGGGCTGTGCCGGTGCTCTGCCTCGGTGTCCCCGCCGCGGTGACAGCGGGCGGTGGCCGCCACCTCGTCGTCGTCGTCGCCGCCCTGCGCCTGCTTGCACAGGTGATGCTCCACCATCATCTGCAGCTCTGCCGGGCAGGGAGCGGCGCTGGGGGGGGCGCGGGGGGGGGCCCTGGTGACCGTCCCCACCCTCCCGGCGACACCGCCCTCGGGCGTGGCCTCGTGGTGGCCTCGTGGTGGCCTCGTGGTGGCGGGGACTGAGGCCGGTGTGGGGTGGGGACACCCAGCCACCCATAAACCACGGTGCTGGGGGGCTGTCACCCCTCTGTGATCCCCCCGTGTCCCCTCAAGGCCCTCCAGTGTCACCCCATGTCCACTCGTGTCCCCCCCTGTGCCCCCCTTGTGTCCCCACCCGTGTCCCCCCAAGTCCCTCTCCTGTCACCCCCGTGTCACCCCATGTCCCCTCATGTCCACTCGTGTCCCCCTGTGTCCCCTCGTGTCTCCTTATGTCCTCCCGTGTCCCCTCATGTGCCCCCCTCGTGTCCCTGTGACCCCCCCGTGTCCCCCTGCATGTCCCCCCGTGTCCCCCTCACGTCCTCCCATGTCCCCTTGCGTCCCCCCCTCACGTCCCACCATGTCCCCCTCGTGTCCCCTCATGTCCCACCATGTCCCCCCCGTGTCTCTGTGACCCCCCCCATTGTCCCCCATTGTCCCCCCATTGTCCCCCTGTACCTTTCATGGTGGGGGTGCTGCGGGACACCTTCTTCCTCTGCCGCGGGGACATGGCCAGGCCGGACTGGGGGGGGGGGGGGGACACGGGGGCGGCTCAGGGGGGCTCTCCCCACTTTGGGGGGGTCCCCTGGGGGTCCCCACAGCCCCCCCGGGCAGCGCCACCTACCTTCAGCAGGGGGTTGGGCAGCCGGTCCTCGTCGATCTCTGGGGGGGGCAGGAGGTCAATGAGGGGTGGGGGGGTCCATCCTGCACCCCCCGAGGTCAATGAGGGTGGGGGGGTCTCATCCCGAACCCCCTGAGGTCAATGAGGGGTGGGGGGGCTCATCCCGAACCCCCCGAGGTCAATGAGGGGTGGGGGGGCTCATCCCGAACCCCCTGAGGTCAATGAGGGTGGGGGGGCCCGTCCCGAACCCCCCGAGGTCAATGAGGGTGGGGGGGTCCATCCTGCACCCCCCGAGGTCAATGAGGGGTGGGGGGGCTCATCCTGAACCCCCCGAGGTCAATGAGGGTGTGGGGGGGGGGGGCCATCCTGCACCCCCCGATGTCCACCCGGCCCCTCTGGGGCTCTCTGTGCCCTGGGGGTGTCATGGGGACAGTGCCACCACCCCCACCCCCCCATTGTCACGGGGATTGGGGTCTCACCCCCCATGAGTGGGGGTCCTGATATCAGGGAGGGGGGTCCTGGAATTTAGGGGGGAGGGCTGAGCATCATGTGGGGGTCACTGAGCATTTTTGGGGGGTCTCTGAGAAGGTGAAGGGGTCCCTGAGTCATTTTGGGGGTCCCTGAGTGCCATTAGGGGGTCCCTGAGCACGTAGGGGGGTGTCCTGAGCATATTTGGGGTCCCTGAGTGTCATTAAGGGGGTCCCTGAGCAGTTTGGGGGGTCCCTGGGTGGGCTGGGGCCGGGGGTGACGCGGGGACACCGCTGGGACCCACCTGGGGACGATTGGTCACTGCTCAGGACAAGGTTGGCCGGGGTCGGGCGGCGCCTCCGGATCTGGGGGGACACAAGAGAAAAGTGGGACCCCCAGATAGGAACTGGGACCCCCAGACACGAACTGGGATCCCCAGAGATAGAACTGGGACCCCCAGGTAGGAACTGGGACCCCCAGACTGGAACTGGGACCCCCAGAGGGGAACTGGGACCCCCAGGTAGGAACTGGGACCCCCAGACACGAACTGGGACCCCCAGAGATAGGAACTGGGACCCCCAGACTGGAACTGGGACCCCCAGATAGGAACTGGGACTCCCAGATTGGAACTGGGACACCCAGCCGTGCCCCACTGGCCCTGTGCCCGCCGTGTCACTGTCCCCAGGGCGGTGGTGGCCCTGTGCCCGCCGTGTCACTGTCCCCAGGGCGGTGGTGGCCCTGTGCCCGCCGTGTCACCGTCCCCAGGGCGGTGGTGGCCCTGTGCCCGCCGTGTCACTGTCCCCAGGGCTGTGGTGGCCCTGTGCCCACCATGTCACCGTGCCCAGGGCGGTGGCGGCCCCGTGGGGACAGGAGCTGGACGGACACACGGACACACACGTGGCTTTTCCATCACGGAGCTAATTATACCCGGCGGCGGGAAACGCGTGGGGACAGACGTGGGGACAGACACGGGGACAGACGCGGGGACAGACACGGGGACAGACACGGGGACACCGGGCGGGCCCTGCCCTTCCTGCGCGGCCCTGCCCTTGCCCAAGGTCACCCGGAGCCGCTCCGGCCGCTGCCCTTCGGTGGGGACAGCGGGGCCGTGGGGACAATGGGGACGATGGGGACAATGGGGACGGCGGCGGGGACAATGGGGACGGCGGCGGGGACAATGGGGACAGGCCGACCCCGCGCCCCCTTTCCCCGCTGACCCAGTAACGGAGCGCCTCCCACGCGCGGGTTTCCCGGCGAGGATTCCCTAATGAGGCGGGCTGCCTAATGAGATGCTGATGAGATGCTAATGAGGCGGGCGAGCGGCCGGGAGCCCCCCCCGCCCCTCCCGGCCCCTGCCCCCCCCCCCCCGGCCCCAGCGCATCCTCCCGTGCCGGCCCCGTTGCCATGGAAACGCGGCTGGATGTGAACCGGGATTAACGGGAACCGGGAATCGCCGCCGACCCCCCCGAGCCCCCCAATTCGGGATCGGGGTCCCCTCAGCCCCCCCCCCCCCCCCCCCCGCGACGGGGCTGGGCGGGTTTGGGGTCCCCCCCCAAGCCTCCGCAGCTCCGGGAGGGACCCCGAGAATCCGCGACCCCCCCCGGGACGCCGCAGCCCCTCCGGAGCCTCCCGAGGGTGCGGGGCGAGGCCGAGCCCCCCCCCCGTGCGACCCCCGGGGCGGGGATGGGGAGGGGGCAGCGGCGGCACCCGCTCAAGGTGACCCGGGTGGGGCCGGGACCCCCGGCTGAGCCCCCCGCCCTCATTCCGGGGGGATCCCGGGGCGGGGATGCGCTGGTCCTACCCCCCCACGCTCCTTCCCTCCCTCCTCCTCCTCCTCCTCCATCCCCCATCCCTCCATCCCCGCTCCCTCCCGCCGCTATTTTTAGATCAATCTCCAGCATCGATTAAGGAGCGCGGCGGATCCGGGGGCGGCCGGGACGGGGCCGATACCGGGAGAGGGCACCGGGCACCGGGAGCGGGCACCGGGAGCGGGCACAGGGTGGTACCGGGAGGGGCCCGGCCCGGCCCGGCTTGAATCGGCCGGGCAAAACCCAGCCGGGATGGTCCCCGAGGCCTCGGGGGGACTTGGGGACACGGGCAGAGGGGCAGGACAAAGGCCTGGGCTGGGCCTGGCACTCGGGGGGGCAAATAGGGGGCAAAAAGGGGGCAAACAGAGGAGAAAACAGGGGGCAAATAAGGGGGAAAATAGGGGAGAAACAGGGGGAAAATAGGGGGGCAAATAGGGGGCAAATAAGGGGGAAAATAGGGGGCAAATAGTGGGGCAAACAGGGGGGGAACTGGGGGCAAACAGGGGGGGAACTGGGGGCAAATAGGGGGCAAACGGGGGAAAATAGGGGGCAAATATGGGGGCAAACGGGGGGGAAAACGGGGGGGAAACAGGGGGGAAAACAAGAGGGGAACAGGGGGGCAAACAGGGGGCAAACAGGGGGGCAAACAGGGGGGAAACAGGGGGCAAAGAGGGGCAAACAGGGGGGAGAAAAAGAGGGAAACGGGGGGCGCTCGGCTGGGCTGGGGGCCGGGGGCTGCCGGCTGTGGGGGCACACGGGGGGCACAAGGTCCTTGGGAGGGTGGGGCTGGGCGGATTTGGGGGCGACCCCGCAGGACACGGGGACACCGCGGTGCCACACGGAGAGGGGGACACGGCCGAGCCCCCCTCGCTGCGAGGGGCACCCCAGAAAGAGGAGCAGGGAGGGGACATCGTCGGTGTCACCTGCTGCCACCGCACGGGGCCGGGGTCACCCCCACCCACCCCTGAGAGGCGCCGGGTGAGACCCCCGGGAGGGGAAACTGAGGCAGGGCAGGGCAGGGGGTGCCCGGGGCTGGGCAGTGCCCGAGGGGACGGGGACGGGGCTGGGGGTGCCCCTTGATGGGTGCTGGGGGGCTCGTGCCCCCTCCCCGCTCTCCCTTTCCCTCCTGGGGACCCCCTGAACTCTCCCCGTCCATCCCGGGGACCCCCAGCTCTGCTCCTCCATCCTGGGGACCCCCGAACTCTCCCCGTCCATCCCGGGCACCCCACGCTGCTGCCCCCGAGCCGGGGGGTGCCCCCGCATGGGCACATTGGGTGACATCGCCCCCTCTCCATTGGCACCGGGGGGCTCCTGGCCCCCCACCCCCAGGACCCCCGGCTGGGGGGGCACGGCAGGGACCCCCCCTCTTCTCCTCGCCCCCTTGAAGCCGCCGTGAGTGATGTGGGGCCGAGGGGTCCCCACTGACCCCCGGGGAGGGGGCAGGAGGGGCTGGGGTTCCCCGGCCGTGTCCCCGCGGGGTCACCCCGAGCGCGGGGCCGTGCTGGGACCGGCCCTGACGGGAGCAGGGCCTGGGGGGTCCCGGGGGGTCCAGGGGGTCCCGGGGGTCCCGGTGGCGTCGCGCAGAGCGGGCACATGGCCCTGGCACCGTCCCCCCGCCGCCCCGCGGGGACAGCGGCGGGTGGCCCCGGCACCGGGGGCCGCTCCCTCGCGTCGCCGCTGTCCCCGCGTCACCCCCGGCCTGGCGGTGCCACCCCCGGCCGGGCCGTGATCCCCGGAGCCGCCCGGAGCCCCCCGGAGCCCCCCGGAGCCCCCCCGGCTCGCTGCTCCGCGCGGCCCCGCGGCCCCCCCGTGTCCCCCCGGTGTCCCCCCGGTGTCCCCGCGGTGTCCCCGCGGTGTCCCCGCACCTGCTCGGCCGCCTCCGGGTCCAGGTGCGGCTCCAGCAGCGGGACCGTGAACTGGATCTTGCGGGGGCTGTTGGGCTCCATCGCGGGCGCGGCGGCTCCGGCGGCTCCGGCGGCTCCGAGCGGCCCCGCCCCGGCCCCGCCCCGGCCCCGCCCCGGCCCCGCCCCGGCCCCGCCCCGGCCCCGCCCCGGCCCCGCCCCGGCCCCGCCCCGGGGAGGCCACGCCTCGCCCCGGGCCCCGCGCGCGGGACGCGGGGATGGACAACGGGACACGGGGACGGGGCTTGGGACACCGGGACGGACACGGGGACAGACACAGGGACACGGGGACAGGCACAGGGACAGACACAGGGACAGGCACAGGGACGGACACGGGGACACGGGGACAGACACAGGGACACGGGGACAGGCACAGGGACACAGGGACAGACACGGGGACATGAGGAGAGACAGAGGGACATGAGGAGGGACACACGGACAGAGTCAGGAGAGTGGGACAGACACAGGGACACTGGGACAGATACAGGGACATGAGGAGGGACACAGGGACGGTCGCATGGATGGACCCTGGGACACGGGGACAGACAAACAGACACAAGGATGGATTCCAGGCTGCAGGGACAGACGTGTGGACAGAGCCAAGATGAGGGGACAAACAAGAGAGAGGACATGGGGACAGACACAGGGACACAGGACTGGATACAGAAAGAGAGCTGGGACAGGAGGACAGACACACGGATGGACCCTGGGACACAGGGACAGACAAACAAACACAAGGACAGACTCAGGGACGCTGGGACAGACATGGGGGCGTGAGGACGGACAGACAGGCCTTGGGACAGACACACAGACCGTGGGAGGGACATGGGACAGGGACAGGGACAGCAATGGGACAGGGATGGGGACAGGGACAGGGATGGGGACAGGGACAGGGACAGGGATGGGGACAGGGACAGGGATGGGGACAGGGACAGCAATGGGACAGGAACAGGGACAGGGATGGGGACAGGGATGGGGACAGGGACAGGGATGGGACAGGAACAGGGATGGGGACAAGGACAGGGATGGGGACAGGGATGGGGACAGGGACAGGGACAGGATTTCCCCCCAGCACCAGGACAAGGGGACAAGGCCAGCACTTGGGGACCGTCCCAGCACAGCCTGGACACCCCAAAACCCCCAAAAAGGCCAATTTAGGGCTGGGGGGTGTCACAGGGTGGGCTGGGGGCATCCCCAATCCTCTCTCCTGGTGAGGAGAACAGGGGGTGTCCCCACAGCCCCATGTCCCCCCCTCCAAGTGACACCCCCAGGGACATGGGGGGGTTTGGGGCTTGGGGCCGGGTGGGGGGCGAGGGTGTGGGGCTGGGGGGGCTGTGGGGCTGGGGGGGTCCCGGGCCAGGGAATTCGGGGCCAGGGGGTTCCGGGCCGGGGGTGTTGGGGGGCCGGGGGGTTCTGGGCATGGGGCCGGGGGATTCCGGGCCGGGGGCGTTCGGGGCCGGGGGGTTTCGGGTGTGGGACTGGGAGGGTTTCTGGGCCGGGGGGGTTGTGAGTTCGGGGCCGGGGCTGTTGGGGCCGAGGGTTTCGGGGCCGGGGAGGTTCGGGATTCGGGGCCGGGGGGGTTGTGTCTTCGGGGCTGGGGTGTTTCGGGTCCGGGGTTTTCGGGGCGGGGGGGTTCGCGGTTGGCTCCGGGGCTGTTTCGGGTCCGGGGTTTTCGGGGCAGGGGGGTTCGCGGTTGGCTCCGGGGCTGTTTCGGGTCCGGGGTTTTCGGGGCAGGGGGGTTCGCGGTTGGCTCCGGGGCTGTTTCGGGCCCCGCGCCCCCCCGGCGCAGCCCTGAGCGCGTGTCCCATCACTTATTCATGGAGCCGGAGCCCGGGCGGCTGCCGGGATCCGCCGGCAGGAATCCGCTAAGTAGGTCAGGCGGGGGGGGGGCCCGCCCGAGCCCCGCTCTGCCCCCCCCGCCAGCCCCGGGGGTCCCGGGGGGCACCGGGGCATCCCCCGGGTGCCGGGGGTCCGATAAAGGTGATGCTGGTTTTGGGGAGGGGGGAGGCAAATGAACCCCCCCCCCCCTCAAAGTCCGGCGTGACGCCCCCAGCCCCATCCCGGGGCTCGCAGGGAGTTTTGGGTGGGAGAGACCCCCCCAACCCCCCTTCAGCCCCCCCGAGGGAACGGGAATGGGGTGAGGGGGTACCGGGGGGGTTGTGCTGAACCGGGACCCCCCCCCCGAGGCTGCCAATGGCCACGCCCTGGTGGCACCGCGGGTCCCTCGGCCGTGCTTGGGTGACAGCCTTGGGGACAGCCTTGGGGACAGCTTTGGGACACCTTTAGGGACATCCTTGGGGCACCTTCAGGGACATCCCTGAGGACATCCCTGGGGATATCACTGGGGACATCCTTTGGGACATCCTTGGGACCCCCTTGGGGACATTCTTGGGGCCAGCCGTGTCCGAGATGTGACATCGGGGACAGGACGGGGCCGTTCTCCTGCTCCCAGCCCGGAGCGGGGCCAGGGAGGGGCGAGGGATCTGTCCAGGGTTGGACATGTCCGTCATTCCTGGGGACGTGTCCGTCCGTCCTGGGGGATCTGTCCATCCTTCCAGGGCTATTCCCATCCTCCCCAGGAATATTTCCATGCTTCCCAGAGGCATTGCTGTCCTTCCAGAGCTCTTCCCATCCTTCCCAGAGCTCTTCCCATCCTTCCCAGAAATATTCCCGTCCTCCCCGGGGTTATTCCCGTTCTCCCATGGTTATTCCCGTTCTCCCATGGTTATTCCCGTTCTCCCGGGGTTATTCCCGTCCTCCCCGGGGTTATTCCCGTTCTCCCATGGTTATTCCCGTTCTCCCGGGGTTATTCCCGTTCTCCCAGGGATGTTCCCGTTCTCCCCAGGGATGTTCCCGTCCCCCCCCCGGTTCCTCCCCCCGTTCCCGGCCCGGCCTGAAGGATCGCTTAATTCGGGGCTTTATCCACTTTAAACACTCCCGGGCTAAAAATATCCCGAGGCGCGGGCGCGGCGCTGCCGGCCCGGAGCTGCTGGAGCTGCTTTGCCTTTTTTGACGGGATCGGGATCGGGATCGCGGCTGGGGCAGCGCTCGGGTCACCGTCACCGTCACCGTCACTGTCACGGGCGGCACCCGAGCCTCGGGGACGCGGCCCTGGGGACCGGCTGAGGTACTGGGGTGTGCGGGTGCTGGGGACTCCAGATCCTGGGGATTCCAGATTCTGGGGATTCCAGATTCTGGGGATTCCAGATCCTGGGGGTTTCTGATCCTGGAGATTCCAGATCCTGGAGATTCCAGATCCCAGGGATTTCTGATCCTGGAGATTCCAGATCCTGGGGATTCCAGATTCTGGGGATTTCTGATCCTGGGGATTCCAGATCCTGGGGATTCCTGGTCCTGGGAATTTCTGATCCTGGAGATTCCAGATCCTGGGGATTCCAGATTCTGGGGATTTCTGATCCTGGGGATTCCAGATCCTGGAGATTCGTGGTCCTGGGGATTCCAGCTTCTGGAGATTTTTGATCCTGGGAATTCCAGATTCTGGAGGTTCCGGAGTGTGGGGATTCCTGATCCTGGGGATTCCAGATCTTGGGGATTCCAAATCCTGAGGATTCCAGTTCCTGGAGACTCTGGATTCTGGGGGATCCAACTCTTGGAGTCGCCAAACCCTAGGAATTCCAGCTCCTGGGAATTTCAGCTCCAGGGAATTCCAGCTCCTGGAGATCCCAGCTTGTTGAGATTCCAGCTCCTGGCAATTCCAGCTCCTTGGGCACCCGTTGGGATGGAAGAGGGGCCAGGGCTGGCGCCTCAGTGGCGGTGAGGTGAGAGCCGTGCCCACGCTGGGGGTGTCCCTGTCACCCTGTGCTGTGCCCACACTGGGGGTGCTCCCGTCACCCTGTGCTGTGCCCACACTGGGGGTGTCCCTGTCACCCTGTGCTGTGCCCACCCTGGGGGTGTCCCTGTCACCCTGTGCCCACGCTGGGGGTGTCCCCGTCACCCTGCGCTGCCCCCCTTGGAAAACAACCACCAGGGAAAGCCCCCCCTTGTGCTCCCCCAAACCCAGAGTGGGTTCACCATCACCCCCGTTCCTTGGGAAGGTCGGGGACCCTTCGGGAAAGTTTGGGATATCTTGGGACAATCGGGGACACCTTGGGAAGGTTGGGGACACCTTGGGAAGGTTGGGGACCCTAAAGGAAGGTTGGGGACCCTAAAGGAAGGCTGGGACCCTAAAGGAAGGTTGGGGACCCTAAAGGAAGGCTGGGGACACCTTGGCAAGGTTGAGGACCCTAAAGGAAGGTTGGGGACCCTAAAGGAAGGTTGGGGACCCTAAAGGAAGGCTGGGGACACCTTGGGAAGGTTGAGGACCCTAAAGGAAGGTTGGGGACCCTAAAGGAAGGTTGAGGACCATTTGGGAAAACCTGTGACCCTTTGGGAAAGTTGGGGACACCTTGAGACAATCAGGGACCCTTTGGGAATATTGGGGACATCTTGGGAGGGTTGGGGACCCTTTGGGAAGGTTTGGGACACTTCAGGAAGATCAGGCACCCTTTGGGAAGGTTGGGGACACCTTGGGAAGGTTGGAGACTCTCCGGGAAGAAGATCAGGGGCCCTTTAGGAAGATTAGGGACCCTTTGGGAGGGTTGGGGACACCTTGGGACAATCAGGGACACCTTGGGACAATCAGGGACCCTTTGGGAACACCAGAGACCCCCTCGGGAGGGCTGGGGACGCCTCGGGCAGTGCCAGGGGGTGCCCGGGCTGCCCTCAGGAGCTTTTCCCGCGGCGCTGGCGGATGTGGGGCGACGTTTGAGATCTGGGCTGTTGATTTTTTTTTTTTTAATTTCCTCTTCCAAGCCGATGAGTTTCCTCCCGCTGCGCTGACGACGGATGGGGGCCGGGCGGGGCCGGGGGGGGCAGGAGGAGGCGGCGGCGGCTGCCCACGGGGCCTGGAGGGGCACAGGGAGGTGCCCACACACCCCTGGAACCGGTCAGTGTGAGGGGCTTGGGACTGGGGATTTGGGATTTGGGGATTTGGGGATTGGGGTTTGGGATTTGGGGATTTGGGATGGGCACAGGGAGGTGCCCACACACCCCTGGAGCCAGTCAGTGCTGAGGGGTCTGGGATGGGGGATTTGGGGTTTTGGGGACTTGGGATTGGGGATTTGGGGGAGAGCTGCCCATGCACCCCTGGAGCCGGTCAGTGCTGAGGGGTCTGGCATTGGGGGATTCTGCGATTTGGGGATTTGGGATGGGGGAGAGCTGCCCACCCATCCCTGGAGCCGGTCAGTGCTGAGGGGGCTGGGATTTGGGATTTTGGGATTTGGGGATTTGGGGATTTTGGGATTTGGGGAGCTGCCCACCCACTGCCCCAAGCCCACCCTGTCCCTGCCCGTGGAACCCCCGGTGTCTCCCCCCTCACCCCCCGGTCCCTCACATCCCTCCCGCCCCCCAGGGACCCCCCCGGCCATGGAGGCACCCTCGGTGCTCGGGCCCTGCTCGTGGCAGAGGCGCCGCGCGTGGGCCCGGCACGGCCGGGGCTGCCGCAGCCCCGAGGGCGAGCGGGACCAGGAGGAGGAGGAGGAGGAGGAAGAGGAGGAGGAGGCGGCCGCTGTCCCCTGGGAGCCACCAGAGCCGGACCGCGCTGTCCTGGAAGGTCAGGGCCACCCTGGGGTGGGGAGGACCCTGGGCTGGGTCCCCTCAGGGCCTTTGTGTCCCCTGGGCTGGGTCCCCTCCCTGTGTCCCCTCCCTGCTCTGTGTCCCCTCTCTGGGTCCCCTCCCTGTGTCCCCTCCCTGTGTCCCCTCCCTGCTCTGGGTCCCCTCCCTGTGTCCCCTCCCTGGGTCCCCTCACTGCTCTGTGTCCCCCCAGGACGTCCCTGCTGCAGGGTCCGGACGCGGCTGCAGGACTGCGGGTGAGGGGGGACACTGGGGGGACACTGGGGGGACACTGGGGGGTCACTGGGGTGTCACAGCCCCTCCCTGGGGAGTTGGGGAGGGGGCGAGGCTCTGGCTTGGAGCTGCACATGGCGGGGGTGGGACAGTGATGTGTGGCCACACCGCGATGTCCCCAGGGCTGTGGGGTGGTGGCACCGTCCCCCTGCACCGCCTTGGGGGTCTCAAGGGGGTCTGGGGTCCGTGTGGTTGGGGATGTGCTGAGGAGACCCAGTGTCCCTTCCAGTGTCCCCTCCGGTGTCCCCTCCCTTGTCCCCTTCCCGCACAGGGCTCTGCAGGACCGGCACCTGAGCCCTGGTGACAGCACGGCCTCCGGTGTCCCCTCCGGTGTCCCCTCCGGTGTCCCCAGCAGCTCCAGGTAGGGTTGGTGCTCTCAAGGGATTGATGCCACCCCGGTGTCCCCACTTGGGGGATCGGTGTCCCCCCGGTGTCCCTGCTCGAGGGATCGGTGTCCCCGCGGTGTCCCCCGGCGGGGCTGAGGCGGCGCTGTCGCTGTCCCCTGTCCCGCAGCGTGGCCGCGGTGCTGGCCTGGTGGCAGTCCCAGTGTGACGCCGAGGAGATCCTGCTCGCCCTGGGCTTCGTGGGCCGCGAGCCGGGGGCGGCGGCGCGGGTCCCCCCCCGCTTCTTCTCGGGCCCGTCCCGCGCCAGCGGCATCGACCTCGGGCTCTTCCTGCGGGCCCAGGCGCGGCGCCTGCAGCTGGAGGATCCGGGCCTGCGGCTGGCCAGTGCGTGACACGCTGTCCCCAGTGTCCCCAATGTCCCCAATGTCCCCAATGTCCCCGCTGTCCCGCTGTGCCCGCTGTCCCCAGTGTCCCCAGTGTCCCCCTGTCCCCGCTGTCCCCTTCAGGGGCCCTTGGAAGGGGATGGGAAACGCTCCCGTGACTCAGTTTCCTCGGGCGGGAATTGGGGATCACCCCGAAGCCCTTGAGCTGTGCACCAGCTGCTCCTATCGGCAGTGGGAAATGGCTGCCGTGCCTCAGTTTCCCCAGGCGGGAATCGGGGATCCCCCCGAGCCCCCCGAGCTGTGCACTAACTGCTCCTATGGCTGCCGTGCCTCAGTTTCCCCGGGTGGGAATTGGGGATCCTCCCGAGCCCCCCGAGCTGTGCACTAACTGCTCCTATGGCTGCCGTGCCTCAGTTTCCCCAGGCGGGAATCGGGGATCACCCCGAGCCCCCCGAGCTGTGCACTAACGGCTCCCATCGGGGTGGGAAATGGCTGCGGTGCCTCAGTTTCCCCAGGCAGGAGCTGTGGGGACCCTCCCAGTCCCCCCTCCTTTGCCCCGATGTCGCCCCCTGAGCCCCCGATGTCGCCCCCAGGTCGCTTCCAGCAGGTCCAGGCCCTGGCCGCCACGGCCGACGCGTTCCTCTGCCTCTACTCGCACGTGTCGCGGACCGCCCTGCAGCGCATCGCCCCCGCCCCGCCCTGTCGCGACAGCCCCGACAGCGCCGGGCGGCGCCTGAAGCGCGCGGTGTCCTCGCTGTGCCTCTACCCGGGGAGGGGACACGGCGGTGACACCCCCCGGGGGGAGACCCCCGGCCCGGGCGGGACCCCCGAGCGCTGCCGGGGACACGGCGACACGGACACGGAGTGCCCGAGGCCACCCCGAGCGGGGACAGCTTGGGGACACCCAGGCCGGGGGGTCTGGGGGCGCGGGGGGGACACAGGGGACCCTCGGGGCGGTGTCACCGCGTCCTGCAGGGTGGCGGGCACCGCCCAGAGACCCCCGGGGCTGCGACCCCCGGGCCAGCCCGGCCTCGGCTCTCGGTGTCACCCGGGGGACACCGCGAGGGCCGGGGGACACCGCGCTGGGAGGGTCCCCGAGCCCCCCGAGCCCCCAGGAGCGGCCGAGTCCTTCGAGCTGGAGGAGGTGAGGAGGAGGAGGATGAGGATGAGGAGGAGGATGAGGATGAGGATGAGGATGAGGAGGATGAGGATGAGGATGAGGATGAGGATGAGGATGAGGATGAGGATGGGGATGGGGATGAGGATGAGGATGAGGATGAGGATGAGGAGGATGAGGATGAGGATGGGGATGGGGATGAGGATGAGGATGAGGATGAGGATGAGGAGGATGAGAATGAGGATGAGGATGAGGATGAGGATGAGGATGAGGAGGATGAAGATGGGGATGAGGATGAGGATGGGGATGAGGATGAGGATGAGGATGAGGATTAGGAAGAGGAAGAGGACGAGGAGGATGAGGATGAGGATGGGGATGGGGATGAGGATGAGGATGAGGATGATGAGGAGGGGAGGAAGGCCCCCGCGGCGGGCGCGGGGAAGGAGCTGGAGCGGGAAATGTCCCCGGAGCCCCTCAGGCTTTTAAGGTTTAAATGATTCGGAGCCGGGGCAGGGCCGGGCCCGGGGGGGGTCGGGGGGGGCAGCGGGGTCACCTCCCCCCCCCGGGCACGGCACGCACGGGTCACGCGTGGGGACACGAGGAGGGGCCGCTGTCACCTTTGTCACGGCAGCGGTGACAGCTGAGCCCCGCAGCCACCCCCGCAGGTGCCGAGCGAGGAGGAGGAGGATGACGGTGATGATGATGACAAGGATGACGATGACGATGATGAGGATGATGATGATCCCGAGGAAGCCACCCGGTCCCCCCATCCCTTTATCAGGAGTGAGTTGGGGTCTCCCCCACCCTCCTGGGGGGCACGGGCTGCCCGGTGCCAGCGTGTCCTCCCCGTGTCCCTGCAATGTCCCCCCGCGTCCCAACCGTGTCCCCACCATGTCCCTGCCATGTCCCTGCCATGTCCCCATTGTGTCCCCACCGTGCCCCCCCCCGTGTCCCCACCATGTCCCCACCGTGTCCCCACTGTGTCCCCACTGTGTCCCCACCATGTCCCTGCCCTGTCCCTCCCGTGTCCCCACCATGTCCCTGCCGTGTCCCCACCATGTCCCTGCCGTGTCCCCGCCCTGTCCCCTCCATGTCCCTGCCGTGTCCCCACTGTGTCCCCACCGTGTCCCCCCATGTCCCCACTGTGTCCCCCCCGTGTCCCCACCGTGTCCCCCTCGTGTCCCTGCCCTGTCCCCCCCGTGTCCCCTCATGTCCCCCCTGTCCCCGCAGGCTCCCTGCTCCACGGGCGCTCGGGCAGCAGCGGCTTCGGGGAGGAGCCGCTCCCGACTCTGTGACCCGAGGCCACCTCAGGAGGACGTGTGACCTCGCCCGGGCGTCCCACGGACGTTTTGGACACGCGTGTGACACGTGTGCGTGTGCGGTGTGCGTGTGTGTGTGCACGTGTGGGTGTTTGGCACAGGAAAACCTCCGGATTCGGGATTTTGCCCCATTTTTTGTCCCTCCCTCGTCCCCCAGCCCTGTGGCTCGGGGCCTGCAGTGGGGACATGTCCCCAGCCCTTGGGGATGTGTCCCGAACCCTCAGGGACATGTCCCCAACCCTCGGGGATGTGTCCCCAACCCTCGGGGATGTGTCCCCAACCCTCAGGGACACGTCCCCAACCCTCGGGGATGTGTCTCCAACCCTTTGGGATGTGTCCCCAACCCTCGGGGACGTGTCCCCAACCCTTGGGATGTGTCCCCAGCCCTCGGGGACGTGTCCCCAGTCCTTTGGGACATGTCCCCAACCCTCGGGGATGTGTCCCCAACCCTCGGGGATGTGTCCCCAGTCCTTTGGGATGTGTCCCCAACCCTCGGGGACATCACTTGCACTTTGGTTGGTTGCACTAGAGGGGAGTGGGGACCCAATAAAGTCCCCCAAGGGATGGCGGTGGCTGTGTCCTTGCTGGGGGGGTGGGACCATCCCTGCCCGGGGACAGCTCCAGTGTCACCCCAGGGGCCACCACGGTCCCTTTGTGGCCTGGCTGTCATGAAGGAGCCACCAGGGTCCCTTTGTCCCCAGGCTGTCATGAAGGAGCCACCAGGGTCCCTTTGTCCCCAGGCTGTTGTGAAGGAGCCACCAGGGTCCCTTTGTCCCCAGGCTGTCGTGAAGGAGCCACCAGGGTCCCTTTGTCCCCAGGCTGTCGTGAAGGAGCCACCAGGGTCCCTTTGTCCCCAGGCTGTCGCTGTCCCCGCCCTGGCCACCCCCGGGACCCTCGGTGTGCCAGGGCTGCAGCTCCTGGGAAAGGGAAACCCCGGGAGCACCAACAGCCCCGGGGCTTCCCCGTGGAGGGCGGCCAGGCCGGGATCAGCCGGGATCATCCCCGAGGCCCCTCCGGCACCGGGGCCGATCCCAAATCCCGGGGGGAGGCTCCATCCCACCTGGGCTGCATCCCCAAACCGGGGGAGGACGGTCCTGTCCCACCTGGGCTGCCCCAGGATGGACCTGGCTGCTCTGGGGTTCACCCGGGACACTGTGGGACCCCAGACTGGTGCCAGCCCCACCCCGGTTCCCATTCCCTGCCCTGGCTCTGCTCGGCTCCAGCTCGGACCAAAAATAAACCCGGGATTAGCTGGGAGAGCCTGCAGGGGCCGTGGGCACACCTGGGAGAGCCTCGGTGGGCAGAGCTGAGCTCAGGGACCACCCCAGTGGATGTCACCAACCTCTGGGGGTGCCACCAACCCCTGGGGATGTCACCAACCCCCGGCAGATGTCACCAACCCCTGAGGGTGACACCAACCCCTGGCAGATGTCACCAACCCCTGAGGGTGACTCCAACCCCTGGCAGATGTCACCAACCCCTGAGGATGCCACCCATCCCTGGTAGACATCACCAACCCCTGGCAGATGTCACCAACCCCTGGCAGATGTCACCAACCCCTGGTGGATGTCACCAACCCTTGGCAGATGTCACCCATCCCTGGTAGACATCACCAACCCCTGGGAATGCCACCAACCCCTGGCAGATGTCACCAACCCTTGGCAGATGTCACTCAGCCCTGGTAGACATCACCAACCCCTGGTGGATGTCACCAACCCTTGGCAGATGTCACCAACCCCTGAGGATGCCACCCATCCCTGGGGGATGTCACCAACCTCTGGGACACCCAGGGCCGGTCCCATCCCACCCAGAACCAGGCTGGGACAGGGTTGGCGTTGGGGACACGCTGGGACATCTTCCTCCAGCTCTCCATGGAGGGATCAGCAGCTCCAGCACATTTCACGGACACCTCGGAGCCCGTGGTGCTTCCCAGGAGGGTTTTAGGGGGATTTTGGTGCCGTTTAGGATTAATTAATCCGCTGGGATGGGGAACTTCTGGGTGCTGGAGCAGCACAAAGAGGTTCCTCTTGCCGTGAGGGCGTTTGGGGATTAATTAATTAATCCTCCCCGCTCCAGGATTCCAATTCCCTGCCGGGGGCTCTGGCTCTGCCTCCCGGATCTGGCTGCCCCAAATCCCTGCCCGGGGCAGGGCTGGGCTCTCCTCGCCCTCCTGTTCCCACCGGGAATGAACGGGGCTCTCTGAGCCACCGGGAACAGGCAGGAAGGTGGCACAAATCCTCCCTCGGGCGCTGGCACGGTGGAAAGCACCCAGGATCCATCCCCCGGCTCGGCAGCCAAGAGGAAGGACGTGGCCAAGCCGTGGGAGCCGCTTCCCACGGGAGCAGGAGCTGCTGGGGGGGCAGGGAGGGAGCGGGGGGAGCCGCCAGCAGGGCCCCGTGTCCTACATTCGGGGCTGCCTTTGGTGCAGGGTGCTCTCTGCTCCCGCTGGCACCAGAGCCAGGCACATCCAGGCCCGATTCCGTCCCCACGGGCACCATGTCCTGCCCCATGCCTGTCCACAGCCAGCCCCAATTCCACCCCCAATTCCACCCCCAATTCCATCCCCAGTTCCAACCCCATGGGCACCAGGTCCTGCCCCATGCCTGTCCACAGCCAGCCCCAATTCCATCCCCAATGCCATCCCCAATGCCACACCCAGTCCCATCCATCCCCATCCCTATTCCACATCCATCCCCAGTTCCATCCCCTCTCCATCCCCGTTCCTGTCCACATCCAGCCCCAATTTCATCCCCAATTCCGTCCCCACGGGCACCACATCCTGCCCCATCCCTGTCCACAGCCATCCCCTCTCCATCCCTGTTCCTGACCACATCCAGCCCCAATCCCACCCCCATCCACACTCATCCCCAATTCCATCCCCAATCCCATCCCCATCCACACTCATCCCCAATTCCATCCTCATCCCCAATCCCATTCCCAATTCCATGCCCATTCCCAGCCCCACCCATCCCCAATCCCATCCTCAATTCCATCCCCATCCCCAATCCCATTCCCAATTTCATGCACATCCAGCCCCATCCTTACCTCATCCATACCCAATTCCCTCCCCAGTTCCATCCCCAATCCCATCCCCATTCCCATTGCCATCCCCAATTCCATCCCCCATCCCATTCCTCACCCCATTCCCACCCCACACCCACCCTGCAGGACCCTGAGCCTCTCCCAGGACACATCCCCGAATCCCCCACCCCTCAGAGCTGCCGCCAATCAATCAATCAATCAATCAATCACTCCCTAAACTCCGCCTAAGCCTTTTCCCGAGCCGGGCTCAGCCGAGCGCGTCCCGCTGTGAGCGGGGCCGGCCTCGCTCGGCTGCTCCCGGCCCGGCCCCGGCCCCGCTCGGGAATTGTTCTCCAGCAGCGCCGGGGATGATTCATCCTCATTTCCCGTGGGGCAGACTCGGCCCGCCGTGTCCTGGCACGGACCCAGCCCGTGGTCACTCTGTGTCCTGGCACGGACCCAGCCCGTGGTCACTCTGTGTCCTGGCACGGACCCAGCCCGTGGTCACTCTGTGTCCTGGCACGCACCCAGCCCGTGGTCACTTTGTGTCCTGGCCATGCCCAGTCCGTGGTCACTCTGTGTCCTGGCCATGTCCAGCCAGTGGTCACTCTGTGTCCTGGCACGGACCCAGTCCGTGGTCACTCTGTGTCCTGGCCATGTCCAGCCAGTGGTCACTCTGTGTCCTGGCACAGACCAGTCTGTGGTCACTCTGTGTCCTGGCCATGTCCAGCCCGTGGTCACTCTGTATTCTGGAACAGACCCAGCCCGTGGTCACTCTGTGTCCTGGCCATGTCCAGCCCGTGGTCACTCTGTATTCTGGAACAGACCCAGCCCGTGGTCACTCTGTGTCCTGGCCATGTCCAGCCCGTGGTCACTCTGTGTCCTGGCACGGACCCAGGCCATGGTCGCTCTGCTCTGGCCATATCCAGCCTGTGGTCACTCTGTCCTGCCCATGTCCAGCCTGTGGTCGTTCCATGTCCCGGCCATGTCCAGCCCATGGTCACTCCCTGTCCTGGCTGTGTCCAGCCCATGGTCACTGCCTGTCCTGGCTGTATGTCCTCCATGTCCTCCCATCCCTCTGTCCCTCCATCCCGTGTCCCTCCATGTCCCCAAATGTCCCCTCCTGTCCTTTCCCCATCAGGTGCCTGGAACCCAGTGCTGGAGAGTGGGTGGGCCTGGGAGGGTGTGTGGGGTCACCAGGGGTGCCCTGGGGGGCTCTGGGGTGCTCTGGGACACCCTGGGGTGCTCTGGGGTGCCCTGGGGTGCACTGAGACCCTCCCTGTTCAGTGAGATCCACGGAGCTCTGGGGGTGTCAGGAACTGCCCCGGGCTGGGGCTGGGCTGGCCCGGGGGGGCTGAGGGCTAATCCGGGCTAATCCCGCCCTGGCACGGGCACCTGCCCACACCTGGAAAATCCCCACGTGCCCGAGCCCTGCCCCGGCCCCTTCATAAGGGGCAGAGCCCCCGGTCCCGGCTCATCCCCGGCTCTCCCGGCTGTGATCCCGCCCGGTCCCGGCTCATCCCCGGCTCTCCCGGCTGCGATCCCGCCCGGTCCCGGCTCATCCCCGGCTCTCCCGGCTGTGATCCCGCCCGGTCCCGGCTCATCCCCGGCTCTCCCGCCGCCTCCCGATCCGGTCCCGGAATGGCCGCGATGCTGAAGCTCTGGGCAGCGCTGCTGCTGGCCGGGCTCGCCGGCAGCCTGGCCACTGCCCGTGAGCTGGGGACACGGGGTGGCACTGGGGTGGCATAAGGGTGGCACTGGGGTGGCATCGCGGTGGTGTTGGGGTGGCACCGGGCGGGTTCTGGTGGGTGCAGGAGGGAGGTCAGAGTGCCCAGGGTGTCCCCAAACAGGGGAGGGGTCCCGGGGCTCCCGACCCCCGCCCAGGTGGGCGATGCCACCTCTCCTGTTCCTCCCGCAGGCCCCGTGGACGAACCGAGTTCAGAAGGGCTTGGGCTCCTGGGGGAGCTCAGCAAGCTGCTGGACCCCCATGTGGAACCCCATGAGCTGCTGGACCCCAGTGAGGAACCCCTGGAGCTGCTGGACCCCGAGGAGGAACCCGAGGAGAAACCACAGGAGCTGCTGGGACTGCTGGACCCCGAGGAGGAACCCGAGGAGAAACCACAGGAGCTGCTGGGGCTGCTGGATCCTGAAGAAGAACCCGAGGAGAAACCCCAGGAGCTGCTGGGGTTGCTGGATCCTGAAGAAGAACCCAAAGAGAAACCCCAGGAGCTGCTGGGGCTGCTGGATCCTGAAGAGGAATCCGAGGAGAAACCCCAGGAGCTGCTGGGGCTGCTGGATCCTGAAGAAGAACCCAAAGAGAAACCCCAGGAGCTGCTGGGGCTGCTGGACTCCGAGGAGGAACCCGAGGAGGTGGAGGAGCTTGAGCTGGTCCCTCTAGGGCCTGTGGAACCTGAGGAGAGCCCTGAGGAATCCGAGGATCCCGAGGAGAGCCCGGAAGAGTCTGAGGAACCCGAAGCGAGTCCTGAAGAATCTGAGGATCCTGAAGAGAGTCCTGAAGAGTCTGAGGATCCCGAGGAGAGCCCGGAGGAGTCTGAGGATTCTGAAGAGAGCCCCGAAGAATCCGAGGAACCTGAAGCAAGTCCTGAAGAGTCAGAAGATCCCGAAGAGAGCCCGGAGGAATCTGAGGAACCTGAGGAGAGCCCTGAAGAGTCTGAGGATCCCGAAGAGAGTCCTGAAGAGTCTGAGGATCCTGAAGCAAGCCCAGAGGAGTCTGAGGATCCTGAAGCAAGCCCAGAGGAGTCTGAGGATCGCGAAGAGAGCCCCGAAGAATCTGAGGAACCCGAAGCGAGTCCTGAAGAGTCAGAAGATCCCGAAGAGAGCCCTGAAGAGTCTGAGGATCCCGAAGAGAGTCCTGAAGAGTCTGAGGAACCCGAGGAGAGCCCGGAGGAGTCTGAGGATCGCGAAGAGAGCCCTGAAGAATCCGAGGAACCCGAAGCAAGTCCAGAAGAATCCGAGGATCCTGAAGAGAGCTCTGAGGAATCCGAGGAATCCGAAGAGAGCTCTGAAGAGTCGGAAGATCCCGAAGAGAGCCCGGAGGAATCTGGGGATTCTGAAGAGAGCCCGGAGGAATCAGAGGATCCTGAGGAGAGCCCAGAGGAGTCTGAAGATCCTGAGGAGAGCCCAGAGGAGTCTGAGGATCCCGAAGAGGGCTCTGAGTTGGAGGACGTCAGCGTGGATGCCCTGGTGGAACTGGCAACCAAACTGGCAGGTTCGCAAGCCCCCCTAAAGACCCCAAACCCCCCAGGGAAGGGCAGATCTGGTTTGGGACACCCTAAATCCTCCCAAATCCCCCAGGGAAGGGCAGATCTTGTTTGGGACCCCCTAAATCCTCCCAAACCCCCCAGGGAAGGGCAGATCTTCGGGTTCTGTCTCTGTTCCAAGGCGGGGTTGGTGCGGCCGGGTCCGTTTGTTGCCGAGGGTTGGGAACGATCCCAAATCCCTGTCCTGGCTCCGAGGGGGAGGGGACGGGCGGGTCAGACCCCCCCAGGCACAGACGGAGCCGGGACAGGGGACGGTGACACGGTCAGGATGTCACACGGGGCTCAGGACGTGCTGGGCACCAGGGCCACCGCTCTGGGCGTGCTGGGGACCCTGAGGAGGGGGCGAGGAGCCCCTCGGGGTGCTGGAGACCCCCGGTTTTGCCCCCGCAGAGGCGCAGGGAGCCGAGAAGAACGAGGGGGCCCTGTCTCATCTCATGGACGCGATTAACTGGCTGGTGAACCGTCTGAGCAACCTCGTCTTCGGGTGCGCACGGGGGCTCGGGCAGCTGCCCCGAGGTCAGCGCCCCAAAACGGCCCCCGGCCCCTCCCCGCGCCTCGGGGGGTGGGGGGCGGCTGGGGGGGTCCCAAGGTGGGACGGGGGGGGCCGGGCCGGGGCTCAGCTGTGCTGTTTTCTCTTTTCCAGGTGAGGAATGAGCGCCGTGAGCGCCGTGAGCGCTCCCCCAGGGCCGGGGCACGGATCCCGCTGTCCCCGCTGAGCTCCCGGCTCGTCCCGAGGCTTCCCCCGCTCGTCCCGAGGCACCCCCAGCCCGCCCCGCACAACCCGAATAAAGCCGATCCCAAACGCTGCCCCTGTGTCCTGCCGGCTCTCCTGGGGATGGGGGGAAATGGGGCTGGGGTCCAGAACACTCAAACCAGGACCCCCCAGCCCATTCCGGTGCCCCTTTTGGGGTCTTCAGCTGTGCCCTCCATCCTCATGCAGCCCGGAGACCCTCTAGGGATGGGGGACCCTCCAGCTGTGCCCAGCTGTGCCCCTGGGCCCTGCAGACCCCCTCCCCTGTCCCCAAACTCCCCGGCCCTCATTGAGGAGGGGTCTCCCCGGGTGGGCAGGGGCAGCTCGGGGTCCCCACGGGGGTCCCCAGCTCAGGGTGGGTGGCACGGGGGGTGGCCGGGGACAGTTCGGTCCCCTCTGCCACACCCAGCCCCGCCTGTCCTTGTCCCTTTGCCATCTCTCCTCACTGCGGGGGTGACCCCCAGCCTTGGGGGGGGTGGTCCCAGACCATCCCCGGGGACCCCCCGGTCCCATCCCCCCCTCACGGGGCCGGGGTTGGATTGGCAGCTCCGACACCCCCCAGGGGGGGCGGGGGGCCGCGGTTTCCATGGCGACGGCGATGAGGTGGCAGCTCCGTGGGAAGCGCGGATCGGGGGATGGAGGGGGGGGGGAGCAGCTCTGGGGGGGTTTGGGGAGCCCCGAGAGCTCCCGAGGGACCCCCGAGACCCCCCGGGATCAGCCCGGTCCTGGTTCTGTGAGTTCTTGGGGTTGTTCCCCCCAAAAACCCCACAGGGACACGCGGCTGAACTGTGTTCCCAGTTTGGGAGCCCAGTAAGGGACACCTGGCTCTGTTTCCACTGCCTGGTCACCCCAATTGAACTGGTGCCCACTGGTTTCCAGTTTGGACACCTGGCTCTGTTTCCACTCCCTGGTCACCCCCAACTCCCTCAGCTCTCCAAGGCTGGAGAAACACCCGAAATTTCTGATTTTCCCTCAATAAATCCCCTCTAGGAACAAACCCAGCCCCTCCCCGTGCAGGGAGATGCCTCATCGCGGTGTGAAGAGCTGCCTCATCCTCACCCTCCTCCTCCTCCTCCTCTCTGGCTGACATCTCGCCGCGCCTCCTCCCACCGCTGCCGGGCAGCTTTTTTACCCAAACCCGGCGTTTTTTGGGCCGTTTTTCCAGGGAAAGGCGCCCGGTGCCAGCTCTGGGATGCGGAGCCGGCCCCGGGACGCGGAGGGGGCGGAAAATGAATTCGGTGCGAGCTGCCGGTGCAGGTGAGAGAATTCACAGCTTCTCAGAAATCTGCTTTTCCGGCTGCCTCGGTCGGGGATTTTTTTCTGTTTTTTTCCCCAGGAAAAGCTCGCGGAGAGCAGGGCCGGGCTCGGCTGTCCCCACGGAGGTGGCATAAAGTGCTGTCGTTGTCCCCCGAGGGGGAACCGAGCGGGATTTGGGGCTCCGGCTGCTGGGACACACCCGGGTGGGTGTGCAAGTGTCACCTGCGGCCACCTGGCCTGTGGCGCCATCCCCAAATCCCGGGAATTGACCCCAAATAAAGGACGGAGCAGAAAAACCGATCGCACCCCTTTGGGATCAGCAGGGTGGTGACATCACCCAGGTGACGTCATGACGTCATCAGCCGCCAGGTGGTGACATCCAAACATGTGACCTCCTGTAGGCTCCTGGGGTGTCCCTGCATTCAGCGGCGGCACCAAAACGCCCCAGTAAAGGGAATGGGGGACACTGGGGACACTGGGGACACTGGGGGGGCTCAGGTCCAGCCCCCAGCCCGCCCCTCCGAGGCCAGGGAAGGTATGGATGGATGGATGGATGGATGGATGGATGGATGGATGGATGGATGGATGGATGGATGGATCCATGGATGGATGGATGGACGGATGGATTATGGATGGATGGATGGATGGATCCATGGATGATGGATGGATGGATGGATGGATGGATGGATGGATGGATGGATGGATGGACGGATGGATGATGGATGAATGGATGGATGGATAGATGGATGGACGGATGGATGGACGATGGATGGATGGATGGATCCATGGATGGATGGATGGATGGATCCATGGATGGACGGATGGATGGATGGATAGATGGATGATGGACGGATGGATGATGGATGGATGGATGGATGGATGGATAGGGTGGGGGTGACTCTGGGGGTCCCTCGGGAGGAGCAGGGACACAGAGCACCCCGGGATGTCCCCTCCATCCCCGATCCCCTCGGGAGCCCCCCGGATCAGCCGCAGTGCGAATCCCGGAGCCGCAGCCTCAGCCAGGACCCGACTCGGAGCAGCCGCGCTCGGAACAGCCGATCCTAATTAATCTCGGTTCCTCGAGTAATTAATGGATTTGCCTGGGAAGAGCCAGGAAATCCCTGATCCCTGCACGGAGAGCCGGGGGTCCCACTGGGGTCCCCGGGATCTCTGCCCAAGCCCCCCGATCCCATCCCGGTGTCCGCAGCCAGTCCGGGCCCCCCGTCCCCATCCCCGTCCCCATCCCCGTCCCGGGGGATTCTCCCTGCTCTGGCACCGATCCCCGCTCCCTCCGGGAGCGCCGGCGCCGCTCCACGCCTGGGCCGCGGCCAGGCTGGCCCAGGTGTCGCCGCGGGCCCCGGGGACAGCCGGGGCCGTTCCGGGGGGGTTCGGCGGCCCCGGCTGCGGAGCCGCGGGACAGGGGCGGCAGCTGGGCGAGCACGCTGCCAAACGGGCAAAGCCGTGCCCGCAGCTCAACATCTGGGGCCCGCGGTCGCCGTCCAGCCAGCAGTGCCCCCGCCTGTGCCAAGGCCGCTTCCTCCTCCTCCTCCTCTTCCTCCTCCTCCGCGGCTGGGGAGGAACATTTCCATGGCCTGGGAATGTCGCGATAGGAGGAACCGGTCCCAAGAAGAGGGGACCCCCCCTGTGGGGATCCCTCGGGGGTTTGAGGGGTGCTCGTGGCCCCAGACAGCAGAGGGGGCACGCTGGGGTGGCACCCAGGGGTGCGGGGTGCGCCTGTCCCAGTGTCCTGGGACCCAAGGGCTGTGCTGTGCCCCCGGTCCTGGGACCCCAAATCCCCTCAGCACCCCAAATCCTGACTCTCCAAATCCCCTCAGCACCCCAAATCCTGACTCTCCAAATCCCCCCAGCACCCCAAATCCTGACTCTCCAAAACCCCCCAGCACCCCAAATCCTGACTCTCCAAAACCCCCAGTACCCCAAATCCTGACTCTCCAAATCCCCTCAGCACCCCAAATCCTGACTCTCCAAAACCCCCCAGCACCCCAAATCCTGACTCTCCAAACCCCCCCAGGCAGTGCCGAACCCCAAATCCCGACTCCCCAACCCTCTCGAGCCCCCTTCCCGCGGATCCCAGCCTGGACAATCGCGGCTCCCCCAAATCCCCGCGGCCGCCGGGGTGGGGGCGCTGGGGACCCCCCGAACGGGCCGGGGGGCGCTCGGCTGCTGAGGGCTCCCGCCAGCAGAGGTCAGCTCCGAACCGGGCATGCGGGAGCCGCTGGCGGGCGGATCCGTGCGCGGTTCCCGGTCTGATTCCGTGTTATTCCCTGTGTGATTCCATGTGCGGCTCTGTGGGTGATTTCCTGTCTGATTCCATGTGATTTCCATGTGAGATTCCATGTGCAATTCCCAATCTGATTTAATGTGATTCCCTGTGATTGCACGGATGATTTCATGTGTGATTCCCTGCGTGATTCCCTGCGTGATTCCATGTGCAATTCCCTGTCTGATTTCACGTGATTTCCATGTGAGATTCCATGTGCAATTCCCAATCTGACTTCATGTGATTCCATGGGTGATCCCTGTGATTCCATGGCTGATTCAGTGTGAGATTCCTGATTTCATGTGATTCCCTGTGCAATTCCATGGCTGATTCTGTGTGAGATTCCCCATCTGATTTCATGTGATTCCCTTTGTGATTCCCTGTGTGAATCCATGGGTAATTCCTAATCTGATTTAATTTCATTCCATGTGCGATTCCCTGTGTGATGCCATGTGCAATTCCCAATCTGATTTCATGTGATTCCATGTGAGATTCCCTGGGATTCCATGGATAATCCCTGTGATTCCATGGATGATTTATTCCCACTCTGACTCCCTGTGTGACTCCCTGTATGCTGCCACCTCCCCTTGGGGGGTGACACGAGGGACCACAGCCCACCCAGGACCCTCCACAAGCCAAGTCCCAGCAGGAAATATTCCCTCTGGGGGGTTCCCAGCAGGAAAAGTCACTCTGGTGGGGTTCTGCTCCAAAAAAATTCATTTTTCCCTGCCCCTTTCTCGGGAGATGTGCACTCTCCCCTCCTTCCCAGTTCTGGGGAACTGGAACAGGAAAATGGGGAAGGGGAACCTCAGGAAGGGAAACTGAGGCAGGAACTGTTCCAGACGCTCACCCCGCACATCTCAGGCGCTCCCCACTCTGGCACCCAGGTTTTGGGGGGTCAGGATGTCCCTTCCTTGTGTCCCCAGCCCCTGACGTGTCCCTTCTCCAGCACCATCATTTCCACAATTTCCACCGGGATTGGCAAATTCCCCCCAGTTCCGGGACCCCGCGGTTGGATCGCCCAGGATGGGGTTTGGAGACCCCAAAACCCCAAAACTCAGCCGAGGGGGACCCCGGGGACAGCGTCCCTTTGTCCCCTCCCGCCGGTGCCACCATCGCTCAAAGTGACAAGCGCGGGTCAGCGAGCGCTGGCCGCAGCCCCCCGCCCTCGGCGAGCCCGGGGCCCCCCAGCCCCTCATTTCTCCCTAATTGCATTCCCCAGTGTTATGCAAATGAGGCGGCCCGGGCGCAGCTGCCGGGATTAAATTAGACCCCGTTAATACGCGCTAATTGCGCTTCCGCGCGGGCCCAGGAATTCCAGCCGGGCCAAGGGGCCTTTCCCGATATTTACCCTGGAAATTTTCCTCCCTCCCATCTCGGGGGGCTTTTCCCGATATTTACCCTGGAAATTTTCCTCCCTCTCATCTCGGGGGCCTTTTCCCGATATTTACCCTGGAAATTTTCCTCCCTCCCATCTCGGGGGGCTTTTCCCGATATTTACCCTGGAAATTTTCCTCGCTTCCCGACCGCGGCCCCGTGGGGACCCCCGGCCCTGGGCATGGGTGACACGGGTGGCACTTCCCTGGTGCCACCACGGGGACCCCCCACAACCACCTGGGCAGGGCTGGGGGGGCTGGGACTGTTCCTGGGGGTGGGAGAGTAAGGGGAAAGAGAAAGGGAAAGGGAAAAGGGAAAAGGGAAAAGGGAAAAGGGAAGGGAAGGAAAGGAAAGGAAAGGAAAGGAAAGGAAAGGAAAGGAAAGGAAAGGAAAGGAAAGGAAAGGAAAGGAAAGGAAAGGAAAGGAAAGGAAAGGAAAGGAAAGGAAAGGAAAGGAAAAAAGGAAGGAGAAGGGGAGAAATAAAGGAAAGAGAAGAGAAGGGGATAAGGGAAAGGGGAAGGGGAAAAAGAAAGGAAGGAAAAGGGAAGAGGATAAAGGACAGGGGAAAGGGAAGGGAAAAGGGATAAGGGAAGGGGAAGGGGAAAAAGAAAGGAAGGAGAAGGGGGTAAGGGGAGGGAACAAGGGCAGAGGAGGCGGTGAAGGAAGGGTCGGGAAGGGACGGGAACATCTTTGCCGAGCGTTCCGGGGGGGCCGCGGCCGCCGTAGCCCCAACAGTTGCGGTGCCCCCTCACAAAGGGCCGGGGGCCGCGGTGCCCCTCGCAGACAATGCTCCGCGCCCCCCGGGGGTCCCGCGGCCCCGGGGGAGCCCGGCCCGTGTCCCCCCTTCCCCGGGGCGCCCACCGGGCCCTTTGTGCGGGTGCCGGGACCTGTTGGAGCCATCTGTCAGGGGGGGCCGCAACAGGCAGATTTATCGGCCGCAATCTGTTCGTGCCGCCCGCGCCGCGCGCCGGGAAGGGAGCCCGGAGCCCGCTAATGAATTAATTAGTATTCCCCGTAATCCCGGCCTGCCGCCGCGGGGCCGAGCGCTGCCGGGCGCTGCGGAAGGGTCCCGCGGGGCTGGCGGGGCTTTGGGGAGCAGCGGGTGGATGAGGAGGGGGCCAGGGGGAGGATTTTGGGGGCGCCATCGCTGTCCCCCACATCCAGCTCCTGTCACAAGCGGGGGGGGATCCCCAATAACCGGGGGTGTCCCCAAGCCCCCTCACCCCGGGGTCCCCAATAACCGGGGGTGTCCCCGAGTCCCCATCCAGGGGTCCTCAAGTGCCCCGAGTCCCCCATCCAGGGGTCCCCAAGATCCCAACCAAGGGTCCCCAAGAGCCAGGGGTGTCCCCAAGCCCCTCACCCAGGGGTCCCCAATAACAGCGGATGTCCCCGAGTCCCCACCCAGGGGTTCCCAATAACCGGGGGTATCCCCAAGCCCCCCATCCACGGATTCCCAATAACCGGGGGTGTCCCCGAGTCTCCATCCAGGGGTCCCCAATAACCGGGGGTGTCCCCAAACCCCCTCACCCGGGGGTCCCCAATAACCACGGATGTCCTCGAGTCCCCATCCAGGGGTCCCCGAGATCCCACCCAGGGGTTCCCAATAACCGGGGGTGTCCCCAAGTTCCCATCCAGGAGTCCCCAAGATCCCAACCAAGGGTCCCCAAGAACCGGGGGTGTCCCCAACCCAGGGGTCCCCAATAACCGGGGCTGTCCCCCCGGCACTCCCCAGCCCCGGGACGCTCGGGCGCTGCCGCGGGGGTCCCGGTGGGGCGGCGGGAGGAGCCGGGCCCGGTCACTCCGCCCCGTGGGAGGAGCCACGCGGGAGCCGCGGCCGGGCAGGAGCCGCGGGCAGCGCGGAGCTCTCAAAACCGCCCGAGCGCGGAGCCGCCGGTGCCCGGTGCGCTCCCGGTGCGCTCCCGGTGCGCTCCCGGTGCGCTCCCCGGGCTGACCCCGCCATGTCCCCGGGCGAGTGACACAAGCGACAGCGGGGACTCGCTGTGGCGCCCAGGTAAGGGCGGACCGGGACCCCCGGGATGCCGTACCCCGCTCCGGCGGTGCCCCCAGCGGGGCTCGGCGGCCGCTCGGTGCCCCCGGTACCCCCGGGGAGCTCTGTCCGATGGAGGAGCGGCAGGACCCCGGTCTGGGTGGGGGTTTGAGCGGCCGGGGATGCGGGGAGAGGGGCGGGATGGGGTCACAGCCGCTCCCCCGGTACCCGCTGGGGACGGAGCCGCGGTCCCGGGGCCGGGGTGGGGGGGGACACAGAGAGGGTTCGGTGACCCCCGGGCCGGCGGGGCTGGGGTCTCGTTGGGAATGGTGGAGAAGGAAGTGATTTCCTCGGGCAATTCCCTCTTTGTGTAATTTCCTTTTTTTTTTAATTTTAAAATCAATATTCTGTAGAAAGAAAGCAAAATCCCCTTAAAATCCCAGCGGGACTTCCAAAGGGAGAACTTTCCCTGGAAATGCCGGGCAGGGCGGGGGGCCCCTGCAGAAGGGAACCCCAAACCCGGGATGGATCCCGGGGGCAGCGAGGAGCGGGAAGACCCCCGAGGATGGGGGGAAAGGGATCCCCGGCTGCAGCCTCGGGGGGTTTTGGGGCAAATCTGCGGGGTTTTGGGGCAGATCTGCAGCGTTTTGGGTCAGATCTGCAGCGTTTTGGGGCAGATCTCACCGGGGCCATCCCTTCACCCCAAAACCGATCCTTCCCCACCCTCATCCCGCCCGATTTCCCATCCTCGGCCAGAGCCCCGGTGCTCCGCCAGGAGTTAATTGGGGCCGCGTGGTCCTTTGGGGATAGGACAGCAATTAACACCCTAATCCCGCCCGGGAGCCCCATCACGCATATTAAAAGTGGGATTTTCCGCGTGGGATGCTCGGGAAAGGGGAGCAGCACTTGCAGCAAAGCTGCTTAGGGGCTAAAGCTTTATGGAATGAGCCAGGGGCGGTGATGGGATTTGGGGGGGCCGATTAACGGCGACCCGGGGCTGCAAGGGGGGCTCGGGGAAGGAAAATCTCCCACCGGGAATGGCCAGCCCCCTTTTGTCACCCCCAATGTGACAGTCGGCGTGGGGAGTGTGACAAGAAGGGATTCAGGAGTGGGAATGACCCCGAAATGGGATGGTTGGAAGCTCTGGGAACGGTGCTGGAGCTCAGGGAGAGGCGTCAGCATCCCCCAGATAAAACCTGCTGGAAATTGAGAGGGAAATAGGTGGGGGAAAGGAATCCATGGGTGGGAAAAAGGAATCCAAAATCCGCTGGAAATTGAGAGGGAAATAGGTGGGGAAAAGGAATCCATGGGTGGGAAAAAGGAATCCAAAATCTGCTGGAATTGAGAGGGAAATAGGTGGAAAAAAGGAATCCATGGGTGGGAAAAAGGAATCCATAGGTGGAGAACAGGAATCCATAGGTGGAGAAAAGGAATCCATGGGTGGGAAAGAGGAATCCATAGGTGGAGAAAAGGAATCCATAGGTGGGATAAAGGAATCCAAAATCTGCTGGAAATTGAGAGGGAAATAGGTGGGAAAAAAGGAATCCATAGGTGGGAAAAAGGAATCCATAGGTGGAGAACAGGAATCCATAGGTGGAGAAAAGGAATCCATGGGTGGAAAAAAGGAATCCATGGGTGGGAAAGAGGAATCCATAGGTGGAGAAAAGGAATCCATAGGTGGGAAAGAGGAATCCATAGGTGGGAAAGAGGAATCCATAGGTGGGAAAGAGGAATCCATAGGTGGAAAAACGGAATCTATAGGTGGGAAAATGAATCCATGGGAGCTGGGAGTGGGCAGAAAGTGCTGCTGTGTCTGGAGAGAGATTTTCCCACCGTGCTGAGGATTCTCCCTCCGGGACCCGTCCCCACGTCCCCGTCCCTCCCTTGCAGATGCCCCAGAGCTGCGCCAAGCCCTCGGACATGGCCGAGCTCGTCAGCAGCCAGGCCTGGATGGGTGAAATGCCGGCAGCCAAGGAGCTGAAGGAGCAGGGGGACGCCAGGAGCGCTCCCTTCGCGCTGCTGCCCGCCCTGCCCGAGGAGCGCGACAGCGCGGAGGAGGAGGAGGAGGAGGAAGAGGACAGCGAGAAGCCCAAGAGGAGGGGCCCGAAGAAGAAGAAGATGACCAAGGCCAGGCTGGAGCGGTTCCGGGCGAGGAGGGTCAAGGCCAACGCCCGGGAGCGCACGCGGATGCACGGCCTGAACGACGCCCTGGACAACCTGCGCCGGGTCATGCCCTGCTACTCCAAAACGCAGAAGCTCTCCAAGATCGAGACGCTGCGGCTGGCCAGGAACTACATCTGGGCCCTGTCCGAGGTGCTGGAGAGCGGGCAGACGCCCGAGGGCAAGAGCTTCGTGGAGATGCTGTGCAAGGGGCTCTCGCAGCCCACCAGCAACCTGGTGGCCGGCTGCCTGCAGCTGGGCACGCAGCCGCTCTTCCTGGAGAAGCAGGAGGAGAAGCCGTGCGAGCCGGGCCTGCCCGGCCACTCCTTCGGCTACCAGGGGCTGCCCAGCCCTCCCTACGGCTCCATGGAGTCCCACCTGCTGCACCTGAAGCCGCCGGCCTTCAAGAGCCTGGTGGAGGCTTCGTTCGGGAGCCACCCCTCTGACTGCTCCACGCCGCCCTACGAGGGGCCCCTGACACCGCCCCTGAGCATCAGCGGCAACTTCTCCCTGAAGCAGGACGGCTCCCCCGAGCTGGACAAGCCCTACCCCTTCATGGGCCACTACCCGGCGGTGGGCCTAGCCGCGGCCCACAGGCACGGCTCGCACTTCCAGGGCTCCGCGCCCCGCTACGAGATCCCGCTGGACGTCGCCTTCGAGTCCTTCCCGCCCCACGCGGCCGGGGCCCAGCTCGGCGCCATCTTCAACGAGTAGCGGGGCTGGACGCGGGTTTGGGGCAGGGAGATGTGCCCAGGATGGACCCGGCATCTCTGCGGGACGTGGTGCTGAGGTGGCAGTGCCACCGCTGCTGTCCCAGCTGTCCCCAGGAGCCACAGGAACCGTTCCGGACTGCTGCGTCCCCCAGAGATGCTCCCAAAGGTGTTTCCGCCTCCAGGACGTCCATCCTGACATCAAATCCAGCCCTTGGATTGTCCATCCTCTCCCTGTCCCCCTCTGGTGTGGGGACACAGCCCCTCCTGCCCCGTGGGGTGGCCATTGTCCCTTCCCCTTGTGGGGTCATGGATTTCCCAGGGCTGCAGTGGCCGGGTAGGAATGAGCTGGACACTTGTGGGAAACCAGGATGGAAATTCTCACCCCAGGGAGAACCTCTTCCTTCTGCCATCGTGGATATGGGGACAGTGTCCAGGGATGGGGGGACAGTGTCCAGGGATGGACAGACAGTGTCCGGGGATGGACAGACAGTGTCCAGGGATGGGGGGACACTGGGGATGGAAGGACAAGGTCCAGGATGGAGGGACGGACAGTGTCCAGGATGGAGGGACAGCATCCAGGGACAGTGGCCCATTGTCCTGTGCTGGTGGCCCATCATCCATGCTCATCCCAGTCCCTTACTGGGGTCATCATGGTCCAGCCAGGCCCTGTGGCCATTCCCTCCTGCTGATCCCTCCCAGAATCCCAGCGGGATTGGGATCCCACTGATCCTTCCCAGAATCCCAATTTCATTGGGATCCCACTAATCTGGATGGGATCCTGCTGATCTAGACAGGATCTCACTGATCCCTCCCAGAATCCAAACAGGATTGGGATCCCGCTGGTCTGGATGGGATCCTGCTGTTCCTTCCCAGAATCCCAATTTCATTGGGATCCCACTGATCTGGATGGGATCCCAGAGATCTGGATGGAATCCCACTGATCCAGAATCCCACCTGGAGCAGGAGCCCCCCACCCTTCTCCCTTCCAGGGTCTCTCCTCTGGGTTCACAGCATCCCCTCCCCTGCTCCGAGTCCTGAGCGCCAACAAAAACCTGTTTTAATTCCTGCTTTATTTATTAATTACCGTGTGTGAGGAGTCCTAATTTATTTCCTCCCGTTTTCCACGGAAATCTGGGATGCGCCCAAGGATTTTCCCCCTCTGCCCTCCAGGCTCGTAGTGGGAATTCCCTGCCTGGAGCCCTCGTGGTTTTTGCCGTGCTGGTGCTCCAGGGTTATTTATTAGCCATTATTTATTTAATTTATTTCCCTCACCACCTGATTTTTTTTTGTTTTTTTTTTTTTTTTTTTTTGCTGGTGATATTTCCCCCAGTATTTCCATATTTAATGCCAAACTCCGTATTTAACGGCCGTTCCATGGATTTGGGATCCTGCCAACAGCTCCCAACTCCTCTGTGCGTTTTGAGACGAGCAATAACTTTTAAATGCTATGCAACGATTTTATTTTGTTTTTCAAAGAAAATCCAGGCAACTATTTTTGATGTCCCGCTGGCCTCGCCTGCCCCATTGGCCAAATCTCCCCGGTTTTGTATAAAGTTGGGAATTTGGAGATGATTTGAGGTCCTTGCCCAGCCCCGGATCCTGGGGTTTCTTCCCTTTTGTACTGAAAATGTTTTATCCTTTTGTAAAGAAAGCAGATTTGGGGTTTTTAGCTCAAATAAAGTCGTGGTCTTGTTTCAAGCAGCTTCCTGGGGGCTGTTGTTTCATTTTTGGGGGCTTGGGGTGAGGGTGGGGGGCTGCCAGAGGATCCGAGCCCCCTGTGCTGGGGTCCAGATGGGATCCCTGACCTTGAAGTGGGGTTGGGGGGATTTGGGGTACAAGGAATGGGGCAGAGCAGAACCCTGGGGGTCCCAGGGCTGATTTGGGGTACCAGGAATGGAGGTTCAGGACAGCCCTGGGGGTCCCAGGGCTGATTTGGTGTACCGGGAACGGGGGTTCAGGAGAGCCCTGGGGGTACCAGGGCTGATTTGGGGTACCGGGAATGGGGGTTCAGGACAGCCCTGGGGGTACCAGGGGTATCTGGGGTCTCAGGAATGGGGCAGAGCACAGTCCTGGGGGTGCCAGAATTGATTTGGGTACCAGGAATGGGGCTGCAGGACAGCCCTGGGAGCACAGGGACATTCTGGGGAGCTGAAATTTGTCCCAAAAGCATCACGGAAGGGACGCGGCCGTCCTGACTTCACCCCATCTCCCCTCCCCGCGTCCCCCCCGTCCCTCCCCAGCTGCGCCCCGACCCCTCGGCAGCGTCTGGCGGCCGTGGGGGCGCGTCCTCCCCGTGTCCCCTCTCACGGGGACCCCGCTCGCGTCCCTCCCCGCTGTCCCCGCTGTCCCCCGGCCCCGCGCCGGCTGTGCCGGAGCCCGGGGGAGCCGCCGCCGCTCGGCCCCGCAAGCTGCGCCCGCCTCGGGCTGAGGGCGGGGGGCTCTCCGGGGGCCCCCGCAGCTGCAGCCGGGCCGGGGGGGCCCTGCGGGGCCGGGGACGGGCGGGGGGACAGCGGGAGGAGACTCGTGTGTCCCCAGAAAAAGGGATTTGGGGACAGGGATGGGGATGTGCAGAGCGGGGATGGAACTGCCTGGGATGGACCTCGTGTGTCCCCCAGAAAAGGGATTTGGGGACAGGGATGGGGATGTGCAGAGCGGGGGTGGAACTGCCGGGGATGGGTTTACCTGGGATGGACCTCGTGTGTCCCCAAAAAAGGGATTTGGGGACAGGGACGGGGATGCGCAGGGCGGGGGTGGAACTGCCGGGGATGGGTTCACCTGGGATGGGTTTATCTGGGAGGGGGCTCGGCCTGCCCCGCTGCAGGAGAAGTGGGGGGGACACGGGACACCAAGGTGTCACCCGGCCGCGTGGGCAAGGAGGGACACGAACAGGGGACACCAAACAGGGCTGTGACACAAACCCTGGGCTGTGACACGAACAGGGGGCTGGGACACGAACAGGGGGCTGGGACACGAACCGGGGGCTGTGACAGAAACCCCGGGATGTGACAAAAACCCCGGGCTGGGACACAAACAGGGGGCTGGGACACCCCTGTGAGCCTCCCCACGCACCCACAGCTCCATGTCGGGCACCCCCACGCCCCCTTGTCCCCCCGCGATGCCATCGGGACCCCTCCCCAGTGATGCCCCGGGCTGGGCACAGCGGTCTCTGCCCGCCGGGCCCAGGGTCCAGCTGTGCCCCGGCCCCTGTGCCGCTGGCCGGGGGCCAAGCCCCGCTCGGTGCCAGCTCCCCCGGGCACGTGTGCGCCCTCGCAGCGGCCCCGGCCCGTGCCAGCAGGGCAGGAGCCGTGCCAGGCCCGCGCTGCCAGGGCACAGCTGGCCCTCGGATTGCGTGGGGAGGGGGCGCGGAGCACCCGGGGGTGGGGCTGTCCCCGTGTCCCCACAGGACACCAGGGCAGGGGGTTGGCACTGCTGAGGAGCTGAGGGTGGGTGCGCTCACTGTGCCCAGCCCGGGGGTCGTGGGGAGGGTCCCTCATCCCCTCTGGGGGTCCCTGGACACCCCACAGCCCCCCCAGGGGTTCCACAGGTGGGGCAGGGTTTGGTTGGGGGGCGGCTTCTCCTCCATCCCACCTGGGGAATTCTTGGGAGGGGCATTGGGGGGTCCAGCCTGACCCACAGAGGGGACATCCCGCTCCATGGAGGGGACATTGACCCATGGAGGGACACTCTGATCCATGGAGGGGATGCTGACCCATAGAGGGACACTCTGACCCATGGAGGGACATCCTGACCCATGGAGGGGACACCCTGACCCATGGAGGGGACGCTGACCCATAGAGGGACATCCTGAGCCATGGAAGGGACATTCTGACCCATGGAGGGACATCCTGACCCATGGAGGGACACCCTGACCCATGGAGGGACATCCTGACCCATGGAGGGGACACCCTGCTCCATGGAGGGGATGTTGACCCATGGATGGACACCCTGACCCATGGAGGGGACGCTGACCCATAGAGGGACATCCTGAGCCATGGAAGGGACATTCTGACCCATGGAGGGACATCCTGACCCATGGAGGGACATTCTGACCCATGGAGGGGACACCCTGACCCATGGAGGGACACCCTGACCCATGGAGGGACATCCTGACCCATGGAGGGGACACCCTGACCCATGGAAGAGACACTGACCCATGGAGGGACACTCTGACCCATGGAGGGGACATTGACCCATGGAAGGACACCCTGACCCATGGAGGGGACATTGACCCATTGAGGGGACCTTGACCCATGGAAGGACTCCCTGACCCATGGAAGGACTCCCTGACCCCCAGAGGGGACTCCCTGTCCCCCCTCCCCCATTTGGGACCATCCCCCAGCCCCGGGGGTCTCATCTCAGGCTCGCCCTGGTTTCCCCGGCAGGGTGGGGCTGCCCAGGGCTGGATAATTGCTAAGCCCCCCTAAAGCCCGGCTTTCGGGGCTGTAATTCTGATATTTGTCTGTAATCTGATAACACCGCCCGCCAGGAGCTCCTAATGTGGCCGGCTCGGGAAACCGCGTGGATTTTCCCGCTAAGCCGGGAGATCGGGCTCGGGGCTCTCGACTTAATCGTCTTTTCCCCGTGGGGACGGCGGATTTTGGCAAACGAACTTTTCCTGCAGATTGGAGGGGGCCGAGAAGCCGCCGTGGTCCCGGAGAAGGGAGATGGTGCCACTGTGGGCATCCAGGGAGGACGGAGGAGATGGTGGCACTGTGGGCATCCAGGGAGAACAGAGGTGGTGGCACTGTGGGCATCCAGGGAGGACGGAGGAGATGGTGGCACTGTGGGCATCCAGGGAGGATGGAGGAGATGGTGGCACTGTGGGCATCCAGGGAGGACAGAGGTGGTGGCACTGTGGGCATCCGGGGAGGACGGAGGTGGTGGTGGCACTGTGGGCATCCAGGGAGGACAGAGGTGGTGGCACTGTGGGCATCCGGGGAGGACGGAGGTGGTGGTGGCACTGTGGGCATCCAGGGAGGACAGAGGTGGTGGCACTGTGGGCATCCGGGGAGGACGGAGGTGGTGGTGGCACTGTGGGCATCCAGGGAGGATGGAGGAGATGGTGGCACTGTGGGCATCCAGGGAGGACAGAGGTGGAGGTGGTGGTGGCACTGTGGGGATGCAGGGGTTGAACGGGGTCGTGCAAGGCTGTGACCCCCAGGTGCAAACCCCCGTCACTGTCACCCTGGTGGGTTCAGGGGCGGTTCCTTCTCTCCAGCAGCTTGAGGAGTTGGTGCTGGGTGAGGATGTGAGGGTGGGGGATCCTGTGTGGGGTGTGCGGCATCATCAGTCTGTCTGTCTGTCCGTCCATGGATTCTATCCATCCATTTGTCTGTCCAGCCATCCATCCCAGTGTCCATTCCTGTGTCCGTCCTTGTGTCCATCCATCCATCCATGGATTCTATCCATCCCTGTGTCCGTCCGTCCATCCATCCATCCATCCATGGATTCCATCCATCCTGCCATTTGTCCATCCGTCCATCCATCCATCCATCCTTGTCCACTCATCCATCCATGGATTCTATCCATCCATCCATCTGTCCAACCATTCATCCCAGTGTCCATCCCTGTGTCCGTCCTTGTGTCCATCCGTCCGTCCGTCCGTCCCAGTGTCCGTTCCTGTGTCCGTCCATCCATCCATCCATCCATGGATTCTATCCATCCATCCATCCGTCCATCTGTCCAGCCACCCCTCCCTCCCTCCCTCTGTCCTTCCATCCATCCATCCGTCCATCCCCTGCATGCCACAGTCCCCAGCCAGGACAGGACTCGTCCCTTGTGATGCCACCGCAGGCTGGCACCAGAACTGTCCCCAACCCCACCAGGGCAGGGGTGACACCAGGGCTGTTCTCCCCATCCCGGGACATCCCCAGAGCCCTCCCAATGCTGGACACCCCAGGAATCCCTGACAGGGGCTCGTGAGCTGGCAGCTGCCAAGGCAAAGTGCCCCAAACCCCGACTCGGGGTGGTTTTTGTGCTCTGATCCAAGTTCAGGGAGCTCCCGCTTAATCCGCGCCAGATAAACCAACAGCGCGGAGATTTGGAGTTATTGACGAAGTCTCTGCTCGGGCGAGATTAGAGCTCGGCTTAGCGATGTTGCGGGAGGGTTTGGGGACGCTTTAATCAGAATTTGTACAGCAATAATCCCATCTTTAAACTCGTCCCCGCGCCAATCCCTCCCAAGTTGCCATGGGGGGAGCTGGGGAGGCCTCGGGGGCGTTTGCAGCCCAAACGAGTCGGGGGGAGGCAGAGAGGGGATGTGGGGAGAAATGTGGGGTGGGGAGGGCCTGGCACGGGGCGCCCGGAGGGTCCCTGGCAGTGCCAGAGCACTCGGAGGGACAAGGGGAGGTGACCCTGTGACCCTGCAGGGGTGGCACTGCCTGGGCTTCAAATCTCTCCCAGCCCACCCCTGGATTGGAGAACCCCGGCTTTGCCGATTCCCACCAAATCCCCGTAAACCGACACCAGACCCTGAACCAAACCAGCCCCGAGCCCCCGTTCGTCCATTTCGCCCCAAACCCTCCACGAGCTCCTCTCCCGTGCCTCAGTTTCCCCCCGGGGGAATCACCGCAGCCTCGGCCGGCGGGGACGCGGCGGCTTTTGTGGCCGCGCGGCGCTTTCAGGGAGCACAAAGGGGCCCCGGCGGCACAGATGGAGCCTTTCAGAGGGGAGCCGGGCTCCTTTCGCCGTCTGCCGCCGGGCGCTGCCTCCCGCCGCAATCCCCCTTAATTGAATCCACACTTTCATAGCTCATTACCCCCCTGATGGATTGGATTAGCGGGGGCTGCGCCCGCCGGGGAACAGTTGCGGCTGCTCCGCGCTGCTCCCGGCGGCGGCTCCGGGGTGCCCGGGGGGCCCCGGGGGCTGCGGGACACGGGCGGCAGCGCGGGGGCAACGGACGCGACCCCGCCGTGGGTGCCCGGTGGTGCGGGCACCTCCCGGGCATCCTCGGTATCCCCTGGGCATTCCCGGAACCTCCTTGGCATCCTCGACACCCCCTGGCCATCCCTGGCACCCCCTGGCCATCCCCGGGATAGCCGGGACGTCTTTGGCACCTCCTCGGCATCCTTGGGACCCCCTGGGCATCTCTGGAACCATGTGGGCATCCCCGGCACTCCCTGGACATCCCCAGTACCCCCCGGGCATCTCCAGGATCGCCTGGGCATCCCTGGTACCCCCTCGGCGTCCTCGGCATCCTTGAAACCCCCTGGGCATCCCCGGTACCACCTGGGCATCCCCAAGACCTCTCAGAAGATGCACTGTGGGGTGTCAGAGCCCTTGTGGGATAAATCTGGGGTGCTGGATGCCCCGGAGGACGAAATTTGGGGTGCTGAGACCCCTGGGGACAAGGTTTGGGGTGTTGGGACCCCCAGAGGATGAAATTTGGGGTGTTGGGACTCCCAGGGACAAGGTTTGGGGTGCTGGAGGCCCCCAGGGTTTGGTTTCGTGGCTATTCCATCCTCGGACCAGCCCCTGGAAAGGGAGGGATGGGGAGGGGGACCAGCGCCCTCCCCCCGCCCCAAAATGCGGGCGGGACCCTGCAGGAGCCGCCCCCTCCCCGTGCCCGGGTCCATCTGGGACCAACGGCCGCCGCTCCCTCATTAACCCCCAGCTCCGGGGGACCCCGGCCCAGCTGCCAGCGCTGCTGGGGGGTCTGGGGGGGCTCTGATCTGCCTTCACCACCCCTTCCATCCCCGGGGTAAATCCCTGGGTTTGCCACCCCAAAAACCCGGGATCCCAAAACCCTGAGATCCCAAAATCCTGGGATTCCAAAAACCCTGAAATCCCAAAAACCTGGGACCCCAGAAACCCAAGATCCCAAAAACCTGGGATCCCAAAAACCCAGGATCCAAAATCCTGGGATCCCAAAATCCTGGGATCCCAAAAACCCAAGATCCCAAAAACCCAAGATCCCAAAAACCTGGGATCCCAAAAACCCAAGATCCCAAAAACCCGGGATCCCAAAAACCCAAGATCCCGAAATCCTGAGATCCCAAAAACCCAGGATCCCAAAACCCTGGGATTGTGGGGCCCAACCCTTCCCCCTGGTCTGCACCCCCAGGCCGGGGGATGCTCCGGGGGGCTCCCTCCCAGCTCAGGGCTGGGATTTTGGGGTCATTTCTCCTCGAATTTGGTGCTCAGGGCTGCGCCGGAGGGTGCTGAGATTCCCGGGGAGTTCCCAAACGCAGGAATCCCCCCTGGGGTTTTTGGGATTGTCCCAGTGGTTTTTGGGATCGGCTCAGTGGTTTTTTGGGATGGTTTTTTGGGATGGTTTTTTGGGATGGTCCAAGTGGTTTTCAGGGATGGGCCCAGTGTTTTTTTGGGGTCAGCTCAGTGGTTTTTTGGGATGGTTTTTGGGGATTGTCCCAGCGGTTTTTTAGGGATGGTCCCAATGGTTTTTAGGGATGGTCCGAGCGGTTTTTGGGATCGGCTCGGTGGTTTTTTGAGATGGTTTTTTGGGATGATCTCAGTGGCTTTTTGGGGATAGTCCCAGTGGTTTTTAGGGATGGTCCCAGTGGTTTTTTCGGGGATGTTCACAGTGGTTTTTGGGATGGTCCCAGTGGTTTTTAGGGATGGTGCCAGTGGTTTTTTAGGATCAGCCCAGAGGTTTTTTGGGATTATCTCAGAGGTTTTTTGGGGATAGTCCCAGTGGTTTTTAGGGATGGTCCCAGAGGTTTTTTGGAATTATCCCAGAGGTTTTTGGGATGATCACAGCGGTTTTTAGGGATGGTCCCAGCGGTGCCGCTCCAGGGCTGGATCCAGCTGCAGATCCCGTCCCCTGCCGTGCATGAGGAGCTCCAGGGCCCTAAATGGTTTAGCACACCCCCTCCTCATCCTCCTCCTCATCCTCACTGGGCTGCCCGGGGTGAATCCCCCGGGGATCCCTCGGGATGGGACCCCGAATATTCCGAATTTCTCCTAAAACCATCGGGGGTCTCTCCTGTGTCCCTGGGGTCTCTCGGGGATCTCCGCTGGCGCTGGGCTGGGGGAAACGCAGGGGAAACGGGAAAAACCCCAAAAAACACAGCGAAAAACGCAATAAAATATTGGGAAAACGGGGGAAAAACCCAATAAAACAAGCGGGGGAGAAACCCAATAAAACATTGGGCAAACGGGGAAAAACCCCAATAAAACAAAGGGGGAGAAACCCAATGAAACATTGGGAAAATGAGGAATAAAGCCAAGAAAACATGGGGGGAAAACGCAATAAAACACAGGGGAAAATGGGGGAAAAAACCCAAGAAAACAAGAGAGGGGAAACGCAATAAAACATGGGGGAAAACAGGGAATAAACCCAAGAAAACACGGGGGGGAAATGCAATAAAACATTGGGAAAAATGGGGAATAAACCCAAAAAAACATGGGCAGGGGAAACCCAAGGGAAATCGGGTGAAAACCCAAGAAAACACTGGGAAAAATAGGAAAAAAAACCCAAAGGGAAAATAGGAAAAAACCCAAAAAAAACCCAAAAAACCAAGAGAACACGGGGAAAACGGGAAAAAAAACCCCCACAAAACAAGAAAACACGGGGGAAATGGGAAAAACCCCAAGAAAACACGGGGAAAACGGGAAAAAGCACACAGGGAGCGCTTCGAGGGGAGCGCAGGGGATGCAGGAGCGGGGCTGCCTCAGGTGGGGCCGGGACCCCCGAGAGCCGCGCGGGGCTGGGGGGGCCCCGAGGAGCCGGGGGGGCCCCGAGGAGGATCTGGGGGTCCCGGAGGGCAGCGCTGGCAGCAGATGGCCGGGGGCAGCTCGGCCGCACCTGCCCCTCCCCTCCTGCCCTGCCCTCGCTCGGGTTCGTCTCTTTACCCAGCGCGGCGTCATCCCCATCCCCACACGGCTGCGAACTGCCCGGGGAGCAGGGAATGGAATGAGCGGCTTTAGGAGCCTGGTTTTCATAGATAGAAGATGTTAAATATAATTTAAAAATATTTTTTATATATATATGTGTATATATATATATATATATGTATATATATATATATATATATATATATATATATATATATATATATATGTATATATATATATATATATATATATACACGTGTATATATATATATATGTATATATAGTATATATATGTATATATATTTAACATACTTTTATACATATACGTATATATATATGTTTTAATACGCCTATATAAAATATATTTATTAATAATGTATTAAAGTATATTTATTTATATAAATAAATAAATAAATATATTTTTATATAAAATATATATATTATATATATAAAATATATAAAATACATTTATTAATAATGTATTAAGGTATATTTACTTATATATATAAATAAATAAATATATTTTATATAAAATATATATATTATATATAAAATATATAAAATGCATTTATTAATGTATCTATATATAAAATATTTATTTATATAATATATATAAATATATACCTATATATGAATATTATATATATATAAAATATACTTACATGTGGTTTTAATATACTTATATATAGATACAAAAATACGTATTTACATATAATATAATGCATCAATAATTTAATAAATAATGGTGTCATAACTAATATATGTAATAAATAATTAGTATAATGTATAGATAATAGTACATAAATATACGAACAAAACTTATTACATGGGATCTAATTTGTGTAGAAATACATATAAAATATGTAAATGCGCCATCGAGTATAATTGGTGATTGGATAAAATATATTTATAGCACATACAGATATCGTATATTATTATGTATAAATATATATTTTTATTGCCATATATTACTATAAATATTTTATGTATAATTTAATTTTTATATTTTATGTATTATATATTTTAATGTATTATATATTTTAATATAATTATTATATATTTTGTGTTTCTGTATTATCTCCCGCTCTGTCCGAGCCGGGAGCGATTTCCCAGTGCTCGGTGTCACCCTGGGGGCACCAGGTTCGTTTGGCACCACCGAGGGTGAGGTTTGGCACCGGGGGCGCTGCGGGAGCCGCTGGCAGGACCCCTCCAAGAGATCCGTGTCACCCCGTGTCACCCCCGTGTCACCCCATGTCACCCCCGTGTCAACCCCTGTGTCACCCCGTGTCAGCCCCGTGTCACCCCCGTGTCAGCCCGTGTCACCCCATGTCAGCCCCAGTGTCACCCCCAGTGTCACCCCCGTGTCAGCCCCGTGTCACCCCATGTCAGCCCCAGTGTCACCCCCAGTGTCACCCCCGTGTCAGCCCCGTGTCACCCCATGTCAGCCCCAGTGTCACCCCCAGTGTCACCCCCGTGTCCCACCCCGTGTCACCCCCCGTGTCACCCCTATATCACCTCCTGTGTCACCCCCGTGTCCCACCCCGTGTCACCCCCAGTGTCACCATCATGTCACCTCCATGACACCCCCATGTCACCCCCCGTGTCACCCCTGTGTCCCCCTCGTGTCACCCCCCTGTCACCCCCAGTGTCACCACCATGTCACCCCCATGACACCCCCATGTCACCCCAGTGTCACTCCCCAGCGTCACCCCCCGTGTCACCCCGGTTGCGGGGACACCCCGTGTCCCCCCAGAGCCGCCCCCTCCCCGCTTTCCCAGCGCATTTCTATAAATCACGCTGCGGCATCGCCCCCTCCCCGCGCGGGGTTCGGGGTCACCCGTGACCCCCGGCAGATGGCGCGGGGCCCGCCAGCCCTGCCCGGGACCATCTGTCAGCGGCTCCGAGCTCCGAGCTCCCCGCCCTGGGACCCCCCGGCCGCGCCTGCAGGAGGGGGGGGACGGGGACAGCGGGGGGGGCTGGTGGCTGTCACCCCTCCCCACCTTGGGACCCCCCAAATCCGGGGGTGAGCGGGAGAAGGGGTTCTGGGGTGTCTCAGTGTCTCAGGGTGGGCAGGGGGCTTGTCCCGAGTGTAGGGTGTCATCGTCACAGCCCCAGCTGCAGGAGGAGGGGACGGGGACAGCGGGGGGGGCTGGTGGCTGTCACCCCTCCCCACCTTGGGACCCCCCAAATCCGGGGGTGAGAGGGAGAAGGGGTTTTGGGGGGTCCCGGTGCCTCGGGGCTTGTCCTGACAGTGGGGTCTCATCTCCACAGCCCGGGGGTCCGGCCTGGGGGTCCCGCTGCCCCCCGGGCTCTGCTTGGAGCCCCCGGGGGCGGTGCTGGAGCAGCTGCAGCCCCGAGCAGCCCCAGCCCGGGGGATTTGGGGGCTCTGGGGAGCCGCGGCCCCGGGGAGAGCTCAGCTGGGCTGGGGCAGAGCCGAATTCCCGGGGAGGGGCTCCAGGGGACAGAGCCCCCGGGAGCAGCCGGGTCTGGGGGGGACAAAGCCTCGGGGGGGCTCAGAGAGGGAGAAATGGGGCGCGGGGAGGGGGATAAAGGGGGGGCTGCTCTAAGGACACCCCGAACCCAGCGCTCCTCCAGCCAGGGCAGTGTTTATTCCGCTCAGGATCCTCCTTTCCGTGCCAAATCCTTCCCTTCCCTTCCGAGCCCGGGCCCGCCACACGCGGCGGGGTCTGGGGGTGTCCCCTCGTGGGTGTCCCCTCGTGGGTGTCCCCTCGTGGGTGTCCCCTCGTGGGGGGGTCCCCCTCGTGGGGGTCCCCTCGTTCGGTCCCTGCCACCCCTCCCGGGCCAGGCCCTCAGTGCGGCCGCTCCCGTCCCGCGGCCCCCCGAGCCCCCTCAGGGTGACACCACTCAGGGTGACGTCATCCTCAGGGTGACGTCACAGCTCAGGGTGACATCACGTAGGCGGTGGCGATGAATCTCCGGCCGCCATCATAGGTGGTCTTGGTCCAGGGGTAGGTCTGCACACTGAGGCGGTGCCCGCCCAGGCTCAGGTGGCATCTGTGGGGACACCAACGCCTGTCACCGCCCTGATCTGGGTCTGTGCCCCACAGGCGTGGGTGTCTTGGTGTCCCCACAGGCACGGTGCTCCAGCCCTGAGCCCCTCATCCCACAGCCCCATCTCCAGGGTGCTCTTGGCGTCCCCAGGCAATGCTGTTCCGTCCCCATCCCCATTTCCATTTCCATTTCCATCTCCATTTCCCATCCCATAAATCCCATCCCCATCCCATCCCTCCCCAAGTTCAGGGCCAGCCTCAGCCCTGATGGGGCTCAGGGAGGTCCCGCTGGCCCCAGGGCCAGACTTGGGATGGACAGAGGGACACAGGATGGACAGAAGGACTTGGGATGGACAGAAGGACTTGGGATGGACAGAAGGACACAAGTACACAGAATGGACAGAGGGACACATGATGGACAGAAGGACTCAGGATGGACAGAAGGACCTGTGATGGGCAGAGAAGGACACAGGATGGGCAGATGGACATAGGATGGACAGAGGGACACAGGATGGACAGGGAAGGATTTGGGATGGACAGAGGGACACAGGACAGACAGAAGGACACAGAATGGGCAGAAGGACACAAGTACACAGAATGGATAGAGAGGACTCAGGATGGGCAGAGGGACATGGGATGGGCAGAGAAGGACACAGGACGGACAGAGAAGGACACAGGACGGACAGAGGGACACAGGACGGACAGAAGGACGCAGGGGTCAGCACTCACGCCCGGCCGGGCCGCGCGAGGAAGCAGAGGGTGTAGAGGCCGAACTCGAACTCGGGGCTGCAGCCGATGAAAGCCGAGCCCACCTCCTTGTAGAAGCCGTCCCAGCTGAACTGGAGCCCCAGCACGTCGGGGTACGTGTCCCACTGGGGGAGAGGGGTTTGGGCTCAGCAGGGTGGGGATCCCCCCAGCCCAGCCCAGCCAGGAACCCCCCAGCCCCTCCAGGGGGATCCAGAGCAGTCCCAGCTGGGTTGGGGGTCCTGGATTGGGGTACGGGTCCCACTGGGGGAGAGGGGTTTGGGCTCAGCAGGGTGGAGATCCCCCCCAGCCCCTCCAGGGAGGGTCCAGAGCAGCTCCTGGCCAGGTTGGGGGGTCCCAGCAGAGCCCCCCAGCCCCAAATCTCCCCCTCAAGGTTTGGGAGCCCCTCCTGCCCCTGGCATGGGGGGTTCTGGCCCTTCCCACCCTGCAGCGGGGATGGGGCAGGGGGACCACCCCTGATCTGGGGGTTCATCCCCATGTGTGCACCCCTGGTCTGGGGGTTTATCTCTGTGACAGCCCCCCTGATCTGGGGGTTTATCCCCATGGGAGCCCTCCTGATCTGGGGGTTCATCCCCATGAAAGCCCCCCTGATCTGGGGGTTTATCCCTGTGGGACGCCCCTGATCTGGGGGTTCATCCCCATGGGAGCCCCCCCGATCTGGGGGTTCATCCCTGTGGGACACCCCTGATCTGGGGGTTCATCTCCAGCCCCCCGAGCTCTCACCGGCCCATCGAAGTTGTGGCTGAAGTAGTTGAGGACGCCCTGCTTTTCCAGGAGGTAGAAGCGGATCCAGTTGTGGAATCCGGACACTTTTCCCTTTTTCACCTCCCCTGGAACACAGAGGGGACAGCAGGGTGAGCCCCCAGACCAGGGAAGGCCGTACCTGAGAACAGGAGCTCAAAACCAGCCCGGGGAGGGCTGTACCTGAGAACACCTGGGGGAAGCTGTACCTGAGAACCCCAGGCAGGGCTGTACCTGAGAACAGGTGCTGGAAATTGGGGCGGGGCTGTACCTACCTGAGAACACGTGCTCGAAGCCGCTGGAATCCCGCTCCCCGTCCCCTCGGGAGTACAGACCGAACCACATCTGGTTCAGGTCCTGCAGGAACTCCTGCTCGGAGCTGTAGCGATCTGCAGGGAAAGGAGGGCACACAAGGAGGGGCAGAGTTGGGGGTCTGGGTGCTGGAAAATTCAGATTTTCTGTGTGACACACTCTGACCCCCAGGAGAGCGCTGCATTTGACCTGAGGCCGTGGAGAAGTGCTATCAATCAATTCCAAAATTAATTAATAGCAGCGGGATTACGGGTGTGTGGTTTGATTGGGAGTGTGTAATGTCGCAGGGTGGAAAACTTAGAGTTTAAGGGTTTAGAATATAGAAATAAATACGGAGCAAGATGGAGGTTTGAGGTTGTTCTTCTTCTTCATGGGTTTGGGTGGTGTTTTGTAATTGGGCAGAAAAATCTGCATTGAGGACTTTGAGTGATTAGTTATTGGGTTAAAGGTGAAAATAATTTAGGTGTCATTTCTTAATTAGATAGTTTAGCCTTAAAACACCTTGTAACAAGAGACTGTTGGCCATTTTGTGCCTGGTTAATGAAGGACTGCAGAACTCACTGCTGTGAGACTGTAACATGGGTAAAAAATGATAAACACCTGAGTCTGAATGTGAAACATCCTAACACAGATTAGAAACAATAAACACCTGAGTCTGAATGTGAAATATCCTAACATAAATTAGAAACAATAAACACCTGAGTCTGAATGTGAAATATCATAACATGGATTAGAAACAAGAAACACCTGAGTTGAGGAAGAGATTTTTTTTTGGGTTTTTTTTTGTTTACAGGGATTCCTGTGAGCCAGAGAGAAGTTTGATAAGAGGATCCGTGTTTAGCCCTGAAAGAATTTCCTACCAAGGTCGTTGACATAGAAACCAAGAAAGAAAAGGATAAATAAGAGAAACCTGCAATTATTGCAATGAGCACTTTGTTTGGGTCTCGTGAGCAATGAGCGAAGTGTAAACTTAGGAGTTTTGTAAGGATATGTAAAAAGCATGCATGCTAAAATAAAAACGGGGTTTTTGAAATTAAAAAAAAAAATTAAATTAATTATATTAATTATTTAATTAAAATTAAAAATTAAATTAAAAAAATATTTTAAAGGCCTCCTGAAAATGGAGTGTGCTGCTTTGGACTGTCTCCCTTTAGGATTCCCCCATTCCCCAGCCCTGCCCCACACTCACTTTTCCCCTGCAGGAACACGAAGAGTTTCTTCATCAGCTCCGTTCCCATCACCTCCTGGAGGAACCGCTCCTGCTCCCGCAGCTCCTCGGCCGTCACCTCCTCCTCCCTGCCCGTGGCCCTCTGGTAATTATCCAGCAGCTTAATGAAGCTGGCGTAGGTGGGCTTGGAGAAGAGCGCCTCGTTCACGTATTTGTAGAGCCTGGGGGAGAATAGCTGGGACTGCAGCTCCTTGCCCACCCCGCTGTCCCTCCCCGTTGTCCCTCCTGGTGCCACTCACGGCTGCGGGGACCGGTCCTCCTTGTCGCCGGTCTCGTCGGGGCCCGCCAGGTGCTGCGGGTTCAGGGCGATGTCACCAGGCCTGGCTTTGTTGTGGTCCAGCCCGTAGAGCTGCTCCGAGAGCTCCAGCAGCTCCTGCTCCGAGATGGAACCGCTGCTGCTGGAGAATCCGTCTGTGGGGACAGCAGGGGCTGGGCACGGCTCGGGGCTCCGGGGAAAGGGGGGAATCCGTGGAAAGGTGAGGGGATCCATGGAAAAGTGATGGATCCATGGAAAAGTGAGGAGATCAATGGAGAACATTGAGAGGGATCAATGGAAAAGTGAGGGGGATCCATGGAAAAGTGATGGGGATCCATGGAAAAGTGAGGAGATCAATGGAGAACATTGAGAGGGATCAATGGAAAAGTGAGGGGGATCCATGGAAAAGTGAGGGAGATCCATGGAAAAGTGAGGGGGATCCATGGAAAGTGAGGGGGTCCATGGAAAAGTGAGGGGATCCATGGAAAAGTGATGGATCCATGGAAAAGTGAGGGGGTTCATGGAAAAGTGAGGGGATCCATGGAAAAGTGATGGATCCATGGAAAAGTGAGGGAATTCATTGAAAGTGAGGGGGTCCATGGAAAAGTGATGGGGATCCATGGAAAAGTGATGGGGATCCATGGAAAAGTGAGGGGGATCCATGAAAAAGTGAAGGAGATCCAGAGGATCCATGGAAAAGTGAGGGGAATCCAGCAGGATCCATGGAAAAGTGAGGGGGTTCATGGAAAAGTGAGGGGATCCATGGAAAAGTGATGGATCCATGGAAAAGTGAGGGAATTCATTGAAAGTGAGGGGGTCCATGGAAAAGTGATGGGGATCCATGGAAAAGTGATGGGGATCCATGGAAAAGTGAGGGGGATCCATGAAAAAGTGAAGGAGATCCAGAGGATCCATGGAAAAGTGAGTGGGAACCAGCAAGATCCGTGGAAAGGTGAAGGATCCATAGAAAAGTGAGGAGATCCAGAGGATCCATGGAAAGGTGAGGGAGATCCGTGATAAAGTGAGGGGATCCAGCAGAATCCATGGAAAGGTGAAGATGTCCCTGTGGGGACAGGCAGGGGCTGGGGACAGCTCCGGGATCCGTGGAAAAGTGAAGGGGATCCAGAGGATCCATGGAAAGGTGAGAGGTATCCAGAGGATCCATGGAAATGGGATGGGATCCCCAGAGGAATGGGGGACACATCAAGGAATGGGGGGAACACCCCAAGAAGTAAAGAGGGACATCCTGAGAAATAGAGGGGGACACCCTGAGACACCTGAGGGTGACACCCCGAGGAACGGGGGACACACATCCAGCAATAGAGGGTGACACCCTGAGGAATGGAGGGGACACCCCGAGACATCCGGGGACGGTTCCATCCCTCCAAACTCACCGCGGCTTCGAGCTCCACCCTCAGCGCCTTCTCCACCTGTGGGGCAGAGAGGAAGAGGAGCTCAGGGCTTGGGGACACCTCGGGGACACCTCGGGGACCTGCCGAGGCTCAGAACCAGCCCCGGGACACCCCGAATCCCCCTCACCGGGCCCGCAGTGCCTCTCGTGGTCCTCGCAGCAGTTGTGCTCTGCCCCGCACTCGGGGTGACAGTGACACTCGTCCTCCTCATTGAAGGGCTCCCCGCAGCGTCCCTCGCACGAGTCGGGGGCTGTGTACAGATCTGGGGGGTCACAAACAGGGGGTGGCACTCAGGAGGGGCTGAGTGTGGCCACCCCCAGCCTGGAGCGTCCCCGTGTCACCCTCTGTCCCCTCCCGGGCCAGCCTCACACAGCCCAAGAGCCATCGGGGATCTTTGTCACCAGGGTCGCTCCTCTCGGGCCGTGTTTGTCACAACCTCAAGGTGACACTGGGGAACGGCCCCCGGGAATTGCTGCCCGTGATTCACCCCAGGATCCCGGGATGAGCCCCAGTGCCCCGGAGGAGTTGCCGCATTCCATCGTGCTGGGAAAACTGGGAAAACTGGGAAAACTGGGAAAACTGGGAAAACTCCTTCCCGAGCTGTTCATAACTAACGAGCTGCTGAGCACCTGCGTGGTGACGCAAAGCAAAGCTGAAAACAGCAGCTGTGGAGCCTTGGAGGGGACAAGGGACACTCTCAGAGGGACAAGGGTGGCCCTGTGCTGCAAAGTGACCCTGTCCCACAGGCTGTCCCTGTCCCACAGGATGTCCCTGTCCCACAGGCTGTCCCTGTCCCAAAGGCTGTCCCTGTCCCACCGGCTGTCCCTGTCCCACACGGTGTCCCTGCCCCACACGGTGTCCCTGTCCCACACGGTGTCCCTGTCCCACAGGCTGTCCCTGTCCCACCGGCTGTCCCTGTCCCACACGGTGTCCCTGCCCCACACGGTGTCCCTGTCCCACAGGCTGTCCCTGCCCCACAGGCTGTCCCTGTCCCACACGGTGTCCCTGTCCCACAGGATGTCCCTGTCCCAGAGGTGTCCCTGTCCCACACTGTCCCTGTCCCACACGGTGTCCCTGTCCCACAGGACGTCCCTGTCCCACAGGCTGTCCCTGTCCCATCAAGTATCCCTGTCCCACATTGTCCCTGTCCCACACGGTGTCCCTGTCCCACACGGTGTCCCTGCCCCACAGGCTGTCCCTGTCCCACAGGATGTCCCTGTCCCACAGGCTGTCCCTGTCCCAGAGGTGTCCCTGTCCCACACTGTCCCTGTCCCACACGGTGTCCCTGTCCCACACAGTGTCCCTGTCCCACAGGCTGTCCCTGTCCCACATTGTCCCTGTCCCACAGGCTGTCCCTGTCCCACATGGTGTCCCTGTCCCACAGGCTGTCCCTGTCCCACATGGTGTCCCTGTCCCACAGGATGTCCCTGTCCCACATTGTCCCTGTCCCACATGGTGTCCCTGTCCCACAGGCTGTCCTTGTCCCACACGGTGTCCCTGTCCCACAGGCTGTCCCTGTCCCACACGGTGTCCCTGTCCCACAGGATGTCCCTGTCCCACAGGATGTCCCTGTCCCACACGGTGTCCCTGTCCCACACTGTCCCTGTCCCACACAGTGTCCCTGTCCCACACGGTGTCCCTGTCCCACAGGCTGTCCCTGCCCCACAGGCTGTCCCTGTCCCACACGGTGTCCCTGTCCCACACGGTGTCCCTGTCCCAGCAAAGGCAGCCCTGGAGCAGCGGGCGTTGCCCTCCCTGGCACAGCCGCTGCAATCTCCTGACATCTGAGGCACCGCGGCCTTGCCCAACCCGGGTGAAAGGTGGCCCCGGGGCAAATCCTGATGTGGCTCATCCTGTCCCGGGACACCCGGGTGATGACAGCGACATCCAGGCCGTGAGGGTGGCATCGAGGTGATGACAGCGACATCCAGGCCGTGAGGGTGGCATCAAACTCCCACTGCCTTCCCTCCTTGTTTGTCCCCTTTGTCACTTCACCACAATTATTTGTGCCTGGTGATGTCACCCTGGCCCTGCAGGTGCTGAGGGACCCCTTGGCTCCCTCTGCCCACCAAATCCCAGCTCCTGTCTTGGTTTTCCCTCCTGGCTTCCCATCCCCTGTAAATCCTTTAAACAGGATTATTTTAGCAGGGAGGGTCTTGAGGTTCTCCTGAAGCCCCCGAGAAGAGCTGGGAGAACCTCCATGGCAGGGACACCCCATGGATGGGGGGCTCAGAACCTCCCATGGCAGGGACACCCCATGGATGGGGGGAATCAGAACCTCCATGGCAGGGACACCCCATGGATGGGGGGCTCAGAGCTCCCATGGCAGGGACACCCCATGGATGGAGGCTCAGCGCTGCCCAGACCCTCCCAGTGTGACCAGTCCAGCCCCAGCCCCATTCCCCCAATGAGCAGCACTGGGATAAACCCCCCTGGCTTGCTCATCGCTGCTTTTCCAGCCCCAATCCCGGCGGGATTGTGCAAGGCAGGAGCTGCCCACGCTGCCCCGTCACTGCTGAGCCCGTTCTGGTGCCGGTCCCGAGTGGCCCGGGGCTGTCACAGCATCCCGAGCGTGTCCCGGCAGGGCCCCGACCCTGACTCAGCCCTTGGAGGGGCGGGCTCAGCATCATCCCAAATCCACAATCCCCAGTGACAAATCCCCAATGCCACGGGGCACCTGAGCAGTCTCAGGGCACAGGAACCGCTCCTTCTCCTCACTCACACACGACCCTAAATCCCTAAATCAACCCTAAATAGACCCTAAATCCCTAAATCTCCAACTCAACCCTAAATTGCTGCAGCATCCTCAGCTGTTCCCGGAGGGGTGATGGGAGAGGCAGGCTCAGCATCATCCCAAATCCTAAATTCTCCAGTCCTAAATTCCCAAATCCCAAAGCCACAGAGCACCTGAGCGATCTCAGGGCAGGGGAACTGCTCCTCCTCCTCACTCAGACATGACCCTAAATCCTTAAATTGACCCTAAATCCCTAAATCAACCCTAAATCGACCCTAAATCCCTAAATCAATCGCTGCAGGGTCCTCATCTTTTTGGGAGAGCTTTTTTTTGGGAGAGCTGGAAACGCCACAGGGGCGGCGGCCTGGGACAGAAGGACACGAGGACAGAACGACAGGAGGACATGGCCCATCCACACTCAGCCACCCCGGGGTTTTTGGCTGATCCTGCCCAGGATTTTTTGGCTGATCCTGCCCCAGATTCCCTCTGGCTGCACAAAGCACAGAAATATTTCTCTCTCTCACGGTGCCCAGGGTAAGGGGGGGTTGTTCCCTGCCCAGCTCCGTCCTCCGAGCTCTGGGGAGGTGCCGGAGCTCTCCCAGTGCTCCCAGTTTGCTTTCGGGCACGGGGATGAGTCAGCTCAGCCAGAGCCGCGTCCTCGAGCCCCTGGCCTGACTCAGGACCTTGCAGCAAAACACAAATCCAGACCCAGCCCAGCTCCGGGAGGGACCATCTGAAGGACAAAGGGACCTGGAACAGAGCTGCGGACGCCCTGAGCTTCCCAAACCCTCAGCTCCTGCCTCCAAACCCACAGGTGAGCCCTGCTGGGGGGACAATCAGGGAAAAGCTCCCACTGCCCACACCAGGAGAAGTGGAGATGTCCCAGGGCCAGCAGACAGGTCCTGCAGGTGGCCAGGACTGGCCACGAGGCAGCCGAGCTCCCCAGGCACCTTCACCAAGGGTTTGCCTTCTGGAACAGCTCAGGACTCACGTGGGAGTTTGGGAACTCACAGAGGAAATTTGGAAACTCACAGAGGACTTTAGGAACTTGCTCAGGAGTTTAGGAACTCAGGATTCACACGGGAAATTTGGGAACTCAGGATTCACACAGGAGTTTGGGAACTCGGGATCCACTCAGGAAATTTGGGAACTCAGGATCCACACAGGAAATTTGGGAACTCACAGAGGAGTTTGGGATCTCAGGACTCACATGGAAAATCTGGGAACTGACAGAGGAGTTTGGGAACTCAGGATTCAGGAAATTTGGGAACTCACAGAGGAGTTTGGGAACTCAGGACTCAGGAAATTTGGGAACTCACACAGGGGTTTGGGAACTGACAGAGGAGTTTGGGAACTCGGGACTCACACAGGAAATTTGGGAACTGACAGAGGAGTTTGGGAACTCAGGACTCGGGAAATTTGGGAACTCACAGAGGAGTTTGGGAACTCAGGACTCGGGAAATTTGGGAACTGACAGAGGAGTTTGGGAACTCAGGACTCAGGAAATTTGGGAACTCACACAGGGGTTTGGGAACTCACAGAGGAGTTTGGGAACTCAGGACTCGCTTGGGAAATTTGGGAAGCCAGGACTCACTCAGGAGTTTGGAAACTCCTGCTCCCAGCCCCACGCAGGTTTGGAGCCTCTCCTGTGAGCTGGCCTTGCAAAACTGCTCATCTCTCATCCCAGGGGGACTCATCCTCTCCTGGGCCATCAGATACGAGCTCCTGGCGCCGTCGGGGGTGATGAAATCCCGTCCTCAGCGCCAGGGCATCGCAGTTCAGGCTGTGTGCAAGAACTCAGCGCCTCCTCACCCCCGTGGGATCCCGGCTGCCAAGTCCTGGGGGCCCTGAGCTCATCCTTAAACCCAGAACCCCTCTGAGCCCCCCTGGGCACCTCGGGGTTGGGGCTGGGCTGCGTTTGCCACCCGAGCTGCCCCACGGGGGGAAGGTGGATTCAGGATTGAGATTGGAAAACACCCCAAGCTGCTTTTCCATGGAAAGGAGGAGCCAGAAGAACATTCCTTGAGCTTTGCAGGACCAGGGCAGGCTCAGACACAGCAGGACCCCACTGCTGGGCCAGGGGAGCTGGACAATCACCCCCAGCCCGGGCTGCATTTCCAGCATTGAAAATCTCCTTCTCCTTGCCCCACGGAGCCCGGGCGGCTCCATCCCAGTCATCCCAGTTCTCCCAGTAGCATGGAGCTGCTGGTCCCCATCCCCTACAGGCCCCCCGGGTTACTCACGGCCGGACACGCAGCCCAGGGCGATTCCTGCCCCCAGCAGGAGCATCCAGGGCTCCATCGTCCCTCGGGAGCGCCGGGATGGGGTCGGGAGCGCCGGGATGGGGTCGGGAGCGCCGGGATCGAATCGGGAGTGCCGGGATCGGCTCGGGAGCGCCGGGATGGGGTCGGGATCGGACCGGGAGTGCCTCAGCTCCCCGTTGGCTCCCGGCTTTTTGTGGGTGCCACGGGGGGAGGAGGGAGGGGCGTGATGGCAGCGAGGGCTCCTCGGGCGGGCTGCACCCCAACTTGGCCAAAACTCATTAGGCGCGCGGCTAATTACAGGCTGCCCGCAGTGGGAGGAGGGCCGGTAAATCCAGAATCCCGGGCTTGGCTCCGCAACCCCCGGGGGCGGCCCAGGCTGCGCGGGGAGGGTCCCAGGGGGCTTTACCCCCCCCCCCCCCGAACGGGGGGCACAGCCGGGTCCCGAACTGGGGTTCCCCCAGTCCCCCCCCCTCCCCACCCTGGATCGGCCTCCTTGGAGCCTCCAGGAAAGCCCAAAACTCCAGCACAGCCCCGCGGGGAGGTTTGGGGTCATCCCAGCCTGGCCCAGAGCCCAGAGCTGCCCCAGGGACCCTCCCCAGCCCCGGGGGGCTCAGGCCGGGCCCGGGGGGTGTCACAGCCCCTTCCCTGCCCAGCCAACCCCGATGGGAAATGTTCCCAGCCTGGGGCTGAGCAGGGAATTTTCGGGGAGATTTTCAGAGATTTTCAGGCAGCCCCAGGGGCACCACCAGGCTCTGCCTCATCTTCCTCACTCCCTGGCAGGTTTTCCTGGCAAACCTCATCCCAAAGCCTGCAGGATTTGCTCCAGACACTTCTCCACCCCCTCACCAGCCCAGCGTGGCCAACCCTGGCTGGTCCTGGTGGTCCAGAGCCCTCTGGCCTGGCCTGGGCCGGTTCCAGGCAGGGGCAGCATTTGGGGGCACCCCTGGGACCCGACCCCGATGATTTGGGAGCGGCCACAGCCCCAGGACAGGGCGAGAGGCTCCCACCCTGTGCCCCCCACCTGGGCAGGTGAGACCCCACCCCAAACAGCCCCCGAGGATGCTGGGGTGATGCTGGGATCCCTCCCGGAGCAGGGAGCGGGCCCTGCCGTGCCAGCTGGCACGGGAGCGGCGTTCGGTGCAACAAGGGCCGGGTTTGGAGCTCCCTCAGCCCTCAGTCATTTCCTGAGCTGTCCCCTCCTGGTGCCTGCGCTGCGTCACCTCGCCCGGGGCAGCTCCGGGGCCGTCCCCAAGGTCACATCGGAGGTGGAGGAGAAGAACGGGGAGCACAGCCGTGAGTACAAAAATACCTCTATTGCTCTGCCCCGCCTGCCCGGAGCTCAGCGGGGCCGGACCTGAGTCCAGGGCCGAGCTCTGGGGGGCTCCAGCACAGCCGGGGGGGCCATGGGAGCAGAGCCAGGGCTGCCCTGCCGCCGGCAGCTGGGACCCCAACCCTGCTTTGGGCCCCCATCCCTGCTTTGGGCCCCCAACCCTGCTTTGGGCCCCCATCCTTGCTCTGGGCCCCCATCCTTGCTCTGGGCCCCCATCCCTGCTCTGGACCCCCATCCTTGCTCTGGACCCCCGTCCTTGCTCTGGACCCCCATCCCTGCTCCAGAACCCCATCCTTGCTCCGGACCCCCATCCCCATTCTGGACCCCCATCCTTGCTCCAGGCCCCCATCCCTGGTTTGGCCACCCATCATGGTTCTGGACCCCCATCCTCACTCCTGGACCCCCATCCCTGCTCTGGGCACCCGTCCCCATTTTGGGGCCCCATCCTCACTCTGGGCCCCCATTCCTGTTCTGGTGGTCCAAGGATGGTGCCCCATCCCCATTCTGGGCCCCTATCCTCGGTCTGAACCCCCATTCCTGTTCTGGACCCCCATCCCCACTCCAGACCCTATCACCATTCTGGGCACCCATCCCTGCTCTGGACCCCCCATCTCCACTATGGGCCCCCGTCCACATTCTGGGCCCCTCTCCCTGCTCTGGGCACCCATCCTTGGTCTGGACCCCCCATCCCCATTCTGGGCCCCCATCCTTGCTCTGGACCCCCAATTCCCATTCTGGGCCCCCATCCTTGGTCTGGACCCCCATCCCCATTCTGGGCCCCCGTCCCCGCTCCAGCCCCGCTGCCCTCAGGGCTCCAGCTCCCGGGAGAGCCTCAGCAGCTCCTTCTGGCTGTCGATGGCCCTCAGGTGCTGCAGGTAGGCCCAGGTGGACACGGGGTTCCTCACGCTCAGGGACTGCTCCGAGCCTGTGGGGAGGGAGGGATGAGATCAAGGCTGGGGCACAGCCTGTGAGCCTGTCCAGGATCCCTGCAGGATCACCCCATGGACCCCTTGTGTCACCCCAAAACCTCCCCAAACCGCTCTGGACTGGCTCATGGATCCCTCCATGGATCCTTCCATAGATCCTTCCATAGATCCATCCATGGATCCTTCCATAGATCCCTCCATGGATCCCTTCATGGATCCATCCATAGATCCATCCATGGATCCCTCCATAGATCCATCCATGGTTCCCTCCATGCATCCCTCCATGGATCCTTCCATAGATCCATCCATAGATCCATCCATGGATCCTTCCATAGATCCATCCATGGTTCCCTCCATGCATCCCTCCATGGATCCCTCCATAGATCCTTCCACAGATCCATCCATGGATCCCTCCATGGATCCTTCCATGGATCCCTCCATGGATCCCTCCATGGATCCCTCCATAGATCCATCCATAGATCCATCCATAGATCCATCCATGGATCCCTCCATGGATCCCTCCATCTCCATCCCCTCTCCCCCAGCTCAGGGACCCCCTCAGAGCGTTGGGGGTCCCCTGGGGCAGGGTTAGGGGTCTGATTGAGAAGCTCCAGACGTACACGTGGAGATCCTGACGGCCTTGGCGTCCTCGGGCCGGTGAGGGGAGCGGCTCCTCAGCGGGGACAGCGGCGCTGAGGAGCAGAGAGAGGGGGCTCAGCCCCATCCTCAGGGTCTCAGCCCCATCCCCAAGGGTTCAGCCCCATCCCCAGGGTCTCAGCACTGTCCCCAAGGGTTCAGCCCCATCTCCGGGGTCTCAGCCCCATCTCCGGGGTCTCAGCCCCATCCCCAGGGTCTCAGCCCCATCCCCAGGGTCTCAGCCCCATCCCCAGGGTCTCAGCCCCATCTCCATGGCTCCAGCCCCATCCTCAGGGTCTCAGCCCCATCCCCAGGGGCTCAGCCCCATCCCCAGGGGCTCAGCCCCATCCTCAGGGGCTCAGCCCCATCTCCATGGCTCCAGCCCCATCCTCAGGGTCTCAGCCCCATCCCCAGGGTCTCAGCCCCATCCCCAGGGTCTCAGCCCCATCCCCAGGGTCTCAGCCCCATCTCCATGGCTCCAGCCCCATCTCCAGGGTCTCAGCCCCGTCCCCAAGGGTTCAGCCCCATCCCCAGGGTCTCAGCCCCATCCTCAGGGTCTCAGCCCTGTCCCCAAGGGCTCAGCCCCCTCCCCAAGGGTTCAGCCCCATCCCCAGGGCCCCAGCCCTATTTAGGGGACCCTCCAAGCCCCCTCCCCAGCTCCCTGGGGCTCTCACCATGCGCGTGGCCACGGCAGCGCTGCAGGACCCGCACGGTCTTGGCCATCATGTGCTGTGGGTGAGGCACAGAGGTCACCTGCTGCCACCCGGCCCCACCTGGATCCCCAAAACCTCTGTCCCCACCACAGCAGTGCCAGAGCTCTGCCTGCAGGGCACAGCAGGGCCCTCGCGGGGGTCCCCACCCCACTCTCACCATCTTCTCGAAGTTGATGAGGTTCTCGGCCAGGGTGCGATTGCCCTCGTGGATGAAGGTCATGTCTGGGGGGGGGTTTGGGGCTCAGAGCGGGGTCCTTGGGGAGCGCTGGGCACACCCGGGGGGTCCCCAAAAGCAGAGACCCACCTTTGAGCAGCAGGGGCACAAAGGGGATGATGGGGGGACTCAGCTTGGCCACGGCCAGGCGATAGACACGGTGGTTCCACGAGGGGTCCTGGGGACAGGCAGGGACACGGGGGGTGGGGGGACAGGGGCGACAGTGGGACCCCCTCCCCATTGCTCCAGGGGCAAATTCCGCTGGGAAGGGGGACACAGGGCAGGGAAAGGGAACATGGGGCAGGGAAGGGGGACATGGGGCAGGAAAGGGGGACACGTGGAAGGAAGGGGACATGGGGCAGGAAAGGGGGACATGGGGCAGGAAAGGAGGACATGGGGTGGAAAAGGGGACATGGGGCAGGAAAGGGGACATGGGGCAGGAAAGGGGGACATGGGGAAGGAAGGGGACATGGGGCAGGAAAGGGGGACATGGGGCAGAGGGCCTGCGCTCACCAGCATCCTCTCCAGGGCTGAGTGCAGCTTCCGGATCTTATGGGGCAGCCTCTGTGCAGGGACAGGATCAGAGGCTGGCACACCCCTGTGCCACCCCAGAGACCCCCCTGTCCCACCCCAGAGACCCCTGATTGTCCCTCCCCAAAATCCCCCACCTGTCCCACCCAGGGACCCCCCCCCGTTCCATGCAGAGACCCCCAGCTGTCCCACCCCCCTTGTCTGTCCCACCCAGGGACCCCTGTCTGTCCCTCCCCGGGTGTTGTCCCACCCCACAGACCCTCCCTATGCTGTCCCCCCCCTCTGTCACCTCCCAGGTCTTGGCCAGGCGAGTCACGGCCGTGTTGCTCACACCGAACATCACCGCGAAGAAGGAATTCAGGTTCTTCTGCTCCTTGAGGCTGCAGGCGGGGACGGGACGGGTCAGCCATGAGGACGGTGACACAAGGACAGTGACAGGGACAGGGACAGGGACTCACTGCGCCGCCAGCTTGATGAACTTGCGCAGGAGCTGCGCGCGCCGCCCCAGCTCGGGGCACAGGCACAGCTCGGTGGCCACCCAGAACTGCAGCTCGTTGAAGCGCCGCAGCACCCGCGCCAGGTTGGCCGTGGCCACCTCGCGGAACTTGTGCGGCCCCACGATGTAGTGAATCATCTCCACCTGCGTGAGAGGCGCCTCAGGGCTGTCCTGGAGCCCTCCTGGCAGGTGAAGGGTGTCCCAAAACCCTTCCCAGCAGGTGAGGGGTGTCCTGAACCCCCTCTCAGCAGGTGAGGGGTGTCCCAAACCCTGTCTCAGCAGGTCAGGGGTGTCCCAAACCCCTCCTGGCAGGCGAGGGGTGTCCCAAACCCCGTCTCAGCAGGTCAGGGGTGTCCTGAGCCCCTTTCCCATCAGGTAAGGGGTGTCCTGAACCCCCTCCTGGCAGACAAGGGGTGTCCCAAACCCCTTCCCCAGCAGGTCAGGAGTGTCCCAAGCCCCCTCCCAGCCGCTCCCAGCACGGACCACACCTGGTGGATGCTCTTGAAGAGGTTCCAGTCGTAGTCGGTGAGGTGGCTGGCCAGGTCCTTGGAGCTGATCAGGTCCAGCGTGTCCGAGGAGCCGGCGTGGGGGCCCAGCTGCTCGGGGTGGGGGGTCTGGGAACAGGACAGGACCCCTGACCCTTTCTGCTCTCGGTAGGACCCCAAACAGAGGCACTGCAGCCCCCAACCCCTCCAGGGGGGTCCACCCAGTGCTGCCCACCCCAGACCCCACCCCACACTCACCAGGCTGCCCAGCTCGTCCCTGCTGACCACAAAGAGCCTCTCGTTGAGGCCCAGGGCCGTGAACACCCCCAGGGCGTCCTGCGGCAGCACCGCTCGCTCTGCGCGGAGGGAAAGGCGCGGTGACACCGAGGAGGGGACACACACGGGGACAAAGCCACCCCGGGGCGTCCCCTCACCTCCGGCCGAGTTCACCCTGACCAGGACGTGCTCCCGGTCCCGGCGCAGCCGCGGCGCCAGCGCCCGCAGCACGTCCCGCACGGCGGCGTTGACCGGCAGCACCGCCACCAGGCACGAGTGGTCGGCCCTGAAGATCTCGTAGGGCACTGGGGGGGACAGAAGGGACCTCAAAGGGACAGAAGGGACCTCAGTGTCCCCGTGCTGCGGGGACAGTCCTGCTGAGGGGGCAGTACCTTTGTCCTGCGCTCGCAGGGCACAGGTGCTGTCCAGGATCGGCTCCTCGGGGCTCCCGAGCCACATTCCCGAGCTCCGCGCCTGCGGGAGGAGGGACAGACAGGAGGACACGGCCACAGCCACCACCCCTCCTGTGGCGTGTCCTGTGTGACCCCAGCTCCAGGCCTGGGGAAGGTGGGACAGACAGGAGGACACGGCCACAGCCACCACCCCTCCTGTGGTGTGTCCTGTGTGACCCCAGCTCCAGGCCTGGGGAAGGTGGGACAGACAGGAGGACACGGCCACAGCCACCACCCCTCCTGTGGTGTGTCCCCAAAGGGCAGAGGGGACCCAGACCCTGCCCTGTCACCCCTCAGGGGTCCCTACCTTGGGCTGGGGGGACACGCTGCCGTCACCGTTCTCCAGCCTGCGGGAAGGGAAGGGGGAGGATGGAGATGCCGTTCCTGGTGGCAACAGAACTGGGAGCGGCCACCACCAGGGACTGCGGCCACCCCTGGGACTGTGGCCACCTCCGGGGACTGCAGCCACCCCAGGCCACCCCTTGCCCACCTCCGAGCCCCCCCGCCCTACCCAGCTGCACGTGCCACCCTCCCCATGGCCGGGAACCCCCACACTGGGGACAAGGTGGCACCAGAGCCACCCCAAAAGCTCCTCCCCAGGACACCTGTGGTGGCATCAGGGGACATCAGGGGACACTGTGGGACACTGGGGGACACCGCGGGGACTCACGCTCGGGGCCGCCGCCGCTCCTGGCCCTGCTCCTGGCACAGCCCGCCCAGCTGAGGGTCCCGGCTCGCCAGGTCTGCCAGGTTCTGCGGGGACAGGGGGCGCAGGATGAGTGCAGGACAGTCCCTGTGGCGTCACCGCGCCACCCTGGCAGCGCCACCCCGGCCGTACCTGCAGCAGGGCCGTGGTGCTGCGGTCGCCCTGCAGCAGCCGCCCGTAGAGCAGCACCCACTGGCTGACCAGCCGCAGGATCTTGCGCCGCTTGCGCAGGGCGTACGAGGCCTTGTCCTGCTCCGAGCCCTCCAGCGGCTCCGCGCGGAAACTGGCACCGGTCAAGGGCACCAGTGAAACGTGGAGAGGGGCAGGGACCCCCAGGATGGCACCTGGGAGATGGGGAGGCACCCAAGGGTGCTGGAAGGGGGTTTGGGGCCCAGTCCCACACGGAAGGATACTGGTGCAGCAGGGCCCGGCAGAGCTGCGAGGTCGGCATGAACACGGTGTAGGTGAGCAGGAAATCCCCCAGCAGCGTGTCTGCGAGGGACAGGGCACTGTCACTGCTGTCCCCAGCGCCGTGGGGACACGGGGACCCGGCCAAGGATTCTCCACGCCCTGCCTGGGGTGTCTCCACCATGGGGACCCGGCCAAGGATCCCCTGTGCCCTGCTGGTCTGGCCTGGGGTAGCCTGGGGTGTCCCCACCAGGGACAGGGCACTGTCACTGCTGTCCCCAGCGCCGTGGGGACACGGGGACCCGGCCAAGGATTCCCTGTGCCCTGCCTGGGGTGGCCCGGGATGTCCCCACCATTGGGACCCTGCTGGTGGCAGGGCAGATTTTGTTCCTAAACCCCACAGGAGGCGCTGGGTCATTGGGGTGGGATCACAAATCCCAGGGGTCCAGGATGGGATGACAAATCCCAGGGATTGGCCCCAAGGCAGCGCCTTGTCCCCGGCTGCTATTTGTCACCCGCTGGGGACACCTCCTGGGAGTTGTGACCCGCTGGGGACACCTCCTGGGAGTTGTGACCCGCTGGGGACATCTCCTGGGATTTCTGACCCACTGGGGACACCTCCTGGGATTTGTGACCCGCTGGAGACACCTCCCGGGATTTGTGACCGGCTGGGGACACCTCCTGGGATTTGTGACCCGCTGGGGACACCTCCTGGCTCCCGGCTCGTCTGGTTTCTCCTCTCCGAAGGCAGAGGGAGACCGAGAGGCGCCGAGGAGCCTCTCCCGGCCCGGAGGAGCCGCTCCCTCCCCGCCCGGAGCCGCCGCCCTCTCCCGGCCTCGGCTTTTGGGGTTTTTAGCGAGCCCGGGGTGGCACCAGCGGGATTTGGGGTTGGACACCGGGAATGAGGAACCCCCTCGGTGCCCCCAGCCTGTCCCCAGCCCTGTGTCCAGGTGGCTCTGGGATGGCACATGGGGACACCCCCACAGTGGGGACACCCCCACCTACCCACGGGGTCATAGAGGGTGGCATCGAGCCGCATGAACTCCAGCAGGTGCTCCAGGATCTTCTCAGGTGTCCCGGCCATCACCAGGTACCTGCTGGGGACGGGAAGGACAGAGGTGACACCGTGGCCGTGGGCAGGGACACCACGGGCTGGTGACAGCGGTGCCACCACCACGGGCTGGTGACAGCATGGGCTGGCGTCGCTGCTCCTTGTCCCCTTGTTCCTGCCAAAAACTGCCCCGAGGGAGGCTGGAAAGGGCAGAGGGGTGGCTCAGGGGACAAGGGTGGCACCTGCCACCAGGGGCACAGGAATGTCACCTGCCAAAGGGGGACAGGGACACGGGTGTCACCCGCCACCAGGGGCACAGGAGTGTCACCTGCTGCTCCGCGCCGAGGCCGCCTGGCCGCTGCCCCCCTGCAGGTCCTTCTGCAGCACCAGCACCACCTTGCCGTGCTCCTTCAGCCGCACCGTGTTGGCCTCCACGTCCTGGGGGTGATCCCGTCATCAGCCCGGCCGGGATTCCCCAAAGTTCACCCCAAAATCCCCCCAAAATCCCCCCCAGAATCCCCCCCCCGGGCCCACCTTGAGGATGCGGTTGAAGTCCTGCTTGTCCACGCGCAGGAAGTGACAATTGTCCTCGCGCAGGAGGATGGTGGCCGCCCGCGGGGCGTCGTTCACCAGCGCCAGCTGCCCGAAATCGTCCCCCTCGTGCAGGGTGGCCACCAAGCCCTGGGGACATCGTGGAGGGGTGAGGGACAATGACACTGGGCGTCTCCAGAGTGTCCCCAGAGTGTCCCTGCAGTGCAGGGTGGCCACCAAGCCCTGGGGACATCGTGGAGGGGTGAGGGACAATGACACTGGGCGTCTCCAGAGTGTCCCCAGAGTGTCCCTGCAGTGCAGGGTGGCCACCGAGCCCTGGGTAGGTGAGGGATGGTGACACTGGGGTGTCCCCAGAGTGTTCCCATAGTGTCCCCCTCGTGTAGGGTGGCCACCAAGCCCTGGGGACAGCACAGGGGGGGTGAGAGATGGTGACACTGGGGTGTCCCTGGGGTGTCCCCCTCCTTCAGAGTGGCCACCAAGCCCTGGGAACAGTATGGGGGGTGAGGGACAGTGACACCAGGGTGTCCCCAGGGTGTCCCCCTCATGCAGGGTGGCCACCAAGCCCTGGAGAGGTGAGGGATGGTGACACTGGGGTGTCCCCAAGGTGTACCCCCAGCACAGGGACAAACCCACCTTGCCGTGGGTGACCACGTTGACCGAGCCCTTCCAGATGATGTACCAGGAGGTGCCTTTGTCACCTTGGCTGAACACTGCGCCCGGGGAAAGGTGGGAAAATCCTCAATTTTGGGAACAGCTCCAGTGTCCCCGGGCTGGGGACACCCCAGTGTCACCCATGGGGGACTCAGGGTGACTCACAGACAGTGCCTGCACGCTGGTGCCCCTCGAACATCAGCACGGCCGCCAGCTCCCGCTTCACCTGCACAGGGGACAGCGCTGTCACCTCAGCCGGGCCAGCGGGGGACACGGGGACGGGGAATGGCAGGGAAGGGCCAAGGGAGGCACAGAAATGATCAGAGAGGATGTTTACGTGGAAGGAAGGGGGTGCAGAAGGATTTGGGGAGCCGGGACAGGAGCTGATGTGGTTCAGGAGGATTTGGGGGTGAGGGGACACCCTGACCCCGCAGGGTTTGGGGACACGGCCGCGCTCACCGAGTTGGAGAGATGAGCCACGGCTTTGATGTGCAGCAGCTCCTCAAAGATCAGCTCCAGCTCGTCCTGCGTGCGCTGGGCAGGCCTGGGGGGGCCGGGGGGGTCAGCGGCTCCCTGTGCCCCCCTCCCCAGCCCCTTCCCCTCTTTGGGTGACTCTGTTGGGTCCCCCCACCCTCAGCATCCCCGTGGCCGCTCCAGACCCCCCGAGCCGGGTCCAAAAGGTGCCAAGGAGCCCCCGGGGCACTCACGGCTTGCGCAGGGCCATGGAGAGCAGCGCGTCAGGGCCCAGCTGCGCCAGGAACCCCAAAGCCTCCAGCAGCTCCTCGGGCTCCCGCGGCCCCGCGCCGGGCTCGGGGCTCAGCTCCAGCTCGGCAAAGCGGTAAAACTGCGTCTCCTTGTCCTGGAAGTGCCACTCCTGCCTCACTGCGGGGTGACAGCGGCCCTCAGCTCGGTTCTGCACCCCCTGAACCCCCCCAGAGCCCCCCAAAACCCCCTCACCGTGCGTCAGGACCCCGCTGTCCACCAGCACCTGCCCGACGCCCACGGCCTGGCCGCGCGTCTGGACGGCCGCGCCGGCGCTCAGCAGCCAATCCACCAGCTCCTTCCCCGAGCAGCACTGCCTGGGGGGGCACAGGGGGTGAGAACCGCCCGGGACAGCCCCCCCGGAGCCCCCCAGGGCCCCCCGGCCCACCGGTGGTGCCGCAGGTGGTGCTTGTGGTCGCGGATGAGGCCGGGCCGGGAGGTGCTCAGGTGGGCGAAGAGGAGCTTGCCCGCCCTCCAGATCTTCTCCGAGGACGCCTGAGGGTGGCAGGGGGACAAGGGAGATCGTGGGGAGGGGGCTGGGCCGTCACCCGTCCCCCCAGTGCCCCGGGATTGCCGTTGTCCACCCCAGGAATGGCTGAGGAGGATCTCGATGGCTTTGGGGTGTGGGGGTGCTCCAGCCCTCAGCCCCCCAAATTCACCTCCCCGGGGGCTTCCCCGGCCCCCCCCACCTGGGTGATGCTGTGGCCATAGTCCAGGCTGGATTCCGAGTCCAGGAGCGGGGTCTGGAAAACCAAAGGGGAGAGGGTTGGGGGGTTTGTGGGGGCTCTGCTGTGTCCCCATCACCCCACACAGCTGGGGAGGGGTCCTGGCACCCCCAGAGCACCCCCAGCTCTTCACCAGGTGAGGGGCAACACCCAAATCCTGAGTCCAGAACCCCAGTCCTGAATCCAGCACCCAAATCCTGAACCCAGAACCCAAATCCTGAACCCAGCACTCAGATCCTGAATGCAGCGCCCAAATCCCGAACCCAGTGCCCAAATCCTGACCCCAGCACCATTTTCCTGAATCCCGAACCCAAATCCTGAACCCAGAACCCAGTTCTTGAACCCAGCACCAGTTTCCTGAATCCCAAACCCAAATCCTGAATCCAGAACCCAAATCCTGACCCCAGCACCCAAATCCTGACCCCAGCACCCAAATCCTGACCCCAGCACCCAATTCCTGACCCCAGCACCCAATTCCTGACCCCAGCACCAATTCCCTGCATCCAGCACCCATTTCCTCACTCCGGTCCCGCTCTCCAGCTCATTTTTCCCCCAGCTCTCCCCCTCGGGGATGCCCCGGGTAAAAGCAAACGCAGGGAGGGCCGAGCCCCGCCCGGGCCGCGGGGCAGAGGTGCCCGAGCTCCGAGCTCCGAGCCCCGGTGGCGGCGCTGCCCGCGGGCCCCTCCTGGCCACGGCCCTGGATAAACAAGCCCGGCCCGCACCCGTCAGACCAGTTCAGCTTGGAGCGCTCACCCGGCATGGGGCACCCTCCGAGGGACGCCCACCCGCACGGGGGGCACCCCCAGGGGGCGTTTTGGGGTCCCTTTCCCCGCTGTGGGGGTCCCACAGAGCACGGGAGGGCACCCAAACATTGGTGTCTGCAGGGATCCTCCTGGGGTGTGGGTGGGGAGGCTGGGGCAATCCCGGATGGATTTCCAGTTGAGGAGGGCAGGAATTAATTAGTGCAGGAGTTAATTAGCGCAGGATCCTCGAGGTGAACCTCCACCTGCTCCCGGCGCTTCTCAACGGCTCAGGAGGATTTGGAGGAGCCACGAGCGGCTCTGGGAACGCTGCAGGGATGTGTGTCACCTGGCCATGGTGTCACCAAGGCAGGGACACCACTCCTGAACCGGCCACAGTGTCCCCAAGGCTTGGACACTGCTCCTGAGCCAGCCACAGTGTCCCCAAGGCTTGGACACTGCTCCTGAGCTGGCCACAGTGTCCCCAAGGCTGGGACACTGCTCCTGAGCTGGCCACAGTGTCCCCAAGGCAGGGACACGGTGACTCAGGCGCTCTGCAAACTCTGCTGAGCCCCGTGACGGCTGCGGCGAGCAGGAACCGCTCCGAGCAAATGTTTGCAAACTTTGCAAATGGGAGCTGGGAGGTGGCCGGGACACGGGGCTGCTCTGGAGACATGGAGGTGCCAGCCGTGGGAACAGGAGCTCCCCATCACCCTTTGGGTGTAGGAGGTCCCTGTCACCCATGGGAGCAGGAGATCTGTGTCACCCATGGGACCCTGTCACCCTCTGGGTGCAGGAGGTCCCCGTCACCTCTTGGTTCGTGCCACCAAACGGGTGCAGGTGACGCCCCGGTGTCCCTCTGCCCCGGTGTCCCTCTGCCCCGGTGTCCCTCTGCCCAGGTCCCCAAAGGGCCTCAGCCGTCCCCCAGCACAGAGCCCCCTCTGCCGTCCCCCTCTGCCCTTGGGGCCCAGAGCCAGGCCGCGCTCCAAGGACACCGAAAGAGACACAAAAACCCCGCTCAAGGACCCGATTCCTCCTTCCCGGGATTCCTCGCTGCTCTGGAATCACCCAAACCCCCTTACTGTCCCCAAACCCCCTCCCTGGAGCACCCACCGGGGGTCAGGACCCTCAGGACGCCCCCAGCCCCCTCCCCGTGACTCCGTGGCTCCAGCAGCTTCCTAAGGAGTCGCCTTTTCCACCTTCCTGCCCACGGGATCCTGCCTTTCTCCGGGATTCCGGCAGCGCCGGGCGCCCGGCCAAGGCCGCCAGCGGCCGTTCCGCGCCCGCGGCCGCTTTTGTTTGTTTGGGATGCCGAGGAAAACAAGCGCGGCTATTTCGGGCCTCGGGGCTCCGGAGAAAGCCCTCGCCCATCCGCAGCCTCCGCAGGCCGGGGCTCGGCGCTGCATCCTCTGGGACGGGGCTGGGATCCCACGGGACGGGGATGGGCACCCTCGGGATGGGCTCAGCGCCCCCAAAATGGGCTCAGCACCCCCCACGATGGGGCTGGGCACCCTCGGGATGGGCTCAGCACCCCCGAAATGGGCTCAAGCACCCCCCAGGATGGGGCTGGGCACCCTCGGGATGGGCTCAGCAACCCTGGGATGGGGTTTGGCATCCCCGCGACGGGGCTGGGCATCCCCGAGATGGGCTTGGTACACCCGGGATGGGCTCAGCGCCCCCAGGACAGGGCTGAGCACCCCCCAAGACACAGCTTGGTACACCTGGGATGGGCTCAGCGCCCCCAGGATGGGGCTTGGCACCCCTGGGATGGGCTTGGGGACCAGTTCCGACTCTGTTGTCCTCACCAGGGACTGGCACAGCGGCACTTTTGGCTGGCACAGTGGCACCTGTCACTGGCACAGCGGCACCTGTCCCCTGGGAAGGATGGAGCCACCTGGGGACACCACTGTCCTTTGGAGCCAGGAGGGATTTGCTGGGATCAGATCCCCAAGGGGGATGAGATGGAGCCAGAAGTTTCCAGGAGCTTCCAGCAACAGGGACAAGGGACCTGTGTGGCTCCTGAGGCATTTCCCTGCCCCAGGAGTGGCTGTGCTGGGACAAAATCCCCCTTTCCCTGCTGGAATCGGCTCCAGTGCCCTCAATCCCTGGGTGTCCCCACAGAGGGGACGCTCCTGCCGTGCCACAGGTGCCACTGCTGCCAGGGCTGGTGGGATTTATCCCAGTTCAGCCCAGGAACGCTCCAGGCCTGCTGCTCACCCCGGCCTTAGCGTCCCTCCAAAGCCCACCCCAAAGTCTGCTCCGAAAAGTTTTGGAGAGAAAAACAAATCGGGAAGAAAAGGAAAAAACGAGGAAAACTTATCTGGGAGGGAGCCCCTGCGTTGCATGGAAATGCCCAAAGGGGAGGTGTCCCCTAAAATAATTCCACTTTTTGCTTGAAAAGCGTCCCAGGCCGAGCAGTGAGGGAAGGGGAAGGACGCAAAGCTCCGGAAGCTCTGCCGGGGCTCCAGGGTCACCTCCCCGCCTGGAGGGGACAAGGAGGGACCGAGAGGGGACAAGGAGGGGCCGAGAGCAGGGCCAGGGACCCCCGGGACCACCCCTCAGCTCCCGGGGCCAGAACGGAGCCGGGCGGGGAGGTCGTGATGGCAGGGGCCAGATCCCTACCGGGGAACGCTGCGTGTCCCCGGAATGTCCCCCCGGAATGTCCCCCCGCCCCTGGAATGTCCCCCCGCCCCTGGAATGTCCTTCCTGCTGGGATGCGCCGCCGGGCACCTGGCACCGGGCTCGCTTCACGCCTGGCCGCCCGTTCCGCTCCGCTCCGCCCGTCCCAGCCCGCGCAGCTCACCTGCAGCCTCACCCGGCCCTTGTGAGCTCACCTGGCTCCCTGTGCCCTCACCTGGCCCCCCGTGCCCTCACCTGGCTCCCTGTGCCATCCCTGGCTCCCTGTGCCCTCACCTGGCCCCCCGTGCCCTCACCTGGCCCCCCGTGCCCTCACCTGGCTCCCTGTGCCATCCCTGGCTCCCTGTGCCCTCACCTGGCCCCCCGTGCCCTCCCTGGCCCCCCGTGCCCTCACCTGGCCCCCCGTGCCCTCACCTGGCTCCCTGCACGCCTGGATTCACTCCCGGTACCCTCACCTGGTTCCTCCCTCCCTCACCTGGCTCCTCGTAGCCTCACCTGGCTCCTGGCACGCCTGGATTCACTCCCCGTGCTCTCGCCTGGCTCCCTGCACTCCTGGACTCCTTCCCCTCCTCTCATTCCCAAATTCCCGGGGCTGGAGAGACCCCGGCCCCACTGACCATGGGGATCTGGGGACACGCTGCCCCGGCCCCACTGACCCAGCGGATTTTGGGGCGCGCTCCCCTCACTCTCCCAGCGGATTTGGGGGCGCGCTCCCCCCATTCCCCACTCACCCAGCGGATCCCCTGGATGCGGGGCAGGCTCCCCCCGGCCCCCTCCAGCCGCACGTCGTAGCTGGAGCTCCGGAACAAGTGCATCCTCCTGAGCAGCCCCGGGAGCCGCGCTCCGTCCGCTCCGGGACCCCCGGGGGGCTCCGGCCCCGCTCGCCGCGCCCCCCCGGCCGCCGCCCCCGGCCCGGCCCCGCGCACCTTCATGCGGCGGGGGGCGGCGAGGCCGTGGCGGCGCCGGGGCTGCTCCGCGGCTCCTCGGGACGGGGCCGGGCTGGGGAGCGGCTCCGCCGCCGCCGCCGCCGCCGCGCCGGGCCCGCCCCGGGAACGGCAGCTCCGCCCGCCGCCCCTCCCCGGCTCCCACGGCCCCGCACCGGGACCTGCGGCGGGAGGGACCCCCGGGAGCCGCCCCCGGCCATGGGGGAGGCACCGCCGGGACCCCCGAGACCCCCGGGAGGCGCCCTCGGCCATGGGGGAGGCACAGCCCCGACCATCGGGACCCCCGGGAGGCGCCCCCGGCCATGGGGGAGGCACAGCCGGGACCTCCGAGACCCGCCCTCGGCCATGAGGGAGGCACAGCCGGGACCCCCGAGACCCCCGGGAGCCGCCCCCGGCCATGGGGGAGGCACCGCCGGGACCCCCGAGACCCCCGGGAGGCGCCCTCGGCCATGGGGGAGGCACAGCCCCGACCCCCGGGACCCCCGGGAGCCGCCCTCGGCCATGAGGGAGGCACAGCCGGGACCCCCGGGAGCCGCCCTCGGCCATGGGGGAGACACAGCCCCGACCCCCGGGAACTCCGGGACCCCCGGGACTGGGTTTTGGGGGTCTCGAGAAGTCCCTGAGCAACTCAAACACGGGGGTTTGGGGAGGACACGGGAGGCTCCCCTGCCCTGCCCAGTCTGGTGGGGGGACCCAGAGAGGCTGGAAGAGGGAGGGGCTTTGTACTGGGAATGGTTTGTACTGGAAATGGTTTGCACTGGGAATGGATTGTATTCAGAATGGATTGCACTGGGAATGGTTTTCACTAGGAATGGTTCATACTGGGAATGGATTGCACTGGGAATGGTTCATACTGGGAATGGATTGCACTGGGAATGGTTCATACTGGGAATGGATCGTACTGGGAATGTTTCATACTGGGAATGGATTGCACTGGGAATGGTTCATACTGGGAATGGTTTGTACTGGGAATGGTTTGCACTGGGAATGGATTGTATTCAGAATGGATTGCACTGGGAATGGTTTTCACTAGGAATGGTTCATACTGGGAATGGATTGCACTGGGAATGGTTCATACTGGGAATGGATCGCACTGGGAATGGTTTGTACTGGGAGTGGTTCATACTGGGAATGGATCGCACTGGGAATGGTTTGTACTGGGAGTGGTTCATACTGGGGAGGTGGCCCCCAGCCCCCAGCTGGAGCAAAGCTGGGGTGGGGCCCAGCGGTCCTGGCAGAGCTTTTGCTGGGGTTTTTGGCCAAAAAGGAAAGGGGTTTCTGCCAAAAGGAGCCTTTACTTCTGAAATAAATCCCGATTTTTAAAATCCAAATTCCAATCTGCCTTTAAACCGGCCCCCACCCCAGCTGGAGCAGGGATGGGAATCGTCAGCTGGACTCGAGGAATTTGGGGAAGAGCCTTGAGCCTCCCCTTTTGCCCCTCCTGCCCAGGCACCCGAGTGCCTCTGGGGATCACACTGGGGTCCCCAGTCTGTCCCTCCAGGCTGGGGCCTTCCTTGGGCTCATCCTTGAGGACAGATCCTGACCTTCCTCCCCTCGATCCCTCTGCCTCTGCGAGTGCCTGGAGGCCAAGGAGGCTTTTCCCGGGATTCCTGGGGTCTCCAGGACCACCAGAACCTCCCCGGGCTCAGTCCCCATTCCCCAGGAGCTGCTCTGGGGCTCTTCCAGCCGGGCTCCCCTCGCACGGGATCCCGGGATCCGTGCACAGACACGTCCCCCCATGCAAATCAGAGCTCATTAAGGCAAGGAGGAAGAGGCTGAGGAAGGCAGCAGAGCCCGGGCAGCCCCACCCCGGCAGCCCAAGGAGAGGAGAGGCACCTGCCCGGGCCCTGCGGCGGGACTGCGGGCGGTTCCTCCTTGGGATGAGGCTCCACCACCCCATTCCAACCACATTCCTATTCCAACGTTCCCCATTGCAATCCCATTCCAACCTCATTCCTATCCCAATCCCATCCCACCCCATTCCAACCCCATTCCTATCCCAATCCCACCCCATTCCAATCCCATTCCTATCCCAATCCCATCCCAATCACATTCCATTTTATCCCATCCTATCCAATCCCATTCCAATCCCAATCCCACCCTATCACGTTCCATTTTATCCCACCCCATTCCAACCACATTCCTACCCCAATCCCATCCTATCCCACCCTATCGCATTCCATTTTATCCCACCCTATCCAATCCCATTCCTATCCCAATCCCACCCTATCTCATTCCATTTTATCCCACCCTTTCCATCCCATTCCAATCCCAGCCTATCCCATTCCAACCCCATTCCTATCCCAATCCCATCCCATCCCATTCCATTTTATCCCACCCTATCCAACCCCATTCCAATCCCAATCCCACCCTATCTCATTCCATTTTATCCCACCCTATCCAATCCCATTCCTATCCCAATATCATCCTATCCCACCCTTTCCCATCCCACTACAATCCCATTCTATCCCACTCAAATCCAACCCAATCCCATCCCATTCCTATCCTATCCCAATCCAATCCCATTCTATCCCACCCTATCCCATCCCATCCTTTCCATCCCATTCCCATTCCCAATCCCATTTCAAACCCAGCAATGAGGGTCCCCTCACCCCTCTCTTTTCCCACCCCTCATTCCTGGGAACGGCTCCCATTTTTCTATTTTTAGTCCTATGAGAAGGATGAGACAGTACAGATGTTATAACTCATGTTATAACCACAATCAGAAGCCGACTATTTCTTAATTATAATACAAAAGATATTATATAATATGATATGATATAATATAAATATTGTATTATCAGTATTATATTATTAATATTGTAGAATTAATACAGTATACTTTAAATTTTAATGTGTAAAATATAACCCATATAATTTTAATATTTAAAATATTATATAATTATACATATGGAAATATATAAATTATATGTATTAATTATAGAAATATTATATAATTATATATATTATGCAATTATAATACATAACATAAGCGTTTCTTGACCTACCAAATTTTCCACAAATGCATTTCCCACATCCCCAAGGTGTCCCTGGGGTGTCCCTGGTCCCTCACTCCGCTCCAGGTGCAGGGTCACCGATCCCGGCCCTTCCCGGGGGCTGCAGCCGCTGCTGCCCCGCCAGCTCTGCCTTATCACCCTCTTATCGCTCCTTTAACCCCGCTCGTTCGGCTCCACTTGGACAATCATTAATTAAATTAATTAACGGCGGGTCCCTGCTGGCTTTGGGGCAGTTCTGGCCTCTCCGCCCTCCTGGCAGGAATCTCTTCCTGAAATCCCAGATCCTAAAGGGATAAAAAAATCCATAGGGCAGCAAATGCTGACCCTGCTCCCAAATCCTAAACTGGGTTTGCAGATCCACCTGAGCCTGCTCCCAAATCCTAAAATGGATTTACAGATCCATCTGACCCTGCTCCCAAATCCTAAACTGGGTTTGCAGATCCACCTGACCCTGCTCCCAAATACTAAATGGGTTTGCAGATCCAGCTGACCCTGCTCCCAAATCCTAAAGTGGATTTACAGATCCATCTGACCCTGCTCCCAAATCCTAAAGTGGATTTACAGATCCATCTGACCCTGCTCCCAAATCCTAAAGTGGATTTACAGATCCATTTGACCCTGCTCCCAAATACTAAACTGAGTTTGCAGATCCATCTGGCCCTGCTCCCAAATCCTAAAGTGGATTTACAGATCCATTTGACCCTGCTCCCCATCCCTTGCCCCCCTCAAAGGCAGAATGGAGTGAAATCCAAGTTAAACCCCAATATTTTCACTCCACCCCCTATTTTGGCTCCATTTCCCTGGAATGAGCGGCCGGGTCTCATCCCTGGGCAGGGCAGAAATTCCAGGAGGGACCTGGGAGCTCTGGGTGTTCCCCAGGAGGGTTTGGTGGCAGCTGGGGGTGCAGAAATCTCTGTATTTATCATCTCCCCGGTTCGCCGGGACACGGCCACAAATCAGCCCCGAAAATCCAATCCTGGTGAAAACGGTTGGGAATTTACAGCGCTCCCAACACTGCGGGTTTATCCTTTAATGCTGCTGCTTTATGCATTTCTCTCCCTCCAACCCTATTTATTTCCTGTTTATTGGCCCAGCCTCCCCTAATTTATGTTTTCATTACTTTGATTAACGCCCCTGCTCCCCTGACATCGTTATTCCGGCGCAGCTCCCCCAAACCCTCGGTGTTAAATAATCCTCGGATTTAGCCGGGATGATTTGTAATTTAATAAGCGGCTCCGGCGCCGTGTTTTATCTCCTAATTGGGCCGGAATTAGCAGCGATTCCGGAATTAACGCAAATTATGGGACGCCCCTTGTTGTTGCACGGGGTTTTATTGGGTTGGAACAACAGCTTCAGGAATTATCTGAGCAGCGTTCCCCAATTCTGGGCGTGATTCATTTCTGGATTTTCCACGGGTGACAGCTCAGGCGGGAATTGCTGCCGTGGAGGGGAAGCTGCTCCTGAGGGAAGAAGGAAGGAAGGAAGGAAGGAGAGTTTTGGTCTCCCAGGTGGTTTAATTTCATTCCCTCATTATCATCCGGGGAACGTGATGTGTCTTGTTCTCCCGGTCGTTCCGTGCCCGCTCGGCTCCTTCCTGAAACAATTCCCAGGTTTGCGTCTCCGAGGAGCTGCAGGCGCCTCGGGTCTGAGGCCAGCAAGGGCTGAGCGTCCAGAAAACCGTGGAAAAGTGTGGAAAAGTGGAATTGTTCAAATTGGGAAAGCCGCTAAGGTCACTGAGTCCCACCAGTAACCCAGAGAGAGGAGAAAGAAAAGCAATGCCTTTCCCAAAGGTGGGATTTGATATTTCCAAAGATGAGATTTGTTTCTTTTTCCCAAATATGGGATTTGTTTCTCCCAAAGATGGAATTTGTTTTTTCCCAAAGATGGGATTTGTTTCTGTTTCCCAAATATGGGATTTGTTTTTCCCAAAGATGGGATTTGTTTTTCCCAAAGATGGGATTTGTTTCTTCCCAAAGATGGGATTTATTTGTGTTTCCCAAAGATGGAATTTGTTTTTTCCCAAAGATGGGATTTATTTTTTCCCAAATATGGGGTTTTTTTTTCCCAAAGATGGGGTTTATTTTTCCCCAAAGCTGGGATTTATTTCTGTTTCCCAAGGGTGGAATTTGTTTCTGTTTCCCAAATACAGGATTTGTTTTTCCCAAGAGTGGGATTTATTTTTCCCAAAGATTGGATTTGTGACCATTCCCCACACCAGGACAAGCCGGGACCTCCCCATTTCCTCAACTTTTCCCTCTTCCTTTCCCCTTTGGGCCTTTGGCATTTCTGGGCTCTCAGCCCCAGCTCCTCCCGTGGCTGAAAATGTTCCTTCAAAAGGGACAAAACAAAACGGCCTCAAGGCCAAACCCTCGGGACAGAGCTCCAGTTTGTTCCCACTCTCGGGAAGCAAACAGGGCTGTCCCATCCCCGCTGATTTTCCTCCTTTTGTTCCCAGCTCCAGCCCGGGGAGGGAGGAGGAGGAGGGAGGAGGAGGAAGGATCCCTCATCCGGTAAATCCGGCTGTTCCCCAGCTGTTCCCGAGGCTGGGGCAGCAGCGATAACCGGGAAAGCTCCGGGGCAACCACAGGTGCTGGGGAGCGGGGCCAAGGTCCACAGCCCTGGAAAGAAACACAGGTGGCACCTCAGGTGAGCTGCTGCCTGGGGTGGGCAGTGCCAAAAACGCCAATTTTGGGTCAAAAAATGAAAAAAAATGGGTGGGAGCTGCTGGGCTGGGATGTGGTGGAGGAGCAGGAACATTGCTGTTCCCACCTGGAGTGGTTCCTCCTCCTCTTCGTGTTCTCATTTCCATCCCATCCACCTCTGGAAAATCCAGGTGTCATCTGAAGCTGCTGCCTGGGGTGGGCAGTGCCAAAAAAGCCAATTTTGGGTCAAAAAGTGAAAAAAACGGGTGAGAGCTGCTGGACTGGGATGTGGTGGAGAAGCAGGAACATCGCTGTTCCCACCTGGAGCAGTTCCTCCTCCTCCTCCTCCTCTTTGTGTTCTCATTTCCATCCCATCCACCTTTGGAAAATCCAGGTGCCTGAGGTAGGCAGTGCTGAGGAAGCCAATTTTGGGTCAAAAAGTGAAAAAAATGGGTGGGAGCTGCTGGGCTGGGGTGCGGTGGAGAAGCAGGAACATCGCTGTTCCCACCTGGAGTGGTTCCTCCTCCTCTTCTTGTTCTCATTTCCATTTCATCCACCTTTAGAAAATCCAGGTGCCTGGGGTAGGCAGTGCTGAGGAAGCCAATTTTGGGTCCAAAAAGTGAAAAACCAAAAACCAAACAAAAAAATCAAAAGAACCCCACAAAAACGCAATTAAAAAAAAATCAAAAATACAACAAAAAAATCCCCAACCAAACCAACCAAAAAACCCCAAAAAACCCCCCAAAAAACCCCAAGAAAAACAAAAAACCCACCGTGAAACAAACCCCAAAAGGCCAAAAAAAATCTCTCAGAAAACCCAAAAAAAGAACCAAAAAAACCCCTAAAAAATCAAAAAAACAACCCCAGATTTTGCTCCTCCTTGGCTCTGAGCCGTTCCCCACCTGCACAAAAATCACCCCAGAGCATCCCCAAGGCTCGGGCAGAGTCAGCAGAGCCGGGATGACAAAATGGGCCCCGAAATTCCCGGGGGGAATTGGGCGAGGAGGAGCCGATCTCGGATCTCGGATCTCTGATCTCACCTGGCGCTGCTGACGCCGCTCGTTCCCTCCTGCATTCCTGCAGCCGCAGCAGGAAATGCAATTTTGCAGGAAATGCAATTTTTCAGGAAATGCAATTTTTCAGGAAATGGAATTTTGCAGGAAATGCAATTTTTCAGGAAATGCAATTTTGCAGGAAACGGAATTTTGCAGGAAATGGAATTTTGCAGGAAATGGAATTTTGCAGGAAATGGAATTTTGCAGGAAATGCAATTTTTCAGGAAATGCAATTTTTCAGGAAATGCAATTTTGCAGGAAATGCAATTTTGCAGGAAATGCAATTTTTGCTTCGCTGCCCTCGAAGTTTTCACGCTCAAAATCCCACGGCGGGGCGGGAGCTGCGAGTCCTTGGGCAAGGACGGCCGGGGTTTTGGGGTTTTCATGGGGTTTTTGGGGTTTCACTGGGTTTTAGGGTGTAACTGGGTATTGGGTGTCTTTGGGGTGTCACTGGGTTTTAGGGTGTCAAGAGGTTTTAGGGGTGTCACCGTGTTTTTAGGGTGTCGCGGAGATTTTGGGATTGCACCGGCATTTTGGGATTTCACTGGGTTTTAGGGATTTCATAGGGTTTTGGGGATTTCACTGGGATTTTGGGATTTCACCGGGTTTTTGGGATGTCTTTGGGGTTTTGGGATTTTACCGGGTTTTAGGGGTGTCACTGAATTTTGGGGTGCCACTGAGTTTTTGGGGTGTCATTGGGTTTTTGGGATTTCACTGGGGTTTTGGGTCAAATTGGGGGGGGGGATTTTGGGTCAAATTGGGGGGGAATTTTGGGTCAAGTTGGGGAGAATTTTAGGTCAAAATGGAGGAGAATTTTGGTCAAACTGGGGGGGGAATTTTGGGTCAAGTTGGGGGGGGATTTTGGATCAAATTGGGAGGGAATTTTGGTTCAAACTGGGGGGGAGTTTTGGGTCAAACTGGGGAGAATTTTGGGTCAAATTGAGTAGGAATTTTTGGTCAAATTGGGGACGAATTTTGGGTCAAATTGAGTGGGAATTTTTGGTCAAATTGGGGGGGAATTTTGGGTCAAACTGGGGGGAATTTTAGGGTCAAACTGGGGGGAATTTTAGGTCAAACTGGGTGGAATTTTGCCTCCCTGAGCAGGGTGGGTTGCTGCGGGCTGGGGTGGAAGAACAGGACAGCAACAATTCCCCCGTCCCAGGGCGCTCCAAGCCCCGTCCAACCCCCCCAAAACCCGAATTTCATTGGGGGACACCCAGGGATGGATGGAGAGGGGGAAGGGAGATGGAGGAGGAGGAGGAGGAGGGGTGGGGAGGTGGATGAAGAGCGGGGATGGCTCGGGAAAGGGAAGGAGGCTGCTGCCACCTAGAGCAGCCCAGCCGAGCTTCCCCATCCCCAAAGATCCTTTTGGGGGAGGCTGAACCGGGAAATTCGGGAAAAGCAGAATTCCCAGCTTCGGGGAGCGCCTCTGCCCCCGTGGCGCTCGCGGGATAATTAATTAATGATGGAAATAAGTGAGAAAATCCCATTTTCACACAATCCTCACTGGAAATTTGCGTCCTTGCAAATGAAGCAGAGCCGGACCCAACCAAGGGCTCAGAAAGGGGAAGAATGTAAAAAAAAAAAAAAAAAAAAAAAAAAAAGCGGAAGGGAGAAAAGGGAACGGAAAAGCCCCAAAGAGTCTTCGAGGATTTTGGTGAGGTGTCCCCAGACCGCAGTCCCACAGGATGGGCCGGGGGGAAGCGAAAGCCACTCGGAGATGTCCCCAACGCCACACGCTCCCCAGCTGCCGGTGCCGCCCGTGTCCCCCCGCGGTGTCCCCTCGTGTCCCCCCGGTGTTTTCCGCGTCCCCCCGGGGTGTCCCCGTCCCTTCGTGTCCCTCCTCGCTCCTCCCGCCCGCCAGGGGGCGCGCTGCGATGGGCGGGACCGGGGGCGTGTCCCGGTGTCTGTGGGCGTGTCCCGGTCCGGGTGGGCGTGTCCCGGTCCGGGTGGGCGTGTCCCGGTGTCTGTGGGCGTGTCCCGGTCCTGGTGGGCGTGTCCCGGTGTCTGTGGGCGTGTCCAAGTCCCGGCGGACGGTGCCGTGTCCCGGGGAGTGTCCCTGTCCCGAGGCGTGTCCTGTTCCCGTGTCCCGGTGCTGTGTCCTGTGTCCTGTCCTCGTTCCCGAGGCGTGTCCCGATCCCGTTCCCGCGTCCCGCGTCCGAGTCCCGTGTCCCGGGGCGTGTCCCGTTCCCGTGTCCCGAGGCGTGTCCCGTTGCCGTTGCCGCTCCCGAGGCGTGTCCCGGTGCCGTCGCCGTTCCTGGGGCGTGTCCCGGTGCCGTGGGCGGGCCGCGCCGAGGCCGCCATGGCGCTGAACGGGGCCCTGGCGCTCCGTGTCGCCTACGCGTCCTTCGGTGCCCTGAGCGGCCTCTCGGCCTTCTGCGCCTGGAGCGTGGTGCCCGCGCTGCGCCAGCCCGGCACGGCTGCGGCCGGCGGCCTCTCGGGTACGGCGCCGGGGTGAGGGGACACCGGGCACCGGGCCGGGAGGGCTCTGGGGTACGGCACCGGGCCGGGCGGGCACCGGGCCGGGAGGGCTCTCGGGTTCGGCGCCAGGCCGGGGCGGGAGGGCTCTGGGGTGCAGCACCGGGGCCGAGGGGACGCTGGGCACCGGCCCGGGAGGGCTGAGCGGGATCAGCGTGAGAGAGGGATCGGGGTTGGGCGTGATGGAGCGGGTCAGGGCGGCGGTGGGGCCGAGGAGCCCCTTGCTTTGCCGTGAGGGGTGTGAGGAGCCCATTCCCCGTGGCTGAGGGGGCTGTGAGGGATGAGAGGGGAGTGAGGAGCCCCGTCCTGAGGGGTGAGAGGGGAGTGAGGAGCCCATTCCCCATGGCTGAGGGGGCTGTGAGGGCTGTGAGGAGCCCCTTCCTCTTCCCTGAGGGCTGTGAGGGGAGTGAAGAGCCCATTCCCCATGGCTGAGGGTTGTGAGGAGGCCATTTCTCATGCCTGAGGGGGCTGTGAGGGGAGTGAGGGCCATGGTGGGGCCAGGGACCCCCTTCCTCATCCCTGAGGGGAGGTTTGAGGGCTTGAGGGGCATCTCAGGGCTGAGGGGGTGTCAGGGCAGCAATTGGGGGTGTCAGGGCAGCAATTGGGGGTGTCATGGCACCTGTGGGGCCGAGGAGCCCCTTCCTTGGGGCTGAAGTTTTCAGGGAAGCAAAAAAAATCCTCCTGATTTCCCCAAATGCTGGAAGCAGACCCTGGAGGGGGAAGAGGGGTTTGGGTTTCGGGGGGGTAAAACTGCGCCTGATGTGCCCAGAAATCTGAGATTTGGGGGTTTGTGGCTGTGGTTTAATGGTTGGGGTGGAGCAGGACAGAGTGCTGCAGCTCCAGGGCTTCCCTGGCTGAATTCCTGCCAGAGTAGAAAGTGAAGTTAAAATTTAGAAAGGATCCAAGGGTGAGGTTCATGGCTGGGCTTGTCTCTGCTTCCTCTCCCTCAAAGAAAAAAAAAAAAAAAAAAAAAGAAAAAAAAGAAAAAAGCTTTTATTTCCAGCTGGCGCTGGGATTCAGCAGAGAATTCCCACACTTTGCTGGGTGGCACAAAGCTGGGGGGGATCTTGAACCAGAAATGCAGGAGGAAGAGCAAATGAAGGTATTTTCTGCTGTGTTTTTGCTCCGGGAGGAATTTTGACAGAGGAATTTTGAGAGTGGAATTTTGACAGCGGAATTTGCAGGTCCTCCTCAAAGTGCCCTGATTAAGCCAAGCTCTGCCTGCTGGCCCGTGTTTATCTCGTTTTTAATGCCTCTGCTGTGCCTTTGGAGCTGTGTTTGAGGATGTTTATCCACAGGCTTCCTGGCTGGGAGAATTCTTCCTGGTTCTGAGGGGTCTCCAGCTTTGTCTCTGCAATCAGTTTGTTGATATTTCCCTTATCTCCCAGAGAACCTTTCCTGCTTGGGAATTAGCCCTAAATTTCACTAATTCCCTTTTATTTACAGTCAAAACTCGATCCAAGTCTGAAGTGCCATGGAGGGAAAACGATGCTGGGGTTGGAATTAATGAAATTAAACCCCTTATATATCCCAGGGGTTTAATTCCATTTCCACCCAGTCACAGGGGCTTGGGAGAATTTTAAAAACACCTGAAATGGAAGGAATAGGAGCTGAATATGGGATCTGGTACAACACCAGAATATTCCAAAGGTTCCTCTCCTCCCAGAGCTATTTTCTTAAAATATCTCAGTGTGGAGCCCCAGCAGTTTTGTCAGGAAAATCCCCCCATGTCTGACCTGCTCCAAACCCAGCTGAGGCTCCCGGGCTCCCCCAGGAGAGGCAAAGTTTGGAAAACGTGGAAATGACAAAATTTCACTTGGCAAAGCCCCAGCCCCTGTTGGAGTGGGGATTTCAGCTCCTTCCAGCTGATGCTGCAGCTGGAGTGGATAAAAGGGGATTGTTTAGCTAGAAAAGGACTGAAGGCTTTGTAAACACACAGAAAAAAAACCCCCAATATTGGAATTAGTCCCCATTTTCAGAGGTTTTTAATGTAACTTTTCATTTTCACCCTCATTTTCTTTGCCATCACCACACGATGCTCCTTGCAGGAATGCTGGAGTTGGGGAGCTCCTTGTGGAATAAATCTGAATTTTTGGTGTTTGTTTGTGCTTTCTTTTTTTTTTTTTTTTTTTGGCCTCCGCTGCAGATTTGTTGTTTTTCCCCAGGATTTCCATGTGTGACAAGTGGAACATTCCCAAAAAGTCTCCTCTGGGATTGAAGGATCCTTCCCGGAGGAGCAGGAGGCTGACAAAACCTTGTGCTTGTCCCAGTTTTTGTTTGGATGTTTGCAGAGAGGGAAAGCTCATTTCCCTTGAGCTCAAACAGCCCAAACATTATCCAAATATTTGGGTCTGATGGGGGAGGATCATTCCCCAGCCCTGCTTTGAACTCCTGGGTTTATTTCAGCTCCTTCCAAGGGTGCTGGGAGCTTTTTTTGTTTACTCAGAAATTGATTTTTCCTTGGTACCTGCCAGCTCCTCTCTGCTCGGGGCTCTTTGGGGCTTTCCCTTTTTTGTATCCTGGGATAATTTGGGTTGGATTCCCTGCTGGAAATCCTTGGCTGTGTCTGATGGGGCAGCTCCTGCTCCAGGGCGCTGGGTTTGGGGTAAATCCTCGGGGATTTGTGTTTTTATGGAGGGGTTTGGGTGGGACAGGAGCTGTGCAGGCTCTGCTGCTGCTCTGGGGTTTGGTGCCCTGGCTCAGCTTTAGGAACAAGGTGTTTTTATAGGGCAGCAGGGCTGGATTTGGGGAATCCCTGGGGTGAAAACCTGCAGCTCCTGCAGGCAGTCACCCCAAGCTTTCAATAGTCACAACTTTTATTTCATTTCCCAGTAAAAAATGGTTTCAAACCCTGAGTTTTTCAGGTGATGTTTTGGCCCAGAACTGCCTCTGGAGAGCTGGGCCAGGGCTTGGATCAGGGCTTGAGTCAGGGGTTGGATTGGGGCTTGGGTTAGGGTTGGGATCAGGTTCGGATCAGGGTTTGGACTGGAATTGGATCAGGGTTTGGGTCAGGGTTTGGTTTGGAATTGGATCAGGGTTTGGGTCAGGGTTTGGGTCAGGATTTGGATTAGAATTGGATCAGGGTTTGGGTCAGGGTTTGGATTAGAATTGGATCAGGGTTTGGGTCAGGGTTTGGATTAGAATTGGATCAGGGTTTGGGTCAGAGTTTGGATCAGGGTTGGGATCAGGGTTTGGGTCAGAGTTTGGATTAGAATTGGATCAGGGTTTGGGTCAGGGTTTGGTTTGGAATTGGATCAGGGTTTGGGTGAGAGTTTGGATCAGGGTTTGGGTCAGAGTTTGGGTCAGGATTTGGATTAGAATTGGATCAGGGTTTGGGTCAGGGTTTAGATTAGAGTTGGATAAGGGTTTGGGTGAGGGTTTGGATCAAGGTTTGGGTCAGGATCAGAGTTTGGATCAGGATTGGGATCAGGGTTTGGATTGGAATTGGATCAGGGCTTGGATTAGGGTTTGGATCAGAGTTTGGGTCAGGGTTTGCGTTGAAATTGGATCAGGTTTGGATTAGAATTGGATTGGGGTTTGGGTGAGGATTTAGATCAGAGTTTGGGTCAGGGTTTGGATCATGGTTTGGACCAGAGTTTGGATCAGGATTTAGATTAGAATTGGATCAGGGTTTGGGTCAGGATCAGGGGAACTCAAGGCACTCTGGTGCAGCAGCAGCAGCAGTGATGTCAGGGAGGGAACAGCAAACCTTGACTCAGCATTCAGGGCAGTTCTGCTGAGTCATCCGGGCAGGCTCAGCAGGGAGCAGCTTTTTGCTGACTCCAAACCTCAATTTCCCCATTTCTGTCCCAAATGTGCCTCAAAAGCGCTGGAACCCGGGGCAGCAGGAAGTGGGGGAGGTGATTTTGGGGAACTCGAGGGCTCAGCTCTGTCACCAGACCCTGGCACAGTTTGGGGTGCCGTGACTCTGCAGTTCTGCCCACGGGATCTGCCCTGCTCCAAATCCCTCCTGCCAGCCTGGGGACCCCCAGCACGGGGAGATTGGTCCTGGGGTGGGAACCCAGCCTGTCCTGAGCAGGGAATGTGGGCAGGGGGGCAGCAGGTCCTGGCAGCTGCAGGGAGGGCTTGGCCAGGAGGGGCTGTTCTGATGTCCCTGCTGGCACCTGGGCAGGTGTGCTGCTGTTCCCAGGTGTTCTGGGGGGTTGGGCTGTGTTTTACCTGTCCATGGGTACCGTTCTGATGTCCCTGCTGTCACCTGGACAGGTGTGCTGCTGTTCCCAGCTGTTCCCAGCTGTTCTGGGGGGGTTGGGCTGTGTTTTACCTGTCCATGGGTGCTGTTCTGGGGGGTTGGGCTGTGTTTTACCTGTCCATGGGTACCGTTCTGATGTCCCTGCTGTCACCTGGACAGGTGTGCTGGCGCTCTGGGCCCTAATCACGCATGTGATGTACCTGCAGGATTACTGGAGGACCTGGTTAAAAGGGCTGAGGTTCTTCCTCTCCGTCGGGATCCTCTTCTCTGCCCTCTCCGGGCTGGGCTTCTGCGCCTTCCTGGCCCTGGCCATCACCCAGCACCAGTGTGAGTACTGGGAGGCACTGGGAGCACTGGGGAGGGCTGGGGGTGCTCCTGCCACCTCCAAAAATCCTGGAATCGCCTCATTTCCATGACAAAGCCCCCAGAAAACCTGGGAATGTCCTCATTTCCATGTCAAAGCCCTTCCAGAAAATCTGGGAATTTCCAAATTTCCATGACAAAGCCCTTCCAAAAAACCTGGGAATTTCCTCATTTCCATGACAAAGCCCCCCAAAAAACCTGGGAATTTCCTCATTTCCATGACAAAGCCCCCCAAAAAACCTGGGAATTTCCTCATTTCCATGACAAAGGTTGAGTCCATCCCTCCTGGAGCAGCTCCAAGCCGTGACTCAGCATTCTCATCTCCACCGAATTCCCAATGAATTCCCCCTGAATTCCCCCTGAATTCCCAATGAATTCCCACCGAATTCCCACCAAATTCCCACCAAATTCCCACCGAATTCCCTCTGAATTCCCACCGAATTCCCACCCAATCCCACTGTTTCCCCCCCACAGCCCTGACTGACCCCAAGAGCTATTACCTGTCCTGCGTGTGGAGCTTCATGGCGCTCAAGTGGGCGCTGCTGCTGAGCCTCTACTCGCACCGGTACCGCGCCGAGTTCGCCGACATCAGCATCCTCAGCGACTTCTGAGCCCCGGGGCAAGGTGTGAGAGAGGGCACAGACACTGTCTGTCTGTCTGTCTGTCAGTCTGTCTCTCCAACAGAGGGCTTTTCCTGCTGGCTTTTCCTCACTCATCGCTGCTCGTTCTGGGAGGGAAGGAGGGGAAGGACTCCCTGAGTGCTGCCAAAGGGGTGGCAGTCCCCACCTTTGTCACTGCCCTGCTCCTGTGTCCCCTCTCCGCTCCGTGGGAAGGGCCCAGCTGAGCTCCCAGCCACGTTCTGCCTCTCCAGGGCTTTGGGGTTTGGGGGCAGCAGAGGAGCAGAGCTCATCCCAGAGCTCCCAGGGATGGGAATGCTGCTCCAGGCAGAGCACAGCTCATCCCAGAGCTCATCCCAAAGCTCCCAGGCATGGGAATGCTGCTCCAGGCAGAGCACAGTTCATCCCAGAGCTCATCCCAAAGCTCCCTGGGATGGGGATGCTGCCCCTGGCAGAGCACAGCTCTTCCCAAAGCTCATCCCAAAGCTCCCTGGGATGGGAATGCTGCTCCTGGCAGAGCACAGCTCATCCCAGAGCTCATCCCAAAGCTCCCTGCCTTGGGAATGCTGCTCCTGGCAGAGCACAGTTCATCCCAGAGCTCATCCCAAAGCTCCCTGGGATGGGGATGCTGCCCCTGGCAGAGCACAGCTCTTCCCAAAGCTCATCCCAAAGCTCCCTGGGATGGGAATGCTGCTCCTGGGAGAGCACAGCTCATCCCAGAGCTCATCCCAAAGCTCCCAGGGACAGGAATGCTGCCCTGGCTGCTCCCCAGGCTGGTTTTCAAAAGGAATGGGATCTCATTTAACCATAAATGCTGTATTTAACGCTTGAAGTTGCAGCAGCAGCAGGTGTAGGGAAAAGGTGTTTGGGGGAAAGGGGTGTAGGGTCAAGGCCTGACCTGCCTGAGCCTCAGGGAGAGGATTCCTGGGGGGAAAAATAAGGAAAAAATGTTTTTGTGGAAGCAGGAGGAGAGGGGAGGGGACAGAGGCTGCTCAGGGGACCCCAGGGATTGAGGAGCAGCTTTGGGGTGAGGCTGTGACGTGCTGGAGTCCCTAAACCCAGCCCTGGGCCGTGTTCTAGCCCTGGAGTTCCCACCCCACATGCCAGCTTTTTAAAGGATGCTGTGTGTAAATATTCCCTCTATTTTTACATGGATTCCTCCTGGTTTGCACCTCGGGGGTGCCAGGGTTGGTGCCACCCTTGCTGTCACCGTGTGCCACCACAAATACAGCCCTCCCTCACCAGCCTGGCTGCACTGGAATTCCTGGGAAGGATGGGGGGGAATGGCACCTTTTGGGGTGGTGGGGAGTGTTGAACCCCTCACCTCCTCATCCACAGGGAGTCCGAGGTGGATTTTCCCTCACAAATCCCTTGGGATTTCGGGATTTCAGCCCAAAGGGATTTTTGGGGGAGTGGTGATGATTCCATCCCTTTTCTTTGGAGGGAAAAGGGGGCAGGGGGGCTTCAGGGGGGCTTTGGGGTCAGCCCCGAGTGAATTCCCACTCCCAGCCCCATTCCAATCCCATCACTGACCATGGGGTGGGGTCCAGGGGAGGGGACACTTTGGGGACACTTCGGGGACACCCCGGGTGCAGGGCCCGCAGGAGCCGCCAGAGGGCGGCAGTGGCACAGCCCGGGCTGGGGCGCGGGGGGCGAACGAGACCCCAAAACCACCTGGGACACCCCAAAACCACCTGGGGCACCCCAAAACAGCGACATCCCTGTGCGTGGGGCCACCAAGGAGCTCAGCGTGGCCCTGCAAGTCCCCACAAGGACCCAGCCCCGGAGTGAGAGAAGGATCCCAGCTGGGATTCCCATCCCCTGGGACAGGAGAGGACAGAGGTCCTGGTGGCTCCAAAGACTTCCCAGGAGACCCAAACCCTTCCCCTCGCCCTGACCCCTTCTCTCCCCACAGCCCTCACAAAGTCCCAGCCACCCCACCCCATTCCCTGGCTGCACCAGCCTTTCCCAGCCCCATTTCTCGTGGAATTCCCTTTGCAGCATTCCTCACTCCCTGGTGCTGGGCAGCCTGAGGAATCTTCAGGACCCAGGGAGCCTCTGCTGGATTTTGGGGGGCAGTTTAGGGTCATGGGGCCCTAATGACTCCCACTGGGGGGGTCTCAGCACCTCCCCAGGGTCCAGCAGTGGCCCCAGTCCCACTTTTCCTGCCCGTGGAGGGATTAAAGGCACCCAGAGGGGAAGCACAGGTTTTTTGCATTTTCCCAATCTGCTCTCAAGATGTGGCGAGGGCGGAAGCGGCGCCTCAAAGGCTCCGGATGAGCCTCGTGGGGCTGGGGACCCTCCAGGTGGCTTTGGGGGGCAGGGAGGTGCTGGGGACACTGTCCTGGTGTGCAGGGACACAGATCCCAGCTGGGTGTCCCCACAGTGGCTCTGGGGCTGCAGCAGAGGGGTCCTGGAGCTTCCAGAGGGTGGTGCTGGCCTTGGGGACGGGCTGGGCTTGGGGACAAATCCAGAGGGACCTGCAGGAGGGTCTGGGATTGGGGACAGACCCAAAGGGACCTGTGGGATGGTCTGGGGACAAACCCAGAGGGACCTGCAGGAGGGTCTGGGTGTGGGGACAGACCTGGAGGGACCTGTGGGATGGTCTGGGTATGGGGACAAACCCAGAGGGACCTGTGGGATGGTCTGGGTATGGGGACAAACCCAGAGGGACCTGTGGGATGGTCTGGGGACAGACCCAGAGGGACCTGCAGGAGGGTCTGGGCTTGGGGACAGACCCAAAGGGACCTGCAGGAGGGTCTGGGGACAAACCCAGAGGGACCTGCAGGAGGGTCTGGGCTTGGGGACAGACCCAAAGGGACCTGCAGGAGGGTCTGGGCTTGGGGACAGACCTGGAGACCCTGCAGGAGGGTCTGGGTGTGGGGACAGAGCCAGAGGGACCTGCAGGAGGGTCTGGGTGTGGGGACAGAGCCAGAGGGACCTGCAGGAGGGTCTGGGCTTGGGGACAGACCTGGAGACCCTGCAGGAGGGTCTGGGCTTGGGGACAGACCCAGAGGGACCTGCAGGAGGGTCTGGGTGTGGGGACAGACCCAGAGGGACCTGCAGGAGGGTCTGGGTGTGGGGACAGAGCCAGAGGGACCTGCTGGTCGCTGTTCCCAGGGGAATCCCTGCCCTGGAAGTCTGTGCCATTCCCTGGGAGTGGGGTCTAGGAGGGTGAAGTGCACAGGCACAGACAGGAACGTGTCCCAAACCTTCCAGGACACTCCAGGGGACATTCCAGGGGATGTCACCACACGTGGTGTCCCTGCTCCCTGGACACGGCGCTGGCTCAGCCTGGATTTGCCCTTTGTTCCCCAGCTGGGAAAAATCAGAAAATTCCCCCAAATTCCACCTCACTCACGGCATCCTGAGGATCTGGAAGAGCCCCTGAGGAAGAGCTTGGGGCTGGAGCCAGGGATCCCAGAGGAGTGTCCTGGCTCCCAGGGCCGTGTCCAGCTGGGCGAGGGACAGACAGACGGACGCGAGCCCGGCCCTGCTGCCGTTCCCGAGGGAATCCTCGTGCTCCAGCCGGGCTTTGGGTGAGAGCAGCTCTGGGATTAAAGATCCCCAGCGGAGCAGATCTGGTGTCGGGATGAACTCACCGGAGCTGGGGGAGCTGGGCCGGAGCCAGGGGCTGCGAGAGGGGGGAGAGCCTCACACAGAACTGGGGATGGTTATTTTTAGGACAATTCTCAGCTTGGAGAGCAACCAAAGGGATAAAACGATTCAATATGGGCCCAGTGCTTGACGAGGAGGCTGAAAATCCCCAAGCTGGGGTAGCTGGGAAGAGCCTTTGGGATGGGGTTTGGGGTTTGTGGAGAGCCCTAAGGGGTCATCGGGGGGTCCTGGCCCCTCTGGGGGTCCCTCTGCTCCTTCCCAGCCTGGAGCTGGGCAGGAGCCACTTCCCAAGGAAGGGTCACTGCTTCCCTTCCTCCTCGGCCGGGAGTGGGACAGAAGGACGTGAGGAATGGGCCGGAATAACAACCAGGGGGAAGCAGCAGCCCTGCTCCTCCTGCCTGGCCCTTGGCGTGGCTCTGCCTCACTTTAAAGTGGCTTTTACCCCTTTTATGGGCTGATAAACCCCAAAATCCATCCCCTCCAGCCCTCAGGAAACCCCAAATTTCACAGGAACTCCTGACAACCCCCAGCCTCCCACGACACTGGGACATTTCCCTTCTCCAGCCTGGAAAGAACCCTTTTATTCCTTTAATTCCTGGTGATGGAGGGGGTGAGGAGCTGGAGGTTTCCCCTTCCCTGATGGAGAGGGATCAACCCTTTGGAAAACCGGGAGAGGAGGAGCCCCGGGGCGCTCATGGCTCCATCCCTTCCTCCTCCACCTTTTCACAAACCCAAAACTCAACTGCACGTTCTGCAGCCGCCAAATCCTGGGAGCTTCGAGCTGCTTCACAAACCCCACAAAGCCCAACAATTGCAGAGAAACCCAACCCCAGCCCGGCCTCCCCCCGCGCCCGCTCCGCGCACATCAAACGCCTTTTAATCGGAATAGAATTTCCTGGGACGAAATGAGGAAAATCTGGCGCTCGCATCCGCCCGGCCGCCGCTCCCTCGCCCCGGGCTCATCCTGGAGGAGCTTTTCCCTCCCCGTCCCGCTGCCCCTCATCCCCCCCTGCCCACCGAGCATCCCAGGAGCCCCTCGGGGAGCTCAGAGCCCCTCTCGGGCTCGGCCACCCCGGGAATTTGCTGTGGATTCCCTCTGGAAAGGCAGCAGGAAATGGGCCCCTGCAGCCCCGCTCCGGAGCACCGCGAACTCGTTCCAGCCGCCGAGGGAGAGCTTTCCTTTCATCTCTAGCCAGGAGTTGAGCCGGGCCTTTCGTCTCTCCCCAGACATGGCTTTGAAGGCTCCGGGGGTGTCCCAGATGTGCTTGCGGGGCTGCGAGGGGGTGGGGGCAGCTCTGGGAGAGGGGGGTCCTTCCCCTGCTGCTGTCAGGAACCCCCACCCTGGATGGTCTGAGGGTCTTGGGACACCCAGGCCTCGGGGACATCCGTGAGTGGTGGCTCTGGGCATGGTTTGCAGCTCCAGGGCCTTTTCTGAGCCCCCTTTGGGCTCCAGTTTGGCCCAGCAGAGAGGCAGGAACTGGAGGCAGCTCTGAAGGATCTCAGAGCTGCTCCCAAAGAAATAATTCAGTGTTCCCTGGGATGTGGTTCCATCCATGGATCCATCTGTGGATCCATCCATGGATCAATACACCCATGAATCTCTGGATCCATCCATCCATCCATCCATGAATCTATGGATCCATCCGTCATCCATCCATCCATCCATCCATCCATCCATCCATCCATCCATGAATCTATGGATCCATCCATCATCCATCCATCCATCCATCCATCCATCCATCCATCCATCCATGAATCTATGGATCCATCCATCATCCATCCATCCATGGATCCGTGAATCTATGGATCCATCCGTCATCCATCCATCCATGAATCTATGGATCCATCCGTCATCCATCCATCCATCCATCCATCCATCCATCCATCCATCCATGAATCTATGGATCCATCCATCATCCATCCATCCATCCATCCATCCATCCATCCATCCATCCATCCATCATCCATCCATCCATGAATCTATGGATCCATCCATCATCCATCCATCATCCATCCATCCATCCATCCATCCATGAATCTATGGATCCATCCATCCATCCATGAATCTATGGATCCATCCGTCATCCATCCATCCATCCATCCATCCATCCATCCATCCATCCATCCATCCATCCATGAATCTATGGATCCATCCATCATCCATCCATCCATCCATCCATCCATCCATCCATCCATCCATCCATCTATCCATCCATCATCCATCCATCCATGAATCTATGGATCCATCCATCATCCATCCATCCATCCATCCATCCATCCATCCATCCATCCATCTATCCATCCATCATCCATCCATCCATGAATCTATGGATCCATCCATCATCCATCCATCCATCCATCCATGAATCTATGGATCCATCCATCATCCATCCATCCATCCATGAATCCATCCATCCATCCATCCATCCATCCATCCATGAATCTATGGATCAATGCACCCATGAATCTATGGATCCATCCATCCATCCATCCATCCATGGATCACTCCATGGATCCATCCATCCATGAATCTATGGATCCATCCATCCATCCATCCATCCATCCATCCATGAATCTATGGATCCATCCATCCATCCATCCATCCATGAATTTATGGATCCATCCATCCATCCATCCATCCATCCATCCATCCATGGATCCTTCCCTCCTCTCCACATCCCCATCCCACTCACGGGCTCTGCTGCTCTTGGATAACATCCCAAGGAAAACTGGGATTTACTGCAGCTTCTCCAGGGTGTCTCCCTCTTCCCCTGGGTGGAACCCAGCTCTGGTTGCCCCTGTGATAAAAAAACCCCAAATTTTGTTCCCAATTTTGCTCCCTCCCAGTTCCCAACCCCAAATTCCAGTCAGGTTTGCCATGAGCAGGAGCACGAGGGATGAGTTTGGGTCTGCTCCATGGGGAAGATCTGGGAAGGGACCCCTGAGGCAAATTCACCCCCTGCCCTCCCAACACCGCCTTTCCCGGATTTTTCCAGAGGGTTTTTCCCTCCGGGATGGAACAGAACCCCCCACAAATGTTTGTCTGGTTGCTAAGGGCACTCCTGGACTCCTCTTTCCCACAAGTTCTTCAGCGGGTGCTGATTCCCACAAATTCCTGAGCTGCTGCTCCACCGGAGGGTCCCGTGGCTCAGCGTGGGGGAGGCCGAGGTCGGGATGGATTTTTTGGGATTTTTTCTGGATCTGCCCTAGCTCCCTGCACGCAAACCACTGAGATTTTCCCAAATCCAATTCCTTTTAAAGCTAACCAGGTTCAGTGCACCGGGAGAGGAAAATATATCTCATTTTCTGGCTCTGTTGGGATTTTTATTGGGATTTTTTATTAGGATTGGGAATTCTGTGCAGGAGAGTGGGGGGATAAAGGGCATGGATGCTCCTCTGGATGCCTGGAATTGGAGTCAGAGCTGCCAGAGGTGCCCAGGAGTTGGATGCTGGAGGATCCCATCCTGGCCTTGGATGTTCCTGGGGGTTTTGATTCGCTCCCAAGGTGCAGGACAGCAGCTCCTGCTCCCTCCTCCCCATTCCTCTCCTGGCCTGCAGTCCCCTTGCTCCCATTTCCTTGGAATCCTTATTTGTCCCCTCCTGTCCCTGTCCCCAGCCCCAGGGGACCCCTCCTGGGGTGACAAAGCAGGAGGAGAGACCTGGAAATGGGAGAAGCTCGTGGGGACCTTTTCTCCTCATCAGGACGCTGAGGGATCCGCGGCAGATACGGGGTCGGTGCGGACCCAAGGGCAGCTCTGGGGGCAATGAAGGGCTCAGAGGGGCTGATCCCAACATTTCCAGCATTCCCAACATTCCCAGCTCCGCGCTGGGAGAGCTCAGGACGGTTCCTGGCTGCTTTGATGGCCAGATGGGAGCAGATGGCGGAGAAAAGGGGGGAAGAAACTTTCACGTGTCGGAATTAAGTGGAACAGGATGGGCCCAGCCCGGGGATGGGGGGCGGCTCCCGTGGCTCATCCTGACCCCATCCCACAGGAAAACTCTGGGATCACTCCCAGGAACCCCCTGCACCCCCCGGGACCCCCCTGGGACCCCCCAGGACCCCCTGACCCCTCATTCCTCCTCCAGCCCCGCGTTGTGACAGATCCCAGCGCGTTCCAGGAGCGTGAGGTCACCGCGCCGGGGAAAGGACCGCGGGGCCATCCATCAGCCCTGATCAAAGCCCCGCGGGTTCCCCTTCCCAGCGCCATCCCAGCGCCCCGAATTCCCCGCGGTTGCCGCAGCAACCTCGCGGGCGGGAGGGATGCTCCGCGGGTTTGGCCGCCCCGCAGCTGTTTCCACTCCGGGGCCGCCGTAACTGGAAAAACCTGCGGGTCTCGAGGCGCTTCCCGGCCTCCAGGGGCCGCGGCTCTTCCCGGCTCCCTTTCATCTTCCCCATTTATCAGCGTTATCCTCTCTTTTTTTTTGTTGGTTTTTTTTTTTTCCCCCCTTCACGCAGGATGAAACGGGGATTATTTTTGTCCTCCGGAACAAAGAAAAGGAGCTTGGAAAGAAAATCTCCAAACAAAGCAGAGCAAAACCCTCTGAGAGCACCAAACGCTTCCCCAGCACTTCCAAGGCCACCCTGGCCATGTCCCCGAGTGCCACCTCCACTTTGAAACGCCCCAGGGATGGGGACCCCACCCCTGTCCTGCCCAGGAGGAATTTTACCAATGTCCAACCTAAACCCTTGGTGGCAGCACTCAAGGCTGTTTCCTGCTGTCCTGTCCCTTGTCCCCTGGGAGGAGATTCCCCCCAAAACCCCCCAAAATCCTCTTGGGAGGAGATTCCCCCGAAAATCCCCCAAAATCCTCCTGGGGGGTGATGGATGTGAGGGACTGGGGGGAAACCAGGAGGGGACGTGTCCAGAGGGGCCAGGAACTGGTGGGAATCGGGAATTCAAATCTCCCATCCGGTGACTTCTCCCTGAGTCAAGGGAGCTGGGCTTGGCTCAGTTGTTTTTCTTTCTTTAAGGCTTGAAATTTTCCCCGATGTGTCAAAAGCAGCACCAGAAAAACCCCCAGCGAGCTGGAGGAGTTATTGAAACCACTTTGGTGCCTCGTGACCTTTCCATGAGGAGTTTGGATGAATATCCTCCCAAAAAAAAAACACTCACTGAAAGAACAAATTGAAATGTTTGAGGGAAAAGCCACAACCCCTCCAAATGTGGGGACAAAAGCCCCTTGGGGTGTGGGGCTGCTCCTTCCTGCACTTCAAAGCTCATTGTGTTCCTCCGGGATCCCAGCCCCGATCCCCAACCTCCCCTCCCCCGGCCAGAACCCTTCTCCTGGTGAAATTCAATTCAATTTTATTTTCTTTTAAAAGGAAAACAATAAAAAAAAAAAAATTATAATAATAAAAAAAAAGAATTAATTAAGGAATAAAGGCCAGGCACAGGCCAAGCCTCAGCTGGAGCTGGTGGCAGCTCCCCAGCCCTCGGCAGTACTGCTGGGGCAGAGGGCTCCAGGTCCAGCCCCAATCCTGTCCTGGGGGATTCCCAGAGAGGTCCTGCCCTTCTCCTTCTTCCTCCTGCTCCCCTTCCTCTTCCATTTCCTCTTCCTCTTCCTTTTCCCCTTCCTCTTCCACCCAGGAGCTGCTGGATTTACTCGACAGGAATTTGGTGATGGATCAGTGTGATGAGGGAGATGAGAAGGATGGGTGGATGGATGGATGGATGGATGGATGGATGGATGGATGGATGGATGGACGGACGGACGGACAGATGGATGGACAGATGGATGGATGAAGGGATGGCCTGGCAGATGGACAAATGGACATAAACTCAAGCTCATTTTGACCAAAGCCTTTCCTCAAGAGCCCTACGGATGCCGATCTCCCTTTGGTTGCTTCTTCCTTTGGATTTTGGGAGCTCCTGACGCACTCATTGCAACCCCTGTGGCTCCACATCCCCACCTGGCTCCCTCACAGGTGAAAGTCTCCTCCTCCACCCCAAACAAGGGGACGTTTCTTTGCGGGGTCAACTGGGTTGAAAAATCAATTTAAAAACCCCCCAAAGCCACCACCGAGCTCCATGGCTGGGGCTCCCTTGGCACCGAGAACGTCGCTGACATCCGGGCGGCAGCCGGAGCATCTGTGCCGGAGGGCTCGGGGTGGCGGTGGGGAGGGAGAGAGGAAATCTGGAACCCATAAGCTCCAGAGCCGCTGGCGTTCCCCCGCATTGGCCTGCGCCTGGTCCGCCCCCGCCGCGCTCGCCCTATCAGCAGGAGCTGTTCCCGAAGTCATCCCAGAGCCCTCCTCTCCTGGCCCAAAGGAAAAGCCAAGGAGCTCCTTGGAGGGCTCTGCGGGGCTTGGGGCGCCCGGGGAGCCCCAGGGCGGCCGAGGAGATGAAGGAGGAAAACCTTTCCCCGGAGTCCCCCGAGGGCAGCGCGGCCACCAGCGAGGACGAGGCCGAGCGGCTGCCCAGGAAGAGCGGCCGCAAGCGCGGGCAGGGCCCCGGCGGAGCCCCCGAGGCCCAGGGCAAGCGCAGCCGGCGCAGCCCGGCCCCGCAGCCCCCCGAGGACGCCCACGCCCAGCGCGTCATCGCCAACGTGCGGGAGCGCCAGCGCACCCAGTCCCTCAACGACGCCTTCGCCGAGCTGCGCAAGATCATCCCCACGCTGCCCTCGGACAAGCTCAGCAAGATCCAGACGCTCAAGTTGGCCGCTCGCTACATCGACTTCCTGTGCCAGGTGCTGCAGAGCGACGAGCTGGACCACAAGGTCGCCACCAGCTGCAACTTCCTGGCCCACGAGAGGCTCAGCTACGCCTTCTCCGTGTGGAGGATGGAGGGCGCCTGGTCCATGTCGGCGTCGCACTGAGCCGGGTACGTGTGGCCGCGTCACCGTTGTGTCACCACCGTGTCCTCGTGGCCTCTCTGCGTGTGTCCCACCTCGATCCCGCTGGGAATCGCGGCCACCCCCCTGGCGCTCTGGGGATGAGGGATTTGTCCCACCAGACCCCAGAGCGGGAGGAGGTGGCGGTTCCCGAGCCGATCCCGCTCAGCAGGGGTGGGAAAGGTTCAAAACGGGGTTTTAAAAATCTGATTTATTCCCAAATCGCGTCCTTGCCGTGCTGGGGCTGCCGAGGTGTCAAAGCTGCCCTGTCCTGGGGTGGCCTCGTGTCCTGCCTGGCTTCCCCCTGCTCCTCTCCTGGAGCTCCGCACTCGGGATGGGACCCGTGATCCCGCTGGATCCGTGGAAATCCTGCACTGCCCGGGGAAATCTGATGGACTCAGCTCAGGATGCTGAGAGGCGAACAATCCAAAATTCAGAGTTTTAGGGCAGGGAGGAATCGGGAATGGGAGGAGCGGGGTTAACGAGGCGCCAACGCTTCCCGCAGAGCAGGAACAGAAAGTTCCAGAGGACATTCCCGAGCCAGGAGCTCCGGGGATGCCTCATGGGACCCTGGCCCCGCTGTTCCCAGACAGGACCAGGGCTCGTCCTGCCTCTGCTCGGGCACCGAACAGCCCCGAGTTCGAGGCCGTGGAGCTGCCAGGGCTGGCTCAGGGTGCCGGGCATCTCCCAGGGGATTTCCTTTCAGGATGGGCCACCTTGAAATTCCCTTTCCCAGCCAGCAGGAAATCTGACACTTTGCTAATTTCATGTATAAATATCAATCTTTGGGGGCAGACCCTGTTGTTTCACACATTAAATCCTGGTTTTGCCGGGTCACCTCCCCTCAGGGCCGGCCAGAGGAGAAGGGTGGCCCCTTGTCCTCAGTTTGGGATGCCCGAAATCCGCCAGGACCAGTCAGGATGCTGAGCCCCCCTGGACCCCTCACCCTCTTCTGGGTTTGGCGCTTTGAGGTTGGATTCTCCAGTTTTGGGGGTGTTGTGGGGCTCTCCCCAAACACAGGGAAGCTGCTCAGCACTGCTTAATCCCGAATTTTGCAAAGCCTGACTCAAATCCTTTTGCCTTGGGGAGGTGGAGGAGGCTGAGCCCCCTCCCCATCACCCCCAGACCCATTTTGCTCCCTCTGTTTGCAGAACCCGACGCGGCTCCCAGAGCTGTTTATTTAAGCCAAGTTCTTGGCAGAACTGAGGGATAAACAGAGGGATTAAAGACCCTTCAGTCACTTTGGAGAGCTCCCGTGAGCAAAGCGGGATCATCAATCCCGTTAAAATCCATCCCGAGTGCTCTGTGCCTTCATCCCCCAGCTGGGGAGGCAATCATCCTCCCTGGACAAACCTACGGCATTTTGGGGCCCCTTGAACAATCCCAGCCAGGCAGGGAGGGAGAGGAACGAGGATTCTCCCAGAAAAACCCCCAAAACCGGGAAAGCGGTGCCGAGCTGGGGAGGGAGGCTCTGAACGAACCCTGCGCTCGGGCTTGGGATTTCCTAATGGAAAGCAGCCCCTGCATGGTGGAACTCGGCCTATTAAATATCAAAGGGGGCTGGAAAAGCTGGATGTGCCCTTGTTAACCGGGAGACATCAGCCCGGGAAAAAGAGGGATGGAGCCCTCAGGCAACAGAAATCACGTTTGAAGTTCCCCCAGCTCAGCTTTGCTCGAGTCTTGGGCACATTAAAATGGTTTCTTTCCCTGCTGGAGGAGAAAATGAGGCCGGGAGCTGGAAGTGCCGGGGGGAGAGGCTGAGGGCTGATGTTCCTCGCCCTTCATTTGTCTCCCTGGATTTATCGCCTCTCTCGCGTTGCCCTCACTTAATTGTGTCTCCTGAAAGACCTTGGATAAATCTTCCCTTTGGGGACTGTTGCTCTCGCCTGGAATCGGCTTTGTCTGGCGGCTGCTTCATTTGCTTTTATTTATAAACACCTCTCGCTGCTCCGGGGCACTGCGGGAGCTCGGGAACAGCTCCCATCCCTGTTCCCTATTCCCTTTTATTTCCCTGCTCAGGAAATCCATCTCCAGCTGCTTTAAAATCCCCCGCATCCCTCTACAGCATGACAGGAGAGCAGGGATCCCTTCCCACCCCAAATCTGTCCCTTAAAAGTGGATCCAGCCCCAGGTTAAAGAGCTCAGGGTGGTCCGAGACCCCCAGTTTGGGGCTGGGCTCTCAGGGGAGGTGAGGAGCTGCTGAAATCCTGGGAAATCTGTTCCTGGGTGATTTGGTGCTCCTGGGATTCCCTCCTGGAGCAGAGCAGGTTTGGAGGGTTCCCCAAAATCTGCTCTTCCCAGAGCTGTGCTTTCACTCGGGGTGGAAGGGGAGACGTTGGAGGAACCGCCCTGGTGAGGGATGTGGGACATTCCCCAAAATCCCCCGAATTGTCACAGGCCCGACCAGAGCTGCTGGGTTCATTTTCCATCAAAAACCTCTACGTTTTCATTAAAAATAGACAAAACCACCCAGTGGGACCGAGCTGCTCTCCGTGGCAGAGTCCCCGCACTGCTGAGGATTAGTCAAAATTAATCCAGACGTAAAATCACGGATCCAGGCCTGGGGAACGAGGAAATATCTCGGGGTTTATGGCCCCTGCAAGGAGCTCGCTGGAGCCGCCTGGGCCCCGGGAATGTCTCTGAACCGAGCCCGTTTGTCATCGCTGGAGCCGCCTGGGCCCGGGAATGCCTCTGGAAGGAGCCCGTTTGTCATCCCGGCTGTCAGGGGGGGCTCCCGGCAGCGCAGGGCAATGAGGAGCTGCGGGAGGAGCTGCGGGACCGTGCCCGGATCCGATCCCGTTCCTGGGGCGGACAAAGGCAGGGATACCCAGGCAGGGTGAGGAGGGAGCACTGTGAGCTTCTCCATCCCAAATCCTGCAGGGCTCGGCTCCTCCCAAAGCTCCTGCAGCCCTTGGCCAGCCCTGGAATGCTCCCATGAGGGTTTCTTGGCGTTAAACCTTGTCCAACCCTCCCTCCCAAAATCCTGCCAGGAGTGTATTTTTGGGATCAGACCTTGCTGGGCTCAGGGAGCTGATCCATTTTCCCATGGGCTGGGTTGGGATGGTCCTGCCTGGCCATGACTCTGAAATTTTGGCTGCTCGTTGCCCTCGAGCCCCATCGCCCATCCCAAGGGCTCACATTGGCCTTTTGGGAAAATACAGATTTTCCCCTCTGTCCTCAGCCCTTCCTGGAGGAGAATTCCTGGAGGCTTTGATTTATCCCTCCCCAGGCTCCTCTCCAGAGAGGGGAAGATCTCGGTGAGGAGGAAACAGCCGGAGACAAAGCGGGAGGGGATGGAATAAACCCGTTGGTTCCAGGGCATGGATTTGTAGGATTTTGGGAAGCCAAACCCGACCTGACCCCGCTGGCTCTGGGGGATGGATTTGTAGGATTTTGGGAAGCTGATCCCAACCTGATCCTGCTGGCTCTGGGGGATGGATTTGTAGGGGTTTGGGAAGCCAAGCCCAAGCTGACCCCATTGGTTCCAGGGCATGGATTTGTAGGATTTTGGGAAGCTGATCCTGACCTGACTCCATTGGCTTCAGGGGATGGATTTGTAGGATTTTGGGAAGCCGATCCCAACCTGACCCTGCTGGGTCCAGGGCATGGATTTGTAGGATTTTGGGAAGCCGATCCCAAGCTCATCCCATTGTTGCCAGGGCATGGATTTGTAGGATTTTGGGAAGCCAAACCCGACCTGACCCTGCTGGCTCTGGGGCGTGGATTTGTAGGATTTTGGGAAGCCAAGCCCAAGCTCACCCCATTGGTTCCAGGGGATGGATTTGTAGGATTTTGGGAAGCCGATCCCAACCTGACTCCGCTGTCTCTCCCCAGGTCTCCGCCTCGATGGAAGCAGCTCCAGCACCCAAAACCCCACAGGAACCTCCCTGGAGAGAGGAGGGAAGGACCCCAAACCCCCGACAGCCCCGGGGACCCCAAAAACTTTAGGGATGAGCTCGAGGGAGCCGCAGCAGGAGCTGCTTTGAGTCGGTTCGGACGCTGCTGGAGGAACTCGGGGCTGTGATTTATTGTGGGCTCGCAGGTAAGGAACCATCCCCAGACCCCAATTTCCTCCTGTGGGACTGCCAGAGAGCTGAGCCCTTCCCAGAGCAGGACAATTCCTCCAGGATGAGGGGAAGGGGAAGGGCTGGAGCCCCCCAAGGACCTCGGGGGTGCCCCCGCTTTCATTCTGCTCTGAAGGCTCCGCGCCGGGACGATCCCATGGATTGTGTTGTGTTCCCATGGATTGTGATCCCATGGATTGTGTTGTGGTGTTCCCATGGATTGTGTTGTGTTCCCATGGATTGTGATCCCGTGGATGGTGAGGATCCAGGGGGATTTGGGGGCTGCTGAACCCCCCAGGCACCCCCAGCCACTCCTGCCCCATGGATGAACCTCACCAACACCCTGGTGGAATCTCCCAGTTCCTCAGGATTTATCAGGAATTGAGGCTGGAGACGGAGCTGTCGAGAATTTTGGGATTTTGGGGCCATTTGGGAACTCTGAGTGGATTTGGGCTCTCTTGAGGGTGTGGGGAAAGGACAATGGAGGTGTTGGGGGTGCCCAAAACGACCCCAATAAAGCGCAGGGGGAATTTTCCAGGGTTCAATCCTTGTTTTTCCTAGGGAATGGTGCTGCCAGGTCCACCCTGCACCTCCCTCAGCTGGGCCACATTTATTGGAATAAAGAAAAAAAAAATCAGTTTTTTTTTGCCTATTATGGCAGAAAAAGAGGGGGAAAATCCCTTCCAGGGAGGCTGCAACAGGCCTGACCCCCCAAATATTCCATGGGAGAGGAATTCCAGTTGTGATCAGGTTTGGGGCGCACCAGAGAATCCACAGAGGAGCCACAGGAAGGCCCAGAGTGACTTTTCCACCCAATTCCCAATTTTTATGTGCAGTGGGATTGGATTCCCTGCTCCGAGGAGTCGACTGCAGCCTTCAAAAAAACCTGGAGGTGCTTAAAAAAATCAGAGTTCTGTTAAAAATGGGGCTGTGGTGGCTTCGTTTGGGAAGGATTTTACAGCTGAGAAACAAAATCGGCTTCAGAACTTAAAATCTTCCTTCAAAAAATAATAAATTGTGCTTGAAAAATAAAGGGCAAAAACTTATCTGGGGAGTGAGACTCCAGCTTCCAACCAAAAAGGTGAAATATATTTTTAAAAGAATATTTTCAAGTATTTTGATGTGTCTTGTTTGTTTAAAAAAATCCCTGCATTTTAAATGAGAAAAAAAAAAACTTTAAAATGAGCCAAAAAACCTTAAAATGAGGAAAATGTCATCCTGTGCATGGTGGATTCCTCCTGGTAAATTCCAGCAGGATGGAGCTTGAGAGGTCCCTCCATCCCCCCCAGGACCCCCACCCTGAGCCACACCAAGGGTTTTGATTCCTTTTTTTTTTCCTTTTAAAATTTCTTTTTTTTTTTTTTTTTTTTTGTTTGTTTTTTTGTTTTGTTTTGTTTTTATACAAAATCTCCTCCCCCCCCGTCGCCGCGGCCGGAGCTGCCCCCACACCCAGCTCAGCCAGGGCTGTGTCCCCTTTGTCCCCAAGGCTGGGTCCCCTTTGTCCCCAGAGCTGTGTCTCCTTTGTCCCCAGGGCTGGGTCCCCTCTGTCCCCAAGGCTGGGTCCCCTTTGTCCCCAGGGCTGTGTCCCCTTTGTCCCCAAGGCTGGGTCCCCTTTGTCCCCAGGGCTGGGTCCCCTCTGTCCCCAGGGCTGGGTCCCCTCTGTCCCCAGGGTTGTGTCCCCTCTGTCCCCAGGGCTGGGTCCCCTCTGTCCCCAAGGCTGGGTCCCCTTTGTCCCCAGAGCTGTGTCCCCTTTGTCCCCAGGGCTGTGTCCCCTCTGTCCCCAGGGCTGGGTCCCCTTTGTCCCCAGAGCTGTGTCCCCTCTGTCCCCAGGGTTGGGTCCCCTTTGTCCCCAGGGTTGTGTCCCCTCTGTCCCCAGGGCTGGGTCCCCTTTGTCCCCAGGGCTGTGTCCCCTCTGTCCCCAGGGCTGGGTCCCCTCTGTCCCCAGGGCTGGGTCCCCTCTGTCCCCCAGGACAGGGCTGCTCCTGGGGAAATGGGCAAAGGGAAATTGGGATGGAACCCTTGGGTTGGAGGCTCTGGATCTGCCCCTGTCACCCCAGGGCAGGGACAGGGGTGGGACCGAGGGGGTTTGGGCACCCCTGGGGGATCCCCGGTGGGAACTGGGGAGCCCCGGCTGGGGAGGGGCTATGGGGCCGGACCCACACCCAGCCGGGGCCTCGGGGGGCTGGAAGGGGCTCGAGGCACCTCGGCAGGAGGGGAAGGTCCCCAAAATTGCCCCGGGACGAGGAGTCGGGTTCACATCAGGGCTGGCAGGGTCCATAGTGCAAACTGGGCAGCGAGGGCAGGGGGGACCCCCGGGCACTGCCCACCCCTGGCCTCGCTCTGCCCTCACTGGGAGGCTCCAGACATTCCTTGGGGGGCTCCAGACGTTCCTTGGGGGGCTCCAGATCTTCCTTGAGGGGCTCCAGACATTCCTTGAGAGGCTCCAGATCTTCCTTGAGAGGCTCCAGACATTCCTTGGGGGGCTCCAGACATTCCTTAAGAGGCTCCAGATCTTCCTTGAGGGGCTCCAGACATTCCTGGAGATGCTCCACATCTTCCTTGGGATGCCCCAAACCTTCCTGGGGATGCTCCAAATCTTCCTTGGGATGCTCCAAACTTCCTCAGGAGCTCCAAATCTTCCTGGGGATGCTCCTGAGCACCTGGTCCCATCCCTGCCACTCTGTCCCTGTGCCCAGCAGGGCAAGGGGAGCCAGGGAGCCAGGGAGCCTCAGGAGAGGGCACGGAGATCCCATCCCCTGGAGCAAACCCCGGCATGGTTGGGTTTCCATATGGGAGCCGTCCCCAGGGTGGTCCCAGCGTCCATCCCAACGTCCGGCCCTTCCCCCTGAGGAGGGTCCCGGGATGGGGGGTCAGTGCCGCAGGGCTGGGGGGCTTCACCCCCATCGAGGGGTCCCAGAATTGGGGAGGGGGCTTGGGCACAGTCCAGGCTCGGGGCTCTCCGTGCTCCCGTCCTGCTGGATGTGGGAATGTCCCTTCCAGGAGTCCAGGCCCGCCCAGGGCCTCGGGAGCCAGGGGGACAAACGGGATCGGGATCTTCGGGGGCTGCGGCCACGCCGGGAATGTCCCCAAGGGTCACTGGTTCATGGGCTCCTCCTGCTCCATGGGCTCCTCCTGTGCCCTGCGGGGGAACCGGACACGTGAGGGGCCACGTGGGGACAGTGACACAGGGAGGGGACACGAGGGGGACCCTGCTGGCAGGAAGGAAGGTTGGGTTTCCAGGCAGGAAGATTTGGTTGGGTTTCCATTTGGGATGAGCCCAGCACGGGGTTCTCAGGAGGGTTTGGTTGGGTTTCCATTCAGGATGAGCCCAGTACAGGTTCCCAGCAGGGTTTGGTTGGGTTTCCATTCAGGATGAGCCCAGCACAGGTTCTCAGGAGGGTTTGGTTGGGTTTCCATTTGGGATGAGCCCAGCACGGGGTTCCCAGGAGGGTTTGGTTGGGTTTCCATTCAGGATGAGCCCAGCACAGGTTCCCAGGAGGGTTTGGTTGGGTTTCCATTCCCAGAACCTCACCCAGGGTGGGGACACTGCCCTGCCCCGCCGCCACCCCCCTGGCACAGGGCAGTCCCAGCAATGTCACCTCTTCTCCACCATCACGGCCACCGAGAGCGACGCCAGGGCCGTGACCGTCTCCACCTCGTCGGCCTCGTGGTGCTGAGCCTCGAGGAAGGAGCAGCCCAGCTTGGAGGCAAAGCGCTGCACGGCCACCCAGTATCTGCCTGTGGGAGGGGACAGCGGGGCTGGGGACACTGGGACAGGGTGTCCCAGGACAGAGATAGCCCAGGACAGAGACGTCCCAGATTAGGGGTGGCTCAGGAGAGGGGTGGCACAGGACAGGGATAACCCAGGACAGGGGTGTCCCAGGACAGGGATATCCCAGACTAGGGATGGCCCAGGTTAGGGGTGTCCCAGGTTAGGGGTGTCCCAGGTTAGGGGTGTCCCAGGTTAGGGGTGTCCCAGGACAGGGATATCCCAGGTTAGGGGTGTCCCAGGTTAGGGGTGTCCCAGGACAGGGATATCCCAGGTTAGGGGTGTCCCAGGTTAGGGGTGTCCCAGGACAGGGATATCCCAGGTTAGGGGTGTCCCAGGTTAGGGGTGTCCCAGGACAGGGATATCCCAGGTTAGGGGTGTCCCAGGTTAGGGGTGTCCCAGGACAGGGATATCCCAGGTTAGGGGTGTCCCAGGTTAGGGGTGTCCCAGGACAGGGATATCCCAGGTTAGGGGTGTCCCAGGCCAGGGGTGTCCCAGGTTTCCACTCACTCTGGACCTGGATCACGGCCTCCAGGGAGCGCACGGCGTTGGCGTTGGGCTTCTGCCTCAGGCTGTCCTCGGGGAGCGGCTCCGGCTGCGGGGCACAATGGGGGACATGGGGAGGTGGTGGCATTGGGGGACGCAGGGGGTGGTGGCATCGGGGCACATGGGGCGGTGGCACCGGGTCAGTGCCAGTCTCACCTCGTGGCCCAGCAGGGCGGACACGCAGGCCTCGGACGCGTCACAGATGGCCGTGAGGTCGTGCCCCCCCTCCAGAGCCAGCACCACGGCCCCCCCCGCCAGGCTCATCAGCTGCTTGGTCATGTAGCCAAAACCTGTGGGACACCAGGAATGTCACCTCTTCCTACCCAAACCTCTGGGAGACCAGCAATGTCACCTCCCTGTGCCCAAACCCAACCCAAAATCTCCGTGGCTCCCCCAGGAGTGGCCGCCCCTTCCCGGGCGACCCCAAAGGAGACACCCGACCCCAAAGGAGACACCTGACCCCAATGGGGACACCCGACCCCAAAGGGGACACCTGACCCCAATGGGGGGACACCCCACCCCAAAGGGGACACCCGACCCCAAAGGGGACACTCGACCCCAAAGGGGACACCCAACCCCAAAGGGGACACCTGACCCCAATGGGGGGACACCCCACCCCAAGGGGGTCCCAGCCCCCTCCGAGCCCCCTCCTTACACTTGGCAGAGACTTTGTAGCCCCCCAAGGGGGGCGGGTGCCCCTCGGCTGCGTCGAATCCGGCCGACACCAGCACCACGTCGGGGCAGAACTCGTGGGCAATGGGCATCACCACGGTCCTGGGGGAAAGGGGATGGGGAGGGGGGGGTCAGCCCCACATGGGGGAAAGGGGGTGGGGAGGGGGGTCAGCCTTGTATGGGGGAAAAGGGTGGGGAATGGGGTCACCCTTATATGGGGGGAAAAGGGTGGGGAGTGGGGTCAGCCCCACATGGATGGAAAAAGGGGATGGGGAACGGGGCCAGCCCCACCCAGAGCACGGCCCACGGGCATGGGGACAGTACCTGAAGGCAGCCAGGTACTCGGGGTCCCCCATGGGGGGGTCGAGCCCCCCAGCCCAGGCCACGTTGACGTTGAAGCCCTCGCCAGGGCCAGCGCCCACCTGGGAGGGAGCAAGGACAGGGTGAGGGTCCCAGATCTCTGCCCTGTACCATAGGAGGATGTTTGGGGGTCCCAATCCCCTGCCCTGTGCCATGGGAGGGTGTTTGGGGGTCCCAATCCCCTGCCCTGTACCATAGGAGGGTGTTTGGGGGTCCCAATCCTCTGTCCTGTGCCATAGGAGGGTGTTTGGGGGTCCCAAGCCCCTCTCAGCATTCTGGGGTTCCTGGCCCCCCTCCCCAGTGCCACAGCAGGGTCAGGACCTGTGGGATTTTCCTGCCTTTCCATCCATCCCCATCCCTGTGCTGGGTAACCCAGGCAGGGTCAGGGGTGGGAAAGGAGCCCCCAGGGCCCTGTCCCCGCTCAGCCCCCGTGTCCTGCTGTGTCCTGCTGTGTCCTGCTGTGTCCTGCTGTGTCCCGCTGTCCCCGCTGTCCCCTCTGTCCCACCTCATCAGCAGCCCCGCTGCCCGGGAAGAAGTTGCCGTCGTCGTGGCGGTGCAGGGAGATGTAGAGAACCTCGGGGTCCCTGTAGAAAATCTGCTGGGTCCCGTTGCCGTGGTGAACGTCCTGCAGGGACACCCCCAGAGAGGGTTCTGGCAGCTGCTGGGCGGCCCCAGAACCCCACAGAGCCCAAAGCGGCCGGGGCTGGGTCCCCCAGGGCAGGATCGGCTCCTGCTCCCCAATCCTGAGGGGTTCCAGCCACGCTCCCACAAGAGCTGGAGCAGGAACTGGCCCTGGGGACATCCTGGGGACATCCTGGGGACGCCCTGGGGACACTCACCCAGTCCACGATGAGGATCTTGCTGAGCTTCCCCTTCTGCTGCAGCTGCCTGGCAGCGATGGCCACCGAGTTGAAGAAGCAGAACCCCCTGGCAAGAGGGGTGGGAGTCACCTCGCGCCCGTCCCGAGCTCCCCCCGGGCAGGGGTGGCTCCCAGGGGGGGGTTTGGGGTGGGTTTGAGCCCTGGAGGTGCTTCTGGGGCTCCCTCAGGGAGGGAGGGGCCTTACATGGCCGTGGATGGATCCGCGTGGTGTCCGGGCGGCCGCACCACGGCAAAGCCGTTCTGGGGACAGAGCAGAGAACAGGGCAGGGCTGCCACCCCGGGGGACACACGGACCCTGTGCCCAGTGCCACCGAGCCCAGGGACCCCTGGATGCGGGGGGACCTCACTCAGGGACTGCTGGCCATGGGGTGACAGCCCTGGGACCGTCAGCTGTGGGGTGACACAGTCCTGGGACCCCCAGCTGTGGGGTGACACCACTCAGGGACCCCAAACCATGGGGTGACACCCCCAGGGACCCCCTGGCTGTGAGGTGACAGCCCTGGGACCCCTGGCTCTGTGGTGACACTGCCCTGGGACCCCCAGCCATGGAAGACACAGCCCTGGGGACCCGCTGGCTGTGAGGTGACAGGCCTGAGACCCCCAACTGTGGGGTGACACCACTCAGGGACCCCAAACCATGGAGTGACACAGCCCTGGAACCTCTGGCCATGAGGTGACACCACTCAGGGACCCCTGACCATAGGGTGACACAGGCCTGGGACCCCTGGGCATGGGGTGACACAGGCCTGGGACCCCTGGGCATGGGGTGACACAGGCCTGGGACCCCAAACCATGGGGTGACACAGCCCTGAGACCCCCGAATCACGGGATGACACAGCCCTGGGAGCCCTGGTTCTGTGGTGACACCACTCAGGGACCCCAAACCAGGGGGTGACACAGCCCTGGCACCCCAGACCATGGTGGGACACAGCCCTGGGAGCCCTGGCCATGAGGTGACACCACTCAGGGACCCCTGACCATTGGTGACACAGCCCTGGAACCCCAGGCCATGAGGTGACACCACTCAGGGACCCCAGGCCATTGGTGACACAGCCCTGGGACCCCTGGCCATGAGGTGACACCACTCAGGGACCCCAAACCAGGGGGTGACACCACTCAGGGACCCCTGACCATTGGTGACACAGCCCCGGGACCCCCCAGCCCCCCCTACCTTCAGCTCCCTGGTGGCCACCTTGAAGGCCAGCTCGGTGACGCTGCCCGCGGCCCAGCGCGCGGCGTTGGACGAGTGCAGCTCGTTCCAGATGGTGTCACTGTCCACCTGCGGAGGGACACGGGTCACAGGGGGACACAGCACTGGGGACAGCGGCCTCACCCAGCAGGGATCGGTGTCCTGTGCCAGCCTAAGGTGACATTGGCCACCCCACGCTCTCCTCCCTGCCCAGCGCCCTCCTTTACCTGCTTTATCCCATTTTAGCGTTTAACCAAACACCAGCACCGCGCCAGAGCCGGGAAAGTCAGAAATCTCTTCAGCTGAGGCTGGGTGAGAGCTCCCCGTGCCCAGGGGGGCACCCAGGAACAGAGCAGGGAAAGAGGCAGAGCAGGGAAAGCAGAGCTGGAGCCCAGCAAGGAGAGGAGCAGAGCCAGAAGAGGCAGCAGGAGGAGCCCTGAAAGAGAGAGACAGGACAGGGACAGGGACAGGAGAGGGACAGGGACAGGGATGGGACAGGGACAGGGATGGGACAGGGACAGGAGAGGGACAGGGATGGGACAGGGACAGGGACAGGGATGGGACAGGGACAGGGACAGGGACAGGGATGGGGACAGGGACAGAGACAGGAGAGAGACAGGGACAGGGACAGGGATGGGACAGGGACAGGAATGGGACAGGGACAGGAGAGGGACAGAGACAGGACAGGGACAGGGACAGGGACAGGAGAGGGACAGGAACAGAGACAGGGATGGGACAGGGACAGGGATGGGACAGGGACAGGGATGGGGACAGGGACAGAGACAGGAGAGAGACAGGGACAGGGACAGGGATGGGACAGGGACAGGACAGGAGGAGAGAAGGAGGCAGTGAATGCAGAGAAACCAGGAGGGACAGCTGGGAATGGAGAGGCCTCAGAAGGGACGAGCTGCTGTCCCAGTGTCACTGCTGCCCCTCCTCAGTGGGGATCCCCTCCTGCCAGCCCCCCTGGATCCAGGATCCCTCTCCAGAGTGGGATGCTCAGACATCCCCAAGGACCCCGAGCTGCTCTGATCCCACACCTGCATCAAACACCCCCTCCCAGGCAGCCCAGGGGCTTCGGGAGCTGCCCCGAGATCCTGAGGGACCAAAAAGGAACAGCCCTGACCAAAGGGCAGAGCAGGGACCCCAAAACCTGGATCAGGGATGGAGCAGTGACCCCAAAACCCAGAACAGGGATGGAGCAGTGACCCCAAAACCCGGATCAGGGATGGAGCAGTGACCCCACAACCCAGAGCAGGGATGGAACAGTGACCCCAAAACCTGGATCAGGGATGGAGCAGTGACCCCAAAACCCAGAGCAGGGATTCAGCAGTGACCCCAAAACCTGGATCAGGGATGGAGCAGTGACCCCATAATCCAGAACAGGGATGGAGCAGTGACCCCAAAACCCGGATCAGGGATGGAACACTCACCCCCACCCCTCCACAGGGCAGCATCACAAACGTCCTCTGGGACAGGATCCCTGTGGAGAGAGGGACCAGAGGGGACTCAGGGCTGGGCAAGCAGGACCAGGGTGGGACCAGGCTGTGCCCAGCACCCAGGGGAGCTGCTGGGGGCCAGCCCGAGGTGGCACCCACCTGCCCAGGGTGAGCACCCACCTGCCCAGGGTGAGCACCCACCTGCCCATGGGTGGCACCCACCTGCCCATGGGTGGCACCCACCTGCCCAGGGTGGCACCCACCTGCCCAGGGTGGCACCCACCTGCCCAGGGTGGCACCCACCTGCCAGCTTGCCGTTGTCCAGTTTGAGGCGGTTCAGGGGGTTGGTGCCGTAGAGCAGCACGTGGCGCTCGCTGTGCACGCACTGCAGCTCCTCCAGGGTGGCCTTGCGGCCTCGCAGGCACTGGGGGACACGGCTGTCACCGGGGGGACACACGGGGGATCCCCCCATCCCCCTGCAGGACCCCCGCGGCTGGAGCACCCCCAGACTGCAGTCAGGGAGCCAGAGCCAGCCCAGAGCTGGGTTTTACTAGGCTGGGTTTGGTAAAGCTTGCTGGTTTGGGGGGATCAGCCCCTCCCTGTGCACAGGGTCCAGGGGGAGAGGGGCAGAGCAGGGAAACGGCCGAGGACATGGGGACAAACTGGGGGAGGAGGGGAGGGATCGGATTGGGAGGGATGAAATGGGATCAGGAGAGATGGAATGGGTTCAGGAGGGATGAAATGGGATCGGGAGGGGTGGGATGGGATGGGATCAGGAGTAATGGGATGGGATCAGTAGTGGAATGAAATCAGAAGGGATCAGGTGGGATCAGGAGGGATGGAACAGGATCAGGAGGGATCAGGAAGAATGGGATCAGGAGGGATGGGATGGGTTCAGGAGGGATGGAATGGGTTCAGGAGGGATCAGGAAGAATGGGATCAGGAGGGATGGGATGGGTTCAGGAGGGATGGAATGGGTTCAGGAGGGATCAGGAAGAATGGGATCAGGAGGGATGGAATGGGTTCAGGAGGGACGGGATGGGATCAGGAGGGACGGGATGGGATCAGGAGGGACAGGATGGGTTCAGGAGGGATGGAATGGGTTCAGGAGGGGTGGGATGGGTTCAGGAGGGGTGGAGGAGGGCCCAGCCCTCTGAGCTCACCTCGCAGCGGCTGCGCAGGCCCCGCTCCTGCAGCCGGGACCAGATGCTCTGGATCCTGCCCGCGTGCTCGGGGTGGTTGCTGTTGTCCCCGCAGGAGCACTGGTGCTTCAGCATCACCGAGTCATAAACCAGCCCTGCCAGGCACCGCCAGAGCTGCACCCTCAGCACCTCTGCAGGGGCTCCGCGACCCCAAATACTGACCAAAATCCCCCCAAACCACAGGAGATTGTGTCCCCAAACCACAGGAGATTCTGCCCCCAATCCTGGGAGATTCTGCCCCCAATCCTGGGAGATTCTGTCCCCAAACCACGGGAGATTCTACCCCCAATCCTGGGAGATTCTGTCCCCAAACCATGGGAGATTCTGCCCCCACACCATGGGAGATTCTGCCCCCACACCATGGGAGATTCTGCCCCCAAACCATGGGAGATCCTGCCCCAAACCCCAGGAATGCAGCCAGGGCCCGGGTGGGCAAACCCTGCCTGGAAAAGCCCCCCAAGATACGGAGAAGGGCCCCCCCAGCTCTCTCCTGTCACTCCCAACTCCAGGACTGACCCAGATCAATGTGGAGCCACCCCCAGGTCCCCTCCTGTCCCCGGCCAGCGGTGACAGCCCCGCAGCGTGACCATACCTGTGGTGAAGTGTGGCTTAGGCTGCTCCTGCACGGGCAGTGCCAGCGCCTTGGTGTCCTGGGCAGGGAGGGACACGGTGGCCGTGGCCGGGGACGACTGGGCCCGGGACAGGGGCCGGTGGCCGGGGGGCAGCGCGGGGGGGTCGGCCAGGGGCTGGCGCTTGAGGAGCTGCTGCTGCACCCGCTGGAAGGAGTCCCACAGCAGGGCCTGGGGACAAGGACGGCGTCAGGGGACAGGGGACAGTGTCCCCAGCACGGGGGACAGGGGACAGAGCCGTGCTGGGTGTGTGCTGAGCGGGTCCGGAGGCTGCAACGGGCTCGGAGCCGGGACAAGATGGGATGGGACAAGTAGGACAGGACGGGACAGGACAGGACAAGCAGGACAGGGCAAAACGGGGCAGGATGGGACAGGACAAGGCAGAACAGGATAAACAGGACAGGACAAGCAGGACAGGATAAGCAGGACGGGACAAGCAGGACAGGCGGGACAAGCAGGACAGGACTGTCCTAGCATCTGCTGCTCCCTGCCGGCTCAGCCCCGCAGTGACAGCAGCGATGGGACAGAGACGGCAATCTGGGGACAAAATCTGGCAGTTTGGGGACGATGGCTGGCAAAGTGAGCACGAAGTTTCGGCAATTTGGGGGACAAAGCCCGGGAATCTGGGGACAAAACCCGGCAGCTGGGGACAACACCCGGCAATTCGGGGACGATGTCTGGCAAGGTGAGCACAAAATTCCAGCAATTTGGGGATGATGCCCGGCAATTCGGGGACAAAGCCCGGCAATTCGGGGACAAAACTCAGCAATTCGGGGACGATGCCTGGCAAGGTGAGCGCAAAATTCCAGCAATCTGGGGACGATGCCCGGCAATTCGGGGACAAAGCCCGGCAATTCGGGGACTATGCCCAAAATGTGAGCACAAAATTTCAGCAATCTGGGGACCAAGTTCCAGCAATTTGGGGACTAAGCCTGGCAATTCATGGAAGATGCCCGGCAAAGTGAGCACAAAATTCCAGCAACCTGGGGACGATGCCCGGCAATCCGGGGACAAAGCCCGGCAATTCGGGGACAAAACTCAGCAATTCGGGGACGATGCCTGGCAAGGTGAGCGCAAAATTCCAGCAATCTGGGGACGATGCCCGGCAATTCGGGGACTATGCCCAAAATGTGAGCACAAAATTCCAGCAATCTGGGGACCAAGTTCCAGCAATTTGGGGACGAAGCCTGGCAATTCATGGAAGATGCCCGGCAAAGTGAGCACAAAATTCCAGCAATCTGGGGACGATGCCCGGCAATCCGGGGACTGTGCTGACCCCGGCGGTGGCCGCCGCTCTGCCCCAGTCCCAGTGAGCTGTCCGGGCTCCAAGCAGGCACAGTCCCGTGTCCTCAGGGCTCCCCTCCCTGCCGCACCTGCTGCAGGACCAGCTCCTCCTGGGGCTGCCCCATCTTCTGCGTCCTCTCGGGCTCCTTGCCGCTGCTGCCGGGCCGGGCCGGCTCCACCCGGGCCCTGCCGGGCTCCGCAGCCTCGGCCGCCGCCTCCGGGAGGGTCCCCTCGGCCTCCATGTCCTCCGAGGACGGGATCTGCCGCAGCCGGGGCTTCTCGCTGGACTTGGCCATGCGCTGCAGCCGGGGCGTGGTGAGAAACACATGGCTAGGAAATCCCTCAAGTCTAACAAACGCTCTCATAGTATATATTTGTATACAAATTCACAGCGCATAAATTTTTGTATATATTTGTTTGTATATATATATATATATATGTATATGTGTGTGTATATATGAATGGATATATATTTTTATATATTTGTATATAAGGAGATTAAAAATACTGACTTAGAGATGTTGTAGAACAAGACATTGTTGAGGTAAAAATGGAACTAAAAGCAAGTTTTAAAAGATTGCTATTTCATATATTAATAATATATATAAATTATATATTATGTTATAGGTAATATATTGTCTATTGTATGTAATATGTAATATAAAATTTATTATATGCAATATATAATATATTGTCTATAATATATAATATATATTATATATTGTGTGTTATACATTATATATTATCTCCTAAATATTATACATTCTGTATTCTATATTCTATATTATTACATATTATATATTATATATAAATGTTATATATAAAAGTTTTATATATTATAATATATATAAATTTTATATATTATAATATATTATATTATAAATTTCATATAAATAAAATAAAATAGAACTTTTAAGGCAGAATTTAGTCCTTCTTCTTCACCTTTTTCACAGGTTGAAGCAGTATTTTGTAATTAGATAAAAAGACACATCCATGAATTTTTTTCCCTACATTTTTGTTTCCATCCTCTTTTCCCGGCGGGTCTCACCTTGCCCAGGTGCGTTTGCTGCTTGAGCCTCTCGAGGAAGTGGGCGTGGTGCTGCTGGTAGAGCAGGTGCTGCTGCACGGCCCTGGGGCTGGGCGGCAGCGGCTCCGAGCGGGTCCTGCCCAGCGGTTTGTGCTGCCCGGGCAGTGCCAGGCGCTCCGCGGGCACCAGCGACGGGGTGAAGGAGAAGGGCACGGCCCCCAGGCCTGGCACTGCGGGGACACGGCAGGGTGGCACAGCAAGGGGGTGCAGTAAGGTTAGAAAATATAAAGATGTCAAATATATTTTAAAAATTAAATTAAAAAAAAAAAATATAAATAGCAATAATATGTTCGCTTATATTAATAGCAAAATGTTAATAATATAAAGGTATCATATTATTTTATTTATATTATACTATATATTATACTATATTTATTATATAATATATTATGCTATATATTATTCTATATTTATATTATAATATAATGGTATATAAATAATAATATAAAATAATAATTAATAAAATAAAAAAAAAATATCAAGAAAGGCCTCTCAAAATCAGGCCTTCTCTGGCTGATTTTAGAAGTAATTTCCTCTAAGCCAAGCCAGCATTTTGCAGTTCCCATACGACGGCAATCCTGTTGTGAGCAGTTTGTTAAGAAAACCAATCTATTGCCAGCCTGGGTGCCACCATCACTGTCCTGTCACTGTCCTGTCCCTGTCACCGTCCCCACGTCCCCAGGCAGACACTGACCCGCCACCAGCGGCGCGTGGGTGACCGAGGGCTCGAGGATGATGACGGGCTGCAGCCGGGGGGACAGGGCGCTGCCGGCCTCGTGCTGCTCCAGGCTGGCCGGGATGAAGACGGGCGGGTGCGAGCCCGGGAGCACGGGGCCATTGAGCACCGGGACCCGGTGAGCCAGGCTGGGCAGCGCCCGGCGCTCTGTGTCACCCTGTGGGGACAGGGACAGTGATGGGAACAGGAATGGGACAGGGTGGGACAGCCAGCCCATTGAGCACCGGGACCCGGTGAGCCAGGCTGGGCAGTGCCCGGCGCTCGGCGTCACCCTGTGGGGACAGGGACAGTGATGGGACAGGGATGGGAGCACCGGGACCCGGTGAGCCAGGCTGGGCAGCGCCCGGCGCTCGGCGTCACCCTGTGGGGACAGGGACAGTGATGGGACAGCGACAGGGTGGGACAGCCAGCCCATTGAGCACCGGGACCCGGTGAGCCAGGCTGGGCAGCGCCCGGCGCTCGGCGTCACCCTGTGGGGACAGGGACAGTGACAGGGACCGGGACAGGGTGGGACAGCCAGCCCATTGAGCACTGGGACAAGGTGAGCCAGGCTGGGCAGTGCCCGGCGCTCCGTGTCACCTTGTGGGGACAGGGACAGGGACGGGAACAGGGATGGGACAGGGACAGCGATGGGGACAGGGACAGGGAAAGGGTCAGGGATGGGGAAAAGGACAGGGATGGAGACAGGGGACAGGGACGAGGACAGGGACAGACACAGGGACACAGCACTGGGAGGGCACAGGATTGTCCCCACCGTGCCCGTGGGCAGCACCAGCAGCCCAAACCCCAAGGGAAGGATGCAGAGCTGGGGTCCAGCCCGGGCACGTACCCTGGCACCGGTGGTGGCCGGCAGCCCCAGGGTGATGGCCGGCAGGGAGGCCGCGCTCTGCAGGGCAAACTGCGCCAGGGAGCTCTCCTGCATCAGCAGCCGCTGCGCCAGCGGCGTCTGCAGCAAACAGGAGCCGTCAGAGCCCTGGTCCCAGCCAGGAACTGGGACAGGGACACGGGGACAGCCTGGGGACACCCACGGGACAGGACAGCAGAGGGGAAATGCACCCTGAAGGAGGGTGGGTGTGGGAGAAGTGATGGGCTGGGGAGGGCATCCCAGAGCAGGGAATGCCAGGGCATGCCAGGACATCCCAAGGCACCCCAGGGCATCCCAGGGCATTCAAGGACACCCAGAGCATCCCAGGGCATCCCAAGGAATCCCCAGGGCATCCCAGGGCATCCCAGTGAATGCCAGGACATCCCAAGGAATCCCCAGGGCATCCTAGATCATCCCAGAGCATCCCAGGGCATCCCAGTGAATGCCAGGACATCCCAGGGCATCCCAGGGCGCTCCAGGGCAGCCCAGCATGCAGAGAGAGGCAGCTCCGGGCAGGGGGCTCAGGGCTGGGGTGGTGCCCTCCCCCTGAGCCCACAGGGGTCCCCAAAGCCCCGGGCTGACCTCGTGGGCCCCGCCGGGGGCAGCGGGCAGCGCGGCGTGCTCGGCGGGCAGGCTGTCGTTGGGAGAGCTGCAGCCCGACACGGGGGTGCTGCTGCTGCTGGGGGACGAGTCTGGGGGGGGAAGGACAGGGGATGAAGGCACAGAACCCCCTCAGCCCCTCCAAGCTCTGCCCCCCACCCTTCTGGGGCTGAATCCCCCTCGGAGGGCAGCACTCCATGGTGGGAGCCCTCCACGCCGGATCTGGGGCAATTCCAGCCCTGCAGGTCCAGCCTGGGCTCCAAAAGCAGCGGGAGCAGCTGCAGCAGCACCTCTCAACCCACAGCAAAGCCTCCCAGCTCCCCCAGCCCACACCAGCACCTCCAGGTCCCTAAATCCCACACCAGCACCTCCAGGTCCCTAAATCCCACACCAGCACCTCCTGGTCCCTAAATCCCACACCAGCACCTCCTGGTCCCTCCATCCCACACCAGCACCTCCAGGTCCCTCCATCCCACACCAGCACCTCCAGGTCCCTCCATCCCACACCAGCACCTCCAGGTCCCTAAATCCCACACCAGCACCTCCTGGCTCCCAAATCCCACACCAGCACCTCCTGGTCCCTCCATCCCACACCAGCACCTCCAGGCTCCCCTCCAGTCCCAAACCATCCCAGCCCAGCCCCTGAAGAGCACACACCAAACCCCAGTGTCACTGTCCCCACACAGGGGTGACACACGAGCTGTCCCAGCACCCTGAGGAGGACACACCAAACCCCGGTGTCACTGTCCCCACACAGGGGTGACACACGGGCTGTCCCAGCCCAGCCCAGCCCCGAGGTGTCCCCGGGGCCTCACCGATGGCGTCGGGCGGGCGCCTCTTGAGCGAGGGGGGGGCGCTCTCCTTGCGGGTCAGGGGGTTCTTGCGCCGCTCCAGGCACTTCCTGGGCTTGCAGCGAACCTTCAGGTTGGGCTCGGACGCTGCGGGGACAGGGTCAGTGCTGGCCCAGGCTGGGCGGGCTCTGTGGGGCCAGCGCCAGCTCCAGATGGGGACACGGGGACAATCCCGGGGGTCTTTAGGGACGTGGGGACATTTCTGAGGCCTTGAGGGACACGGGGACATCGCTGAGGCCTTGAGGGACACAAGGACGTTCCCAAGGCCTTTGAGGGCACAGGGACATCCCTGAGGTCTTTAGGGACATGGGGACATTCCCGAGGCCTAAAGAGACATAGGGACATCCCCAAGGCCATGAGGGACATGAGGACAATCCCAAGGCCATGAGGGACACAGCGACATTCCCGAGGCCTGAGGGACACAGCGACAATCCTGAGGTCTTTAGGGACACGGAGACATCCCTGAGGCCAGGAAGGACACAGGGACATCCCTGAGGTCTTTAGGGACGTGGGGACATTTCTGAGTCCTTGCATGACCTGGAGACATTCCCAAAGGTTTGAGGGCCACAGGGACATTCCTGAGGCCATGAGGGACACGGGGACATTCCCAAAGCCTTGAGGGACATGGGGACACCCCTGAGGCCATGAGGGACATGAGGACATTCCCAAGCCATACCTGTTTTCCGCAGCGGGAAGTGCTCGGGGGTGTCCAGAGAAGTGCTGGGCACAGGGGACAGGAACGTGCTGAGCATGGCAGGGGAGGGACCCTCGGGCTCCAGGGGCTCCAGAGACCTGCGGGGAGAAGCCAGAGCCCCTTCCCAGCCGCCCTGGGGCAGGTTTGGGGCAGAGGCAGCTCCTTTTGGGGGCAGCTGCTTTACCTGTGGGGCAGTTTGGGGCAGAGGCAGCTCCTTTTGGGGGCAGCTGCTTTACCTGTAGGGTAGGGCTGCAGCGGGGGCATTGCTGGTCCTCTCCAGAGCCGCCTGCTGCTTCTTCAGGATGACCTCGGCCAACTTCTGCTTCACCACCGTGCTGGCCACGGCACCTGCACGGTGACCACGGTGACCACGGTGACCCCACGGGGCTCAGAGCTGCTCTGAAGGGTCCCTGTGGGCAGGAGTCCAACCCCAGGGCTTGGGGATGGATGAGGACCCCCGAGGGGCACAGCAGGCTCTGCTCCCATCACATCTGGCTCTGGCTCTGCTCCCACCCCGTTCCCCGTCTCTCTGTCCCAGCAGGAATGCTCTGCTCTTACAGCTGGACACTATGGATCTGTGCCGGCATTCAGCACCTCTGAGCGCGAGTTAATTAAGTGTTTAATAATTAATCAGCTGCGATGTGGAGCCCTGAGCGAGCCCCCGGCGGCTCCTCCAGCGCCGGCACCAGAGGGCGCCGGGAGACCGCGGCTGGGAGGGGCTGCAACCCAAACTGGGGGGCGGCAAACCCAGACTGGGGGCTGCAAACCCAGGTTGGGGGGATGCAAACCCAGATTGGGGGGCTGAAAACCCAGATTGGGGGGCTGAAAACCCAGATTGGGGGCTGAAAACTCAATCTGGGGGGATGCAAACCCAGACTGGGGGGCTGCAAACCCAGATTGGGGGCTGAAAACTCAATCTGGGGGGCTGCAAACCCAGATTGGGGGGATGCAAACCCAGACTGGGGGGCTGCAAACCCAGATTGGGGGGATGCAAACCCAGACTGGGGGGATGCAAACCCAGACTGGGGGGCTGCAAACCCAGATTGGGGGGATGCAAACCCAGATTGGGGGGCTGAAAACTCAATCTGGGGGGCTGCAAACCCAAACTGGGGGCTGCAAACCCAAACTGGGGGGCTGATAACCCACTCTGGGGGGCGGATAGCACAGCCCGGGGGTGCCAGCGGGGTTGCAGCCCCACTCTGTGGATGTTCTCTCACCCCCTTCCCCCAGGGGAAGGCAGAGCTTGGTCTGGCTAAGGGCAGAACCCCCCAAGCCCCCTCCCCTGACCCCTCTTACTCCTCTTGCTCTTGTCCTTGTTGAGGATCTGGCGCAGCTCCTGCTCCTGCTGGCCCGGCTCAGCCTCGTGGTGCGGGGACTCCATGGCCACCTGTGGGACAGGGACATGGAAATGGGACCCCATAACTCCCCCTCAGAGCCCTCTGAACCCTCCATGGCCACCTGTGGGACAGGGACATGGGCACAGGACCCCATAACCCTCCCTCAGCCCCACCTGAGCCCTGTGACCCCTCCCAGTCCCCAGGCAGGGGGACACAGGGACAGGGCAGGTCTGGGACAGTCCCTTGTGTCACTCAGGCTCACTGGAACGTGTGAAGTTGTTCCATCACAACAAACCTGACCCGTTTTGGTCTCCAGGGACGCTTTGCTCTCCCTGGGGACATTGTAAAAGTCAGAACCTGTCTGCTCCCACTCGCTGCCTCCTCTCTGGGTGTTTGGGCACGTCTGCCGTGTTGCAACGCGGTAAAAAATAAAAATTTTGTTGAGCACAAAATGGGGGGGAAAAAAGTCTATGACAGGAGGGAAATCCCAGCTGATCCACAGAACTGACTCCTGCCCTGAGCCTGGAGCAGCCCCGGGGACAGGCAGGGAGGGATTTCAGTGCCTGAAGATGGTCACAGGTCCCTGGATGTGGTCACACATCCCTGGGCATGGTCACAAGTCCTTGGATGTGGTCACAACTCCCTGGGCATGGTCATGACTCCCTGGACAGGGTCACAACTCCTTGGATGTGGTCACAACTCCCTGGGTATGGTCAGAACTCCCTGGGCATGGTCACGGCTCCCTGGACAGGGTCACACCTCCTTGGACACAATCACAGCTCCCTGGGCATGGTCACAACTCCTTGGGCATGGTCACAAGTCCCTGGGCATGGTCACACCTCCCAGGACGAGTCCTCCCACCCACCTCCCTCTGAAGCCTCTCGGAGGAACCATCCCTGCCAAATCCCACTGGATTCTTGTGCCAGTGAAACCTGGCAGTGAATTCCTTTTCGGGGCAGGAGCTGAGCTCTGTGACACCTCCCAGAAAGTGTCAGCGAGTGTCACCTCCCAAGCGCCACTACCCTGGCCCCAAATTGGGCATCCTGGTCCCAAACTGGGCATCCCAGTCCCAAATTGTGCATCCCAATCCCAAACTGGCCACCCTGGTCCCAGTTTGGAACTCGGCCTGGAATTGAGACACCTCACCCTCCACCTGCCTCCCCAAGCAGCCTCCTTGTGTCACAGAGCTCCCTGGGCTGGCTGGAAACCCCTCCAGATGTTCCAGCTCAGGGAAAAGCAGCAATTCACCTGGGAATGTTATTTTGGCATTGGGATTTCCAGCCTTTTACTCCAAATCCCTGCCCAGAGAGGGGAACTCAAAGCCAGCCCTGATTATGACTCTGGGAGCAAAATTCACCCTCCAAAGTGCCCCATCCTGCCCCAAACCGTGCCAAGAGCTGGGTGTGTGCCCCCCCTGCGCCATCCCATACCCTGACGTGCTGGTGGGCCAGCTGCTCCACTTGCTGCTGGTGCAGGCTGGCCAGGAAGAGCTGGTGCTGCAGCTGCTGCTGCTTCAGGGCCAGCAGCGCCGTGTCCTGGGGCTTGAGCAGGCGCTGCCCGATGCGCAGGTCCATGGGGACGGCCTGGGGCACCCGCGGCGAGGGGCACGGGCTCACGGCAGCTGCGGGGACACAAAGGGACACGGCTGGGTCAGGGAGCTGCCACGGGGCATCCTCGGCATGCAGAGCCTCCCTCCCCTGTCAGCTGGGGAAGAAGGTTTCTGGAAGGAGGATTCAGGGTGCTGCAGGTGCCTCTCCCTGGTATTGTGGTTGAGAAGGGGTCTGGAGTGAAGATGTTCCTGCAGAACCTCCCTGAGGGGTGAAACCAAAACAGTGCCCAGTGGGGACACCAACACAGTGCCAGTTACATCCCCAAAACAGTGCCAGCTACACACCTGAAATTGTCCATTACACACCCAAAACAGTGCCAGTTACACTCCTGAAATTGCCCATTACATACCCAAAACAGTGCCAGTTACACTCCTGAAATTGCCCATTACACACCCAAAACAGTGCCAGTTACACACCTGAAATTGCCCATTACACACCCAAAACAGTGCCAGTTACACACTTGAAAGTGCCCATTACACACCCAAACCAGCTCCAGTTACACCCCAAACCAGTGCCAGTTACACACCTGAAAAGGGGTGGGAAGGGATTTTGGGGAAAAAAGGGGTAGGAAGGGATTTTGGGTATGCAGAAAGGGGTGGGAAGGGTTTGGGGCACCCCCGGTGAAGGAGGGGTTGCTCCAGCCACCCCCAGGAGGGAGCAGAGCCCAGGGAAAGTTCTGGGAATCTCTCTCTGCATCATTTGCTTCAGTCCCTACAAAAACAAACGGCGAGGCGGCAGAAACGGAGCAGGGAGGGATGGATGGGGGCTGCTGGGGGAGAGGCAGCAGCCAGAAAAACAAAACAACAACTCAGCACACAAAATGCCCCGTGCTGAGTGCCAGGTCCCAAATAAGAGAATTTGGGCATGGCCAAATCCCAAAAAAGGGAATGTGGGTGTGCTAAACCCAAATAAGGAAATGTGGGTTGGGCTAAGCCCAAATAAGGAAATGTGGGTGTGCTAAACCCAAATAAGGAAATATGGGTTGGGCTAAACCCCAAAAAGGAAATGTGGGTGGGCTAAACCCAAATAAGGGAATATGGGTAGGGCTAAATCCAAATAAGGAAATATGGGGTGGGCTAAACCCAAATAAGGAAATGTGGGTATGGCTAAACCCAAATAAGGAAATGTGGGTGGGCTAAACCCAAATAAGGGAATGTGGGTTGGGCTAAACTCCAATAAGGAAATGTGGGTGGGCTAAACCCCAATAAGGAAATTGTGGGTAGGGCTAAACCCCAATAAGGAAATGTGGGTTGGGCTAAACCCCAATAAGGGAATTGTGGGTAGGGCTAAACCCCAATAAGGAAATGTGGGTTGGGCTAAACCCAAATAAGGAAACGTGGGTGGGGCTAGAGACCAAATAAGAAAATGTAGGCGTGGCTAATCCCAAATAAGTATTTAGCCATGCCCACATCTCATTATTTGGGCTTAGCTCTGCCCACATTTCCTTATTTGGGATTTAGCCCCCTGTGGGTGTGAGAGCCCTGCACCTGGCACCTCCTCAGGGATGCTCCGCAGCCCTCAGCTCTGGACGCCCCTGGCACAGCCCCTCCTGCCCCAGGAGCTGTTTGTGACGTCCCCATGCAATTTGAGCTCATTTGGGGTTTGCTGCCAGGCCCGGGGCCAGCAGTTCCAGCAAACAACCAGAGCCACCAGGACATATGGCTGGGACTGGGATGCACAGTTTGGGATTGGGATGCACAGTTTGGGACTGCAAATCTGCAGGGCCAAGAGCCCATCACACAAACCACCCCTGGGCCAGCAGCTGCAGATCCAGCCCGTGGATCCTCCATGGGAAGGGGAGGCTGTGCCACGGAGCCTCCCTGCAGTGCCCGGCCATGAATGAGGGCTCTGTGCTCCGGCCCCGTTAGCAGCACTCCTTACCAGCATTTTCCAGGCTGCCGGCTCAGCACGGAGCAGGGAACGCAGCCGAGGGGCCACGGGCTCAGACAGACACAGAGGGAGGCTGGGGAGCCCCACTTTGCCCTGCAGCACCCCCCAGACTCCTGAGGAGCTCTGGGACAAGGAAAATTTGGTGACAGCGAGTTCCCCAGGCTGGGGGTGGCAGTGCAGGGCTGGTGACACTGGGGACACCACCACGCTGCTCCCAGCCAGCCATCCCGGAAAAGACAAAAAAAATCCAGCACAGAAATCTTTGCTTTGGCATTTCCTGATTGTTTTTAAAGAGGCAAATCAGCCCTCAGCAGAGCTGGGCTTGCATAAGGGGGAAATAGAGCAAAGAGGCAAACAAAGCAGGGCAGGAAGGTTAGTGAGGAGCAAAGCAGGGGCATCCCAGCTCTGCTGTTCTGGGCATCCCTGCCTGTATTCCTATTTATCCCCGCCTGCATCCCAGTCTATCCTTGCCCTCATCCCTGTTTATCCCTTCATGTATCCCTATTTACCCCTGCATGTATCCCCACCTGTATTCCTGTTTATCCCCACCTCTATCCCTGTTTATTCCTGCCTGCATCCCAGTCTATCCTTGCCTTCATCCCTGTTTATCCCTGCCCTCATGCCCACCTGTTATCTCTATTTATCCCTGCCTAAATCCCTGCCTGCATCCCAGTCTATCCCTGCCCTCATCCCTGCCTGTATCCCTGTTTATTCTCACCTGTATCTCTATTTATCCCTGCCCTCATTCCAGTCTATCCCTGCCCTCATCCCTTCTCTCATCCCAGTCTCTCCCTGCCCTCATCCCTATTTATCCCTTCCCTCATCCAGTCTCTCCCTGCCTTCATCCTCACCTGTATCCCTGTTTATTCTCACCTGTATCCCTATTTATCCCTGCCCTTGTCCTAGTCTCTGCCTGCCCTCATCCCTGCCTGTATCCCTATTTATCCTCACCTGTATCCCTATTTATCCTCACCTGTATCCCTATTATCCTCACCTGTATCCCTATTTATCCCTGCCCTCATCCCAATCTCTCCCTGCCCTCACCCCTGCCTGCCCACAGCTCGCTCTGAGGTGGAGCAGCAGTTAAATCCAGGCTGGGTTTGTTTGGTTTTTTTTTTTTTTCAATAAACCATCTTCTTTTATAAAAGCCTTTCCCATCTTATGCTGATCTGCTGTGAAAGGTTCAGAGTTCAGGCGGGTTGAAGAATGCGGGTGATTAAAAACATTCCTCTCTAATAAAAGGGAAAAGGTCTTCTCCAGAGCCCTGCACAGAGGAGCAGGAATGAGCTGGAGGGAGGGAGCTCAAATTAAAAACACTTAAACAAGAAACCACACCAAAAGGAGCGTGTTGAAAGAACACGATGATCACAAAGGGAGAGCTCCAGAAATAGGAAATCCTGGAGCTGGGGTGCCTCATTTAACCCTGCTGGGCCCTGGGGTGCTGGCTTTGATTAGAGACCAAACCCTGCTCCCCAGAAAGAGAGAAAATCACCAAACCCGCCCAGCCCCACTTCTGGGGGGACAGTGCCACATCCTCACAATGCCCACGCATCCCTTTGTCCCCTACCTCCATCTCGTGTGTCCCCGAGGGGTTTCCTTGCAGGATCCCACAAAATCCCAGCGTTTGGGGCATTTTCCTCTTTCCTCTCCTTAGCACAGAGATCCGGGGGTGGGAGTTCCAGGGGTGGGAGTCCCAGGGATGGGAGTTCAAAGGGTGGGAGATCTGAGGGTGGGAGCTCCAAGGAAAACAGCTCCAGGGAAAGCAGCCCCAGGGAAAGCTGCTCCAGGGATGGGAGCTCCAGGGAAAGCAACTGCAGGGGTGGGAGCCCCAGGAAAAGCCCTGCACCCCCTCAGCTGTCCCCGCACGCAGAGAGCTCCGGCCACGTCCCGCAGGAGCCATAAGGGAGCAGATGATGCTCGGGGAAGATGTAATGTTTGGAGCAGCCGGGTGCCAAGTTGTGATAACTCTTTCTGGAGTGGGAGTTTCAGGGGCTTTACGCCTCAGCCAGATGTGGGTGGATCCCTCCCCTCCCCACCAGACAGCAAATTCCTGCTCCACAACGAGACCGGGGCTGATGCTGCTCCAAGAAAAGCCCCATGGAGAGTTTTTCCACCAGGGTAAACCCAAATTTTTCTGCTCTGATTCTTGCAAACTTCCTTTTCTGCAGAAAGTTTCCAGAAAAAAAAAATTTAAAAAAAAAAATTAGAGGCAGACGATGATTAAAGTTTGGCAAAGTCACCAGACCAGCACAAAACCTTTCCCACAACCAAAGGCACAAACCAGGATCCAGCCACACACCCAACCACGCCGTGCACCTGTGAGCAGAGCAGTTATTAAGCACAAAAATGGGAATTTTCCCTGCTGGAGTCTAGAAACGAGCTGCACATCAGGCCTGGGGAGGCAGATCAGGGCGAGATGCTTCCTCTGATTGCTCTCCCTGGTTATTTGCAGCTTGTGACCTTTGAGTCAGACATTTAATAGCCCTCCAAAGAACTGGAACTTTCTCCCCACCAATGTGCACATTTCCTTCTGAAACTCATGGCTCCAGAACCCAAAAACCTCAGGGCTGGTCCAGAGTCCTGGGACAGGGAGGAAACACCTTTGGGCCTGGATGTGCTGCTGGTTTCAACACTCCGTGTTCCAGCCCAAATCCCGGTTCTGCTGTTCCCATCCCATCCGAGGGGACCACGCTGCTCCTGCAGCATCCAGGGCAGGATTCCTGGGCCAGGCACGGGGAACCCTTCAGGGCTAAATCAGACACTCCTGGAGGAGAGCCAGGCCTGGGTTCCAAGGCAGGTTTCCCACATGCTCTCAAATCCATCAGGCCCTGGAAGGGTTTTGCCTCCAGGGCGAGGGTGGTGCAGAGGATCCCAAGGTAACCCCACATCCAGAGTTACCCTAAACCTGAACAGTGGTCACAAACTTCACCCCAGGCACTGCCAAAACCACCAAACGACCTCTCTCCTGTTCCTTCCTGCTCCCAGAGGAGCTGGAGAGATTTGCAGGAGCTCCCTGGATGGTAGGGATGAGCTTTGGAAGCCTTCAGAGCACCCAACCCTAAATGTGCTGAGGTAAAAGCCCCCCAACAAAAGATTTTGGGCCAAAATTTGAGACCTCAGGGATATCCAGGTACTAAACCACAGGAAATTCTGGGCACAGGCAGGATGGAGCTGCCTCACGGGTCCCACAAAATGCGGTTTGAGCGTGGGCAGCCCCAGGGAGCAGGGGGATCAAAGGGCTCACTCATCTCCTGCAGCCGCAGCCGGGCCGGGGCAGAGCAGGGCCGGCGAGCGGCTCCATCCCCACCGCAGCCCTGGCACAGCTGGAAACCTCTGGCAGTCATTTCCTGCCCCCTGCCACCCCCACGGGTCACCCAGCCCATCCCGGAGAGCGGAGGAGGGAGAGGAGGGAGAGGCGTCCCCAGGAAACCTCGCAGCCACCGCGGCTTCCTGAGGAGCACCGGGAGCGCCGCGGCCACGGCGCTCTGTGAAGGGAGACAAGGCGGCCTCAAATCACAGAAACCAAACAGATTTGGGGAAAATCCTCCTTTTCCAGAAGAGAAACATCCCCCAGAGCACATCCTGCCCTGCCAGATCCCTGACCCAGCCCGGCTGGGATGTGCTGGCTCCTCCTGGCTCTGGGGAGCCCCAAACTCCTCTGGGGAGCCCCAGACATCGCCCTGGCCTGGAGGGGAGGCAAATCTGCCCCTCCTGATGCCTTTCCCTGCAGCAAACACCCCATGGGGAGCTGCTGCTCCTCCACACCACCCAGCTCCTCTCCTTGAGGTGACAACAGCTCCAGCACTGCTCGGAGTGCAGGTATGGATGGATTGGGATACAGGCAGCAGCTCCAGGCTGGCAAACCCTGGCTCTGGCTGAGCTGGAACACCCCAGTGCCCTCCATCCAGCCTCATCTTCCTCTCCAGGCTCCCGGCAAGGGGCACTGGCACTGCCCAGAGCTTGGCATCACCTCCTGCCCGCTCAGTGGAATGAGCTCTCCATCCTCCCGTCAGGATGAGCTCCCTGCTCTCTGGGCAGGATGAGCTCCCTGTTCTGCCAGCAGGATGAGCTCCCTGCTCTCCCGGTCCCTGTTCTCCCAGCAGGATGAGCTCCCTGTTTTCCCGGTGGAATGAGCTCCCTGTTCCCTGTTTTCCAGGCAGGATGAGCTCCCTGTTCTGTTCTCCCAGCAGGATGAGCTGTCCATTCTCCAGCAGGATGAGCTCCCTGTTCCCTGTTCTCCAGGCAGGATGAGCTCCCTGCTCTGCTCTCCTAGCAGGATGAGCTCCCTGTTTTCCTGGTGGGCCAAGCTCCCTGTTCTCCCAGCAGGATGAGCTCCCTGTTCTGCTGGCAGGATGAGCTCCCTGGTCCCTGTTCTCCCAGCAGGATGAGCTCCCTGCTCTCCTGGTCCCTGTTCTCTGGGCAGGATGAGCTCCCTGTTCCCTGTTCTCTGGGCAGGATAAGCTCTCCGTTCTCCCAGCAGGATGAGCTCCCTGCTCTCCCAGCAGGATGAGCTCCCTGTTCCCTGTTCTCCGGGCAGGATGAGCTCCCTGCTCTCCTGGTCCCTGTTCTCCTGGCAGGATGAGCTCCCTGGCCCCTGTTCCCTGGGCAGGACGATGCCCGGGACGCAGCCCCAGCACTCCGGGGACCCGGGCAAGGTGACATCAGCCCGGGAGGTTGCCAAGGCAAGCGGAGCAGAGATCAAACGATTGCAGCACCTCTCTCTCCTCGCTTACCCAAGCGCTCCCGACCGGTTTGCGAGGAGGGCTCGGCGGCTCCTCCCTGCCCGGGGCACCCACCGGGAGCTGCTCGGGCACCGGCTGAGCCCGGGGCTGCCCACGGCACCCATTCATCCCTTTAATTGCTGCTGCAAGAGCCCGGCTTGAGTCACAGCCCCCCGGGGAAGGCTCAGCGCGGCCCCGTGCTTGATCGGGAAGCGCTGAGACAAAAAAATAAAGCTGGAATCACTCAATCCCCACTCCCGGCAAGCGGCTACTCAAGGCGACCTGCCCGTTAATTAGAGCCGCAGCAAGGAAATCCCTTTGGCAAACGCTGGACCAAGTCCAGGGCTGGGTTGGAGGGCACAAAAGGAAATTTAAGAAGAAAACCCGAGGCTCAGGAGAGGCAGGAGGAGCTGGGAGAAGCACGGGCACAAAGGGAAAGAGGCACAAACTCAATTCCCTGAGCAATCCTTGGGCTCCAAACCTGCCCCGTGCTGACCCTCGGGCGTCTGAGGAGCCACCGAGGAGCTCCCCAGGGCAGACCTGGGGCCCGGCCTGAGTTATTTCTGTCGCAGGGAGGAAGCCACAGCGTTTTCAGTTTCCTGCACAAACACTCTTGGGGTGCCCTTCCCCACGGGCCCGGCGGGCGCTGCCTCCCTTCCTTGGCTGCTCGGGAAGGAAAGCTCAGGGCTGGCATCAGCGAGGCTGGGAAAGGCGCAGGTGGAGGGTGAAACCCACCTGGATCTGAGGGGACACACCCTGGGGACAGCAGGGACAGCAGGGACAGGCACCCTGAGACAAACCTGGCTCGGTGCTGGGGCTTGCAGGCAGCTGTGGGGAGATGCTGGGAATTCCATCCGGGATGGAGAAGCTACAGGAAGGATTTCTGGGGGGACGAAACGCCAGGAGCACCTGGAGCCCCAAAGAGAAGCCTCGGAGGAGGCCGGCAGGACTGAGGGTGCAGGTGGGTGTGTGAGTGCTCCACACTCATGGAGCAACACTGCCCTGGGGCTTTAACCCAGAAAGAGGAGCTGCTGCTGCTGCTGAGCTGTCCAGAAATGGGGGAAAAGCAAAAAGAACCAGCAGAGAAACTCCCGGTGAGCCCAGCAATGACTCAGACACTGAGGAATCAGCGCTCATGGGGGGAATTGAGCCTTCAAACCTCTCAAGATCAGAGCTGGTGTCAGCCCAGCAGAACCCCAAACATATCCAGGCCTTCAAAGCCCACCTGGCACCCAAACAAGCGAGCACACACCTGGACCCAGCCCACAGACCCTGCTCTGGGCAGGAGATGCTCCAGGTGCCCCTCACACCAAGCTGGCCGTTCCAGCCCCTCCACCTGCCTGGCACACTCACCCACGGATGGCATCGTGTCCCTGCAGCCCCTCGGGGTCCCCGTGGGCACCAGGACCATGGGAGGAGCAGCCCCAGCCCCGGGAGCTCTCGGGTGCCCGGTGCGGGCGGTCCCGGGCGCGGCCGCCACCACTCCCTGCAGTTCTCACGGGCAGATCCAGACCGAGCCTTGGCAGAGCCCTGGCTGGCAGCCGGCCTCATCAGGCTCATTAAGTGCAATTAAGGCACGGCGGGCATCCCCTCCCCCACGCCCCTCTGGGGGATATTTTGCTTTTAGACAAAATAAACAGGGAGGTTTTGCGTGGGCTCGGGCAGGTGCCAGCGGCGGGCAGCAGCAGCAGCAGCAGGTGGAAATGCTGAGGTCTCTTGGGGGAAGCCACGGTGAATATCAGCACCCAGCCCCAATTCCTGCCCTCCTTCTGCTCCCAGGGGTGCCCATTCCAGCCCCCCTGGCCTGGAGGGGAGCACCAGACCCTCTCCCCTTTGCTAACAGGAACATGGAATGGGATAAACTCCAAGGAAGCTGCCCCTGCACGCTCTCTGGGGTTTTAAAACCACAAGGAAAAGCGTCCACGGCAACCTGAAGTGGGATTTGATTGCAGCAGCTCCTCCAGCATCACTTGGAAGCTGGTTATGGAACTGCTGCTCCTCCAGAGCCCCAAACCTGGGAGAAGGGAGAGCACAGAGTGTCCAATCCCCTCCTCCTTCAGCACCATCCCTCCTCCTCTGGGGACCCCAAAAGGGCCAGGACACACACACTGAGGAGGTTTAAACCACACAGAACATCACCCCAGCCCTAAAACATCACCCCAAGGCCCAGAACATCACCCCAAGGCCCAGAACATCACCCTAAGCCCAGGGTCCCCCACGAGGCCGCAGCCCATCCGAGATTTTCCCTCAATGCTGCCGAGGCGTTGCTCCATCCCCCTGGCAGGGCTGGACACCTCCTGTCAGCAGTGAAATCCGCGAGCTCCTGGTGTTCCTGGCAGGTCACAGGGGCTGGTCCTGACCCTGGGCTTTGTCACAAAGCTCTGGGGTGGGGTAGGGAGGGAGTCCCAGGGACCAAGATGCTGCTTGGGGAGGGTAAAACTGCCCCGCTCCATCCCATCCACTCTGGGACAAGGCAAAAAGCCAAAAGGGATCCTTAAAGCTTTCTGCTCCCCCATGGAAATATCAGCTGGAGCTGTCCCAGGGCGGACTGGATGCCAGCACGTGTGAGAGCTGGGTTTGGACTCCTGGGGCTGTCCCAGGGTATCCAGGCCAGGCAGAGATGGGCATCTCCCAGCCTGGCTCCTGCATGAGCACCAACAGCCCCAGGAAAGGCTCTGCCACCCAGACAAACCCCAGAGATCTGTCACAGCCACCTCTGAGGCAGGGCCATGCCCCAACAGAGAGCTTTGCTTCAGGTATTTGGGGTTTACTGCTGCTAAAGGGATTTAGCCAGAACAAATTAAGATCATTTCCCGTCCTAATTAATTCTACTTTCACTTCCTGGCATGTTGGAGCTGCAGCGAGGAGCCTCAACTCTGCCCCACCACTGTGCAAAAACCCAGGAGGGGCTTTGCAGCATTCTTGTCACCATCTGAGCCCTTTCCACACTGAAAACACCCCCAAAATCCAGAACCCCATTTCATGGCTGTAATTCTCCAGCACAGAGCAAGATGAGACCTTCCCCTCCCTGCTCAGCCGGAGGAGCTTCGAGGAGCAGCAACTGAGCCTCTTGCACAACAAATCCCCTGCTCTCCCTGCCCGCCCCACATCCCTTTGAGGCACAGAGGAAGCAGGCTGGAGACATCCTTCCTGCGCTGGGGACAATGCGATGGAAATAGCCCGGGAGCGGCCGCGGGAGCCGCGCGGGGCCCGGCTTCTTCCGCCCATTGTCCGGCCAGGGCAGCTGCAGCGCCCCAGAGCAGAGCCAGGACCCCCAAAGGAACCCAGAACCCCCAAACCCAAACTGCCCCATGCACCTTCACGCAGCCCATGCAGCTGCAGCGCCCCAGAGCAGAGCCAGGACCCCCAAAGGAACCCAGAACCCCCAAACCCAAACTGCCCCATGCACCTTCACGCAGCCCATGCAGCTGCAGCGCCCCAGAGCAGAGCCGAACCCCCCAAAGGAACCCAGAACCCCCAAACCCAAACTGCCCCATGCACCCGGGCAGCTGCAGCGCCCCAGAGCAGAGCCAGGACCCCCAAAGGAACCCCCCAAAGGAACCCAGAACCCCCAAACCCAAACTGCCCTGTCCACCTTCACCCAGCCCGGGCAGCTGCAGCGCCCCAGAGCAGAGCCAGAACCCCCAAAGGAACCCAGAACCCCCAAACCCAAACTGCCCCATGCACCTTCACCCAGCCTGGGCAGCTGCAGCGCCCCAGAGCAGAGCCAGGACCCCCTAAGGAGCCCCCTGAAGGAACTCAGAACCCCCAAACTCAAACTGCCCCATCCACCTTCACCCAGCCCAGGCAGCTGCAGTGCCCCAGAGCAGAGCCAGGACCCCCAAAGGAACCCAGAACCCCCAAACCCAAACTGCCCCATGCACCTGGGCAGCTGCAGTGCCCCAGAGCAGAGCCAGAACCCCCAAAGGAACCCAGAACCCCCAAACCCAAACTGCCCCATGCACCCGGGCAGCTGCAGCGCCCCAGAGCAGAGCCAGGACCCCCAAAGGAACCCCCTGAAGGAACCCAGAACCCCCAAACCCAAACTGCCCCATCCACCTTCACCCAGGACCCTGCACAAGGCAGGGATTTGGGATTTCAGAGTGAAATCCGCTGTGGTCACTGCTCAGCCTCAGCGACTTTCACAGCAGCACAAAGCCCACCCCAAAAGCCTGGCAGGGTTCTCCACTGCAGGGAAAAACCCAGGACACCCAAATGGCAGAGGATGCTTTCTCCAGGCCAAGCCCTGAGGGTGAAACGAAGCCCCCGGGGAGCGGGTTCCGCCCTAAATCCCAATTTTCTCCTCCAGATGGGAGGTGCACGAGTTCAGCTGCTCCGGCTCACGTCAGCAGCTGGAACAGCCCGCGAGGACCCACGCACGCCCGGCCTGCCGAGGACGCCGCTGACGGCAGCCGAGCAGGGCAGAGTGGCAGCAGCAGAACGGCTCCGAGCCACCAGTCAGCCCCCAAATTTGGGGCTGCCACTCAGGTTGGTGCCGGTTTTGGTATTCGCCTCCCATTTCTGAGGGCTCTGGGAGAGCAAGTTATCACTTGCAGCCCTTCTGCACGATCAAGGTGGTGACAGAAGGTGTTTTTCTTTTAAAACACCCCCCAAAACCAGACATGTTTTCAAGGTCTGAGGTGGTTTAAGACTGGGATTTCAGGAGTGGCAATAGCTGGATGAGCAGCACAGAGCCACACTTGCAGAGGGAGGGAAATGAGAGGATGGATGGTGCCACTTGTCCCTGCTCCTGCCACCACCCCCAGAGCCAGAGCCCCCCAGGGCAGGGGGACCATCCCTGCACAGCCTGGCCCCTCTTTAGTGGCCCAAAAGTGGGGCCAGGCCCTCTCTGAGCTGCTCCGCTCCCCGAGCATTCCCAAGTGCATTTCTGCCCTGCTGACGGGTTAAAAATAGAAACCATCAGTATTATTGTCCTGCAAGCAAATATAGAAAGATCACATCCTCCCTGCTGGAAAACGACACAGCAGGGACCTCTCCGAGCCCAGGCACGGGGAGAGCTCTATTTCGGGATGGGGAACTTGGGAAGTTTGAACAGAATCCCGAAATTCGTGATGTTGACTCAGTGCAGCGTTAAAGATCCATGGAAAACTCGCCTTGCCCCTGCTCTCCCGGGTTTGGTTCGGGATTTCAGGCTCGAGGAGGGTGCTCAGGCTTGCAGGAAAATCCCACCCCTGCCCTGCTTCCCAAAGCTCCCAGCAGCTGGCACAGCCCCGTCCCAAAGGCAGCTCGCAGAGTTCCCCAGAAAGGGAAGAGCCAGCCCTGACCCCAGAGCAGGAGACGCCCTGAGCCTCCCGGACCCCTCCTTTGCTCCCTTCACCCTTTCCTAGTACCGATCCCTTCCCTTCTCCCATCCTTTTCCCTTCTCCCATCTCTTTTCCCTTTTCCCTACTCCCATCCCCTTTCCTTGCTCGCTTCCCTGCTCCCATCTCTTTTCCCTGCCCCAATCCCCTTTTTCTGCTCCCTTTCCCTTCTCCCATCTCTATTCCCTGTTCCCCCATCCCTTTTCCCTACTACCATCCCCTTTCCTTGTTCCCTTTCCCTACTCCCGTCCCTTTTCCCTTCTCCCATCACTTTCCCTGCCCCAATCCCTTTTCTCTGCTCCCTTTTCCTGCTCCCATCCCCTTTCCCTGCTCCCTTTCCCTGCTCCCATCTCTTTTCCCTGTTCCCATCCCTTTCCCTGCTGGCTCCAGAGGGAGGGGGCCCTCATGCTGAACCTCGTTTTTTTGGAAAAGGAAGATTTCTACGCAATCCCGGCCTTTTTCCTTTCCTTTCCGTGTTTGCGCTGAGCGCTGGGGCCGCTCCCACCCAGCTGGGACCCCGCTCCAGATCCAACCTTGTTCCTCAGCAAATCCCCGGGGAGGGGAGAGGAATGCGGCAGGGTCACATCCAGCTGCTGCAAGGGAGGGGGAACCCAAACCGAGCCGGCTCCAAACCCCAAAACTGCCCCACAGCACCCCAGGGATGGCTCCCAAACCAAACCAAACCAAACCAAACCAAACCAAACCAAACCAAACCAAACCAAACCAAGCCAAACCAAACCTGCAGGCCTGGGAGGAGCTGGGGTTCACCACCCCAAAATCTCCCCCCATCCCCACCGAGCCTCCCCCCAAGGATGTGGGGCAGGGAATGCTCAGAGCAGAGCTCACTGCACTCCCTCCCCTCCTCCCCACAAAAGAACCCACACCCAGAACCAGAAGTGGTCAGGAAAAACCCGGCAGTGCCTCCACAACAATTCCAGGCAGCTCCATCCCCTGGAGGGGCCGGCTCTGCCCTCGTCCCCCCTCCAGCAGAGCCCCTCGTGATCCCAGCCAGGTGCCCTGGGCCATTCCCTCATCCCTCATCCCGTTCCGTGCACATCCCAGCTGGCATTTCAGCCCCCAGCCAGCGCCAGATTTCTCTCTGCTGAGCCAATGCACTTGGAAATACATGACGACTTCAGCAGATTAATTGGAAACACAGCCTGGGTGTTGCAATCCCAGGAATGACTCCAATTTCAGGAACAAATGTTTTCATAGAATCACAGAATCATAGAATATTCTGAGTGCGAAGGGACCCACAAGGATCATCCAGGCCAGGCCCTGGCCCTGCACAGACAGCCCAAAAATCCCACCCTGGGCATCCCTGGGAGCATTTTCCAAATGCCCCTTGAGAATTTGGCATAACTTCACCAGTTTGCTGAATATTTCCAGCTAAACTGGGACAGACTCCTCTCACACCTGGGATTATTCTTTTAGTGTGGCGTGCTCCAATTAAAAACCTTCTCAAGAAGATTTAAGGCACACCACGGAACGGGAGGCAAGGAGAACAATTTCAGTTTGCTCTGTAAATCTTTTAAAACCTCGCTGGTTTTGAGCATCCCAGGGCTCCTCTCTGCAAAACCAGACCCAAACTCTTCCCCCAAGATCCTGAAAAGTCCCCAGGGCTGGGAGATGGATGAGGGTGGAGGAGGGATCATTGCACGGAAACCAATCCTGTGCTTCCATATTTTCCACCTCTCCACATCAAAACCTTTCCCCTTCAGCATCAGTCAGCCCTTGCTCTGCTGCTCCCATTCCAACCCTTCAGAGGCTGAACCTGGTGATTTTGGAGGTCTTTTCCCACCTTAACAATTCCACGATTCTCCCCTTGCTGCCAAGGACTGAAAGCCCTCTCGTGGTAGGCAGCTGGGCACCGAAGCTCAGGGTGATAAGGGAAGGAGAAAAGCTGGTCTATCCACCCTGAGAGCCTGGCAGGGAGCTCTGCTTTGCCATCCCACTGCCAGGGCTCCTGCAACCCAACAAAAAAAATCCTGTGTGGGATGTGGAAGGGGCTGCTGGAGGGGAAATGGGGAGCCCAAGCTCGGCTCTGTGGGCTGGAATGGCTGCAGAGCTTGGCAGCAAACAGGGATGGGCAGAGAAAGGGCTGAGTGATGCTGAAACCCCTGCAAGGGGAGAGGTTTGCTGTGGAGGGGTGGAAAATATGGAAGCACAGGAATGGGAACCTTCCTCCATCGTCATCATCCGTCTCCCAGCCCTGGTGGGTTTTGGGGATTTTGGGTGGTGACACCAAAGAGGGGCATCCAGAGGGAGGGATGGGCTCTGGAGGGGCTGTGGCTGCTCCTTCAGACCCTGTGGCTGCTGCAGACATGGACAGTGAATCCCTGCCCGGGTGAATTCCTGCCTTGGAGGGGTCTGGAGAGAGAGGAGTGCAGCCCCTGCAGTGCCCAGGTGAATTCCTGCCCGGGTGAATCCCTGCCTTGGAGGGCTCTGGAGCGAGGAGCGCAGCCCCTGCCTCGCAGGCCCCCATGGAGGCCACGATTGCAGCCAGATAAATCCCATTTGAACGTTCCCAGAGCAATCAGCTCCCACAGCCTGGCTCCCGGAGCTGCACCTCCTCTCTCTCCAGCTGTTTGGCTGCTCCTCTCAGCCCAGCCCTGCCAGAGCTGGAGCCCGAGCCAGCAGCAGCACAGGCTGCACAAACCCTCCCTCCCTGGAGCCCCCCCTGCCCCATCCAGGCTCAAATCCACCGACCCAGCCCCAAACCCAATTCCCTGCTCGGCCTTTGCCTCACGGAGCTCTTTTTGTCCTGCACGAAAGCCACAACTCCCAGCCAGACCTTTGGGGTGGGATTCCTCCTCCCTGCCATGAAGTCAACCTAAGCCAGAGTGTTCCTGCCGTTAATTTGGGTCATCTGACAAAACAAAAAACACCGGGTTTTGTGGTGAGATGCCACTTTGGGAGCTTTGCTCATCCCACGGATCTTTCTTTGGGGTGTCCCCATGACTGGGAGATCCATGGGATCCAAAAAGATCCCAGCATGGGGATGGGAACGTCTGCCCTGAGCTGGGCTGTGGGGTCAGGCTGGCTGGACAGTGGGAGAGCTCCGGCCAAGCCTCATCCCTCATTCCCAGGGTCAGGAATGCGCAAGAGCTGCTGCGAGGGGATGACCACAGAAGCCACGTGGACAGAGGGAATGTGGGGAGGCTCTGCAAGGATCTCTGCACGCCAGGAGACCCAGGAGGAGCGGGGAGGACGCGGGGATCCGTGCAGATCCAGCACACGCCCCAGCTCCAACGGGGCTGAGCCCACAAATCCTTCTGCAAGTTTCTCTGTCCCACCTCCAGATGTGCCAGCGCCCCGTCCTACACCCTGCGCCCCTCCCAGGCACGCCCTGCACCCTCTGGGCTCTCCTGGCACTGTGTCCCAGACACGTCTGTGAGGGGCTGGGCTGGCTGGAGCTGATGTCCCCCAATGCCAGCACCCAATTCCTCATCCCAGTCCCCATTGCCGACCCAGCCCAGCCCCAGCTGGGACAGAACCTCCACCCAGGCACGGTGCTGTGACTAAAGCAGGCTGACACCCCGAGAATGCAGCTCTGACAGCAAGGTCCCACCAAGGCAAAAACAATCCAAACCCTCCCAGTTCCCTGCTCGCTCTCAGGGCTTCGTCATCGGCGCTGATAGAGATCCACAGCTCGCAGCACAAACAGGGAGGCGGCCAAGGAACCCGCAGGAGCAGCAACCGAGACTCGTGGAGCCCTGGCCAGGGCCAGAGGCAGCTGCAGATGCTGCTCCAGGGACTCCTGAGCTGTGATTTGACACGAGCCCTGATCAGATGTGGCGTCACCGGGATGGTTCACGCAGGAGGGACGAGGCCAGCGCACAAAGCACAGCTCAGCCCTGCCTGCAGCAGCTCCTGCTCTGCCAGAGGAGCCCAGGCATTGAGTGTGCTCTGCCTTCAACCAGCCTGGGCTCCACCATCGCCTCTCCCTGCCAGGCAGGGCCCCCTTGCTGCAGCTTTTTCAGCCTTTCTCAAGTGGGGAGTGCAGCGCTGACACTGCACTAAGAACATCAAAGTCACCGCTCCTCACTCCCACCCGATGTCCCATTTCCTCACTCCCACCTGGTGCTTTTTGGCACCACCCAAAAGCACAGACTCAGCAGAAATTCAGTCCTGCAGGGATTTTGGAGGTGTCCCAGTTGCCCTGTGTTCCTACAGGTGCCGTGTCCCTACAGGAGCTCTGTGTCCCTACAGGAGCTCTGTGTCCCTACAGGTGCTGTGTCCCTATAGGGGCTCGGTGTCCCTAAGGTGCTCCATGTCCCTGCAAGGGCCCTGTGTCCCTACACAACCCCAGCTCTGAGGAGCCAGCCTGGTTTAGGAGCTCACCCTCCATGCCATAACTCCATCTCTGAGGAACCAGCCAGGTTTAGGAGCTGACCCTCGATGCTGTAACCCCATCTCCGAGGAGCCAGCCTGGTTTAGGAGCTGACCCTCGATGCTGTAACCCCATCTCCGAGGAGCCAGCCTGGTTTAGGATCTCACCCTCCATGCCATAACCACATCTCTGAGGAGCCAGCCTGGTTTAGGAGCTGACCCTCGATGCTGTAACCCCATCTCCGAGGAGCCAGCCAGGTTTAGGAGCTCACCCTCCATGTCACAACCTCACCTCCCTCCCTCTCCTCCCCCACGGCCCCAGGCCCTTTGCTCACACGGTTCCTGCAATTCCTGGCCCTCGGCGGCTTCGGCTTCGAGGCTTCCGCCACCATCTGGGCTCCATTTAGGGGAGCTGATGTTTTTCACAGGGCTGTAATCTAAACTTTGGGATTGAGTTTACATCTCACATACCAGCGTCTCACCGCCGGGCCTGGCAGCTGCCAGCCCTGTGCCGGCGGCCCCGGGCACCTGGGAACGGTGCAGGGATCCCAAACCAGGGATCCCAAACCCACAATCCACCAGGGATCCAGCCAGGCACTGCCCCTGCCAGTGGGTGAGAGCTGTGGGAGCCCAAGGAGCTGGGAATGAGCTCGGCTTGCCCCAGGAGGCTGCGATGGGAGACAAAGCCCCACATCAGTGTCATCCATTGATGGGAGACAAAGCCCCCCATCAGTGTCATCCAAAGCCCCACATCAGTGTTACCAAAGCCCCACAGCAGCATCATCCAAAGCCCCCCAGAAATGTTATCCAAAGCCCCACACCAGCATCATCCATCCCAGCAGCAGGAAATTCCCCAGCCTGGGCAGCCTGAGATGGGAGAACAGGAAGCAGAAGCAATTTGGCGGCAGGGATGCAGAGAGGCAGATCCAGCCCTGCTCGTGCTCCAAGCCCAGGGTGACAGACCCACCTCAGGGCCAGCCCTCAGGTGACCATTGGCACCCCCAAATCCCTGCCAGGCCCCCCCAGCCTTCCTCCACCCTCCTCTCTGGCTGCAAGGTGGGCAGAGCCGCAGGCAGCGTCCAGAGGCAGCCAAGGTGGCTCGATCCCAGCCATCCGCGAGGCTCAGCCAAACCCAAAAAATAATGTTTTCATACTTTGACTTTTCAGGCAGGATTTAGTCATTTGTGGACACGAGGCCTTGGCAGGGCCGCGCTGCCTCTGCTCACCTACCCCAGCCCGCGGCTGTTTACGGCGGCAGAGCCTTGGAAGGAGAGGGAAAACTGGTGTTTAATCCAGGTGAATTATTCCTGCTTGCTTTATGGAGCCTGCAGCTGGTGGGGAAGGGGGAATTCAGCATCCCTGCACAGCCAGGGATGGGTTTAACACAGGAGATGAGGCACCACAACACAGCCCACCCCACCCCACAGCTCCACAAACGCTGCCTGGACAAACCCAGCAGGACTTTTGCCCACCTAATGGCTAAAAAATGAGTTAAGGGCAGAGGAGCCAAGCCCTGGCTGGGCACACTGGTGGTAAAAGGCAGAGAGCTGCTCTGCCATAGGAGAAAAGCAGGTTCCACCCCAGCCTGGTGGGGCTGTGCAGGCTCTGTTTGCTCAGCCTGGCACGGGGCACTCTGGGCTGCCAGGGGTGATGGATCCAGGAGATCCAGGCCCTGCTGGCTGCCAGGGCATCCCTCAGGAACCCTCCGTGCCCAGGCTCCAACATGAGCTCCTCACCCTGGTGTCAGATCCAAAGCTCCCAGGCACGAGCCCAAGGCTTTATCTGCCTTTGTCCCCTCCCTCCTCCCACGTTTGTTATTAAACATTTGTTACTTGTTATTAAACTACGGCCACTTATCTGCAAATCCTGCCTCTGAAACCAGCGAAGCCACAGCACTGAGTGCCACGCTGTGTCCCACAGCCCGGGGGATGCCAGGAGTTCATCCCCACACACCCTGTCTGCCTTCAAAGCTCATCCACCACGAGGATTCCACCAGGATGAGGATCCCACCACGATCAGGATCTCACCACGACCAGGATCCCACCACGACCAGGGTCTCACCACGACCAGGATCCCACCAGGATGAGGATCCCACAATGAAGATCCCACCATGATGAGGATCCCATCACAACCAAGATCTCACCACGACCAGGATGCCACCACGATGAGGATTTCACAATGAAGATCCCACCACAACCAAGATCCTGCCACCATGAGAATCCCACCACGACCAAGATCCCACCACAACCAAGATCCTACCATCACAAGGATCCCACCACCATGAGGATCCCACCACGACAGTTCTGCATTTTCATCCAGCAACCAAACCCCCCAAAACATCCACGAGGCTGAAACAGCCAAGTGGAGCAAGTCCTCCTGGAAAAGGAGCCATTCCAGAGTGGAGCTTCCCAACCAAGCATGGAATGGAGCTCGGAGACAGGAGGGATTGCAGCCCTGGGATCAGCAGCACAAACCCATGAGGTTGGCCAGTGGCAGGAGGAGCTTTCTGAGGAGCCTCCGTGCCCTCCAGGCGCTGCAGCAGGAGCTGCACAGCTGTCCCGACTGGGAAGGACAGATAAGGCTGAAATGATTCATTCAGTGCAAACCTTTATTTGCTCTTGCTTACCCAGAGGAGCCAGCAGCTGCTAACGCCAAACTGGGCCAGCTCCCAAGCGCAGACAAAGGCCTGCAAAAATGGCTTTAAGGAGGAACTGACTGCTCAAAAAAGCAATCCTAGAAGAGGGAGTTAGAAAGAGGGAGCGCAGCGCGGCGCAGGAGGAAGAGGAAGCCAGAGAGCACCTAAAAATAAATGTTAAAAAAAGCAGCGAGGCGCAGGACAAAGGCCCGGGGCGCACGTGACCGCTCCCCGCAGCGCAGGCAGGATGCGAGCTCGGAACACAACACTCCCTCCCCAGCAACCCCACGTACAGAGCCCCGAGCACCTCCCAGCCCGGCCAAAGCCACCACGGCACCTTTCCCACCCTCAAAGGGCTTTTTTCTCCGTGCCATGAATCCCTCAGGGGCAGGATGCTGGCTGTGCCCCAAGCTGGGCACGACCCGGGCCGGGGTGGGAACGCATCGAACGCAGAAGAGTTTGAAAGTGTTAAAGGAATTGAAAGGAAGTCTGGAAAATGAGGTTTCCTCCCAAGGAGCACCCTCAAAACCAGCTAAAGTCCTGTGGAAGCACCACCCCTGCATCCCCCCAGGCAGTGCCTTCACCAGATCTGAGCAGAGCTGGCGGGACACTCGTGAGTTTGCTCTGAAACAACCAGAAAATGCAGCTGACAGAGGAGCCAGAAAATGCAGCTGACAGAGGAGCCTGTCCTGTGCCGGCTGCTGCAGCTGGAACTGATGCTGTGGCTCCCTTCCCGTGGCTCCAAGGCTGCAGAATGACCTGGGATGGGACATCAACCCCCAGTGCCCTGAGCTGGCCCCACTGGTGCCCACCAGACACTGGAGAGCTCCACCCCAGGCCCAGGAGCAAGCCCAGCCTTGTTCTCCGTCCCTGAGCATCCCTCAGGGTGTTCCCTTCACGCTTTCCCCCGGCCCCACCAGGGCTCACTGCCGTGCAGGGAAGGAACAAACACCCAGGGACGGGAGAGGCACTCACAGGACGGGCTGAACATCACCAGCGCGGCGCAGATCTCCAAGCCTGAGAACATCCAGCGAGTTCCGCTGCCGGGAAGCCGCAGCTCCGCATCCCACGTTCACTTCTGCTTCATCCCTGCCGCCCAGCCCATCCTCGGCAGCGGGGAGAGCGTCCGGGCCGTGCCGAGCTGGGTCAGACGCAGCCGGGGCGGCGGAGGAGCCTCTCAGACCTGACTCATCCCGTCCCAGAGCGGCTCCTCAGTGCGTGCCCAGCCGGCCGGGGTCCCTCAGAGCTGCCCAGCCGGGCTGTGCCCGCGCTGTGCCCTCAAAGCCACCGCGGGACAGGGGCAGGATCCCTGCATGGCACCGCCGGCCGCTCCTCACGCCGCGCTCCCTGAGCTCATGACTGAGCAACGCCGGCGAGCCAAGAATAGAGAGCTTGAAGTGAAACCTCCCGGGATTGGCAGCTATTTCGGGCGGCTCGGCCGCCGGGGCTGCGTGACATAAGAGGATATAAAAGAGGAAACTCTGCACAACAACTCTCACCTCACCGAGACAGAGCCGGGTCGCGGCAGGTAGGGCTGATGGGAGCGCCCTTGGGGCGAAGCCACCACTGTGACAGCCCCCAGCCCCGAGGGGCAGCACTGGGACCCCTTTGGGGCCGTCCCCAACCCTGAAGCCCCCCGAGCATCCCCAGGGCTGAGCCCGGAGGGGAGTGCAGAGCTGCAGCCCAGCGTGGCCGCGGCTTCTCCTCAATGGGATGAGGCCAAACCCCAGCACAAACCACCCCGAGCCCAGGTTCAGCCTGCCCAGGCACCTCTGTGGAGCAGGAATTGCAGAGGTGCTGCTGTGGCCAAAGGAGCTCAAAGGGAGCTGACAGGACTGAGGCACCCCGAGCACCCCCAAAGCCCAAATCCCAAAGCCCAGATCCCAAATCCCAAAGCCCAGATCCCAAAGCCCAGATCCCAAATCCCAAACCCCAAAGCCCAGATCCCAAATCCCAAAGTCCAAATCCCAAAGCCCAAACGCCAAAGCCCAAATCCCAAAGCCCCAGTCTCAAATCCCAAAGCCCAAATCCCAAAGCCCAAAGCCCAGATCCCAAAGCCCAAATCTCAAAGCCCAAATCCCAAAGCCCAGATCCCAAATCCCAAAGCCCAAATCCCAAAGCCCAAATCCCAAAGTCCAGCTCTGCCCAAGCAGCCCCTCAAGCTCCTGGCTCAGCTCACCCCTGGAAGGAAAGGCTGGCATTGCACCCAGCCACCAGATGTGGGGTGGAAAGATCTGGTCCTGGTTAACAACCAGCATCAAGATTAATGCAGGGAAGTTAAAATGGCAATTCTGGGAGATCTCTGCCCTCTTAGATACTGGGAAAACAAACACACAAGCTGCAGTTTGTGGAGATCAAACTCAGCACCTGAAACCAGTCCCTGCCAGTTCGCAGCGTGTCCATCCCTCGCGATGCCCCTGTGCTCTGCCAGCTCACTCACCTCCCAGAAATGTGCTTTTGGGATTTTTGGTGAGCAGTAAGTCACCAGCACAGAGTCTACAGTGCTAATTAGGAAGAAATTCCTCCCTGGGAGGGTGGGCAGGCCCTGGCACAGAGAAGCTGTGGGTGCCCCTGGATCCCTGGCAGTGCCCAAGCCAGGTTGGATGGGATTTGGAGTACCCTGGGACAGCCCAAGGTGTCCCTGCCCATGGCAGGGGCGGCACTGGATGAGCTTTAAGGCACCTCCCATCCTAAACCATCCCACAATTCTACGAAATAACAGAATCCCCCAAACAGTCTGCTCTAAAAACACCCTCCAAAACTCACCCAGGGCACGAGGGGGAACAGGGCACCTCTGATTCCATCCCTCACCCCGAGAGAAACAGCCAGATAAGGCCTTCCAGTTAAACCCAGCTCTCAAAGGCTGCATAACCACCACAAGCCACAGACCTGCTGAACGTGCAGCTCCATTGTCCCAGCACTGCTGTCCCCGTGGCAGCAGGTGACGGGGCCCTGACAAAGCCAGGGATTGTCCCTTGGCATGGGGACCCTGCACTCTGTGCCCATCCTGGAAGATGGAAATGCCATTTTGTCTCTCTGACGCGAGAAACAAAATATGGATTAGTTCTATATTGCACACAGAACTAAAATATTAGTTCTATATGGCTGTATAAAGACATGGAAGCCAGCAGTATAAAGTGTCATTGCTAACATCTTTTAAAATTGACTTTTCTAATCTCTTAACTACATTAGCAACATAAGCAGAACCTGGGAATAAATTAAGAGGTTGTGGAAAGAGCTGAAAAGCCTGAACTGCAGCAGCAAGCTCAACAATTTGAGGAGATTCTTCTATTATTTGGACATCTGATTCTCAAGTATTAGTTTTTTTGGTTCAACCAAGTTACAACTGATTTGTGACTTTTGCCAGAGCAAAAGCGAAGACAGTTATTGTGTTTAAAGGCTCTTCACTTAACTTAGGTTTCTCTCTAAAATTCAGTTTTGATTGTAATAATTTGTGAGTTGGGTAATGAACAGAACAAACACCCGGGAAGTCAAACAATGCATACTGCAAATTGTCAGAATTTTGTATTGCACCCCCAGGCTACAAATGAAAGTTATTGTCAGTGCATCGAGCCCTGGGCAAACCTGGGGAATTTACATGAGCCTTGAAGTTCAGGAAAGCATAAAGGAGGGAAGAAATTGAGAGAGCGATCCTGGCTTTGTCTCCAGCGTTGCGAGGAAGTTCTCCACATTTTCTGTGCTGCCCAAGGCTCCCCTTACGCAACAGCAGCTGACGAAAAAGCAGCCTCAGCATCAGCAGCTTTCCCCTCCCTCTGAGAGAGATCCTCCCGTCATGAGAGATCCTCCTTCTGTGAGAGATCTTCCTTCCATGAGAGATCCTCCTGTAAGAGATTCTCCTTCCATGAGAGATCCTCCTTCTGTAAGAGATCTTCCTTCCATGAGAGATCCTCCTTCTGTGGGAGATCTTCCTTCCATGAGAGATCCTCCTTCTGTAAGAGATCTTCCTTCCATGAGAGATCCTCCTTCTGTGGGAGATCTTTCTTCCATGAGAGATCCTCCTTCTGTGGGAGATCTTCCTTCCATGAGAGATCCTCCTTCTGTGGGAGATCTTCCTTCCATGAGAGATCCTCCTTCTGTAAGAGATCTTCCTTCCATGAGAGATTCTCCTTCCAGGGAGATCCTCCCTCCTCGAGAGATCCTCCTTTTGTGAGAGATCCTCCTTCTGTGGGAGATCTTCCTTCCATGAGAGATCCCTCTTCTGTGGGAGATCTTCCTTCCATGAGAGATCCTCCTTCTGTGGGAGATCTTCCTTCCATGAGAGATCCTCCTTCTGTGGGAGATCTTCCTTCCATGAGAGATCCTCCTTCTGTGGGAGATCTTCCTTCCATGAGAGATCCTCCTTCTGTGGGAGATCTTCCTTCCATGAGAGATCCTCCTTCTGTGGGAGATCTTCCTTCCATGAGAGATCCTCCTGTCATGGGAGATCCTCCTTCCATGAGAGATCTTCCTTCCATGAGAGATCCTCCTTCCATGAGAGATCTTCCTTCCATGAGAGATCTTCCTTCCATGAGAGATCTTCCTTCCATGAGAGATTCTCCTTCTGTGGGAGATCTTCCTTCCATGAGAGATTCTCCTTCCAGGGAGATCCTCCCTCCTCGAGAGATCCTCCTTTTGTGAGAGATCCTCCTTCTGTGGGAGATCTTCCTTCCATGAGAGATCCTCCTTCTGTGGGAGATCTTCCTTCCATGAGAGATCCTCCTTCTGTGGGAGATCTTCCTTCCATGAGAGATCCTCCTTCTGTGGGAGATCTTCCTTCCATGAGAGATCCTCCTGTCATGGGAGATCCTCCTTCCATGAGAGATCTTCCTTCCATGAGAGATCCTCCTTCCATGAGAGATCTTCCTTCCATGAGAGATCTTCCTTCCATGAGAGATCTTCCTTCCATGAGAGATTCTCCTTCTGTGGGAGATCTTCCTTCCATGAGAGATTCTCCTTCCAGGGAGATCCTCCCTCCTCGAGAGATCCTCCTTTTGTGAGAGATCCTCCTTCTGTGGGAGATCTTCCTTCCATGAGAGATCCTCCTTCTGTGGGAGATCTTCCTTCCATGAGAGATCCTCCTTCTGTGGGAGATCTTCCTTCCATGAGAGATCCTCCTTCTGTGGGAGATCTTCCTTCCATGAGAGATCCTCCTGTCATGGGAGATCCTCCTTCCATGAGAGATCTTCCTTCCATGAGAGATCCTCCTTCCATGAGAGATCTTCCTTCCATGAGAGATCTTCCTTCCATGAGAGATCTTCCTTCCATGAGAGATCCTCCTTCTGTGGGAGATCTTCCTTCCATGAGAGATCCTCCTTCTGTAAGAGATCTTCCTTCCATGAGAGATTCTCCTTCCAGGGAGATCCTCCCTCCTCGAGAGATCCTCCTTTTGTGAGAGATCCTCCTTCTGTGGGAGATCTTCCTTCCATGAGAGATCCTCCTTCTGTGGGAGATCTTCCTTCCATGAGAGATCCTCCTTCTGTGGGAGATCTTCCTTCCATGAGAGATCCTCCTTCTGTGGGAGATCTTCCTTCCATGAGAGATCCTCCTGTCATGGGAGATCCTCCTTCCATGAGAGATCCTCCTTCCATGAGAGATCCTCCTTCCATGAGAGATCTTCCTTCCATGAGAGATCTTCCTTCCATGAGAGATTCTCCTTCTGTGGGAGATCTTCCTTCCATGAGAGATCCTCCTTCTGTGGGAGATCTTCCTTCCATGAGAGATCCTACTTTTGTAAGAGATCCTCCTTCTGTGGGAGATCCTCCTGTAAGAGATTCTCCTTCCATGAGAGATCCTCCATCCATGGCAGATCCTCCATCCATGGCAGATCCTCCTTCCATGGCAGATCCTCCCTCCCTGAAGGCTCAAGAGCATCTCCAGAGAGCCGACCCCAGCACCGCATCCCGACTCCTTCCTGCAGCACCAGGGAGCTGCTCCTCCCAGGAGAACTGCCCGGCTTCCACCTCTCTGGAGCTCCCAGGGCACTTCCAGGGAGCTGCAGGACGCTCCAGAGGCTCCTTGGACACGCTGTGATCTTTCAGAGCAGCACATGGACCCGGGTGAAACAGGAGAGGACCCAGGGAAGCACCGGGAGGACGCTCCGGACCAGCACCACTGCCAGGTTCACCCCGCACACGTTAAAATTCAATCCATGAGGAGCAACGAGGCTCTCCTGGTGAGCAGTGTGAGCCACCGCCGGTTCCTGCACCTGTGTCCTCCTGTTCCCTGCCCTTGGTGCCACCTTCCAGCACGGGGCACGGCGTGCCCAGCTCTGCAGGGTTTGTTTGGCCCTGCTGGGAGCCGTGTTTTGATCCAGCTCAGCAATGCAGCCCTGTGGGAGAGCCAATTCTCCCTCTGGCACCGTTCCCGCTCCTGGACACCAACAGCTCACGGGACAAAACCGATGGATGCGGGTGTCAGGGGGGTTTGTCACTGAGCTGAGGGGCAGGGCAGCCCAGCAAAACCCCACAAACTCCATCCTAATTCTCCTTCCAGCAACCACACACCACACCTGGACTTGAGACTGGAGTTTTAGGCAGAGGAAAGCAAAAAAGGTGTGCTGGATGTGTGCAGGGATCACAAACAAACCCAAATGAGGGCTGGATGTGTGCAGGGATCACAAACTAACCCAAACCAGGGCTGGATGTCTGCAGGGATCACAAACAAACCCAAAGCTGGGCTGGATGTGTGCAGGGATCACAAACTAACCCAAACCAGGGCTGGATGTGTGCAGGGATCACAAATGAACCCAAAGCTGGGCTGGATGTGTGCAGGGATCACAAACTAACCCAAATGAGGCCTGGATGTGTGCAGGGATCACAAATGAACCCAAAGCTGGGCTGGATGTGTGCAGGGATCACAAACAAACCCAAACCAGGGCTGGACGTGTGCAGGGATCACAAAGAGACTCAAAGCTGGGCTGGATGTGTGCAGGGATCACAAATGAACCCAAAGCTGGACTGGATGTGTGCAGGGATCACAAACTAACCCAAACCAGGGCTGGACGTGTGCAGGGGTCACAAATGAACCCAAAGCTGGGCTGGACGTGTGCAGGGATGAGATGTGAGGCCACTGCCCCACTCCAGCCCCTCTGTGGGGCCAGGACCTCCATGCAGACCCACCCTTGGGGTGTCCCCTCCCTGCTGGGGCCTCCCTGGGTGACAGCGTGGCGCTGACTCAAGGCTCTTTCCTCAGCATCCTCGGATGTTGCCCAAGAGGCAGCACACGGTGACAGGGACAGTGTGACAAGGACAGTGACAGGGATGGTGACAGTGACAGTGACAGAGGGACAGTGACAGTGACGTGCGGCACCCCCAGCTCTGCCACCTCAGCGACGCTGAGCCTGGGAAAGCTCCAAACCCGCTCCAACGGGCACTCGGGCTCTGTTGGCTATTTATAGAGTGACAGGAGGCTGGGACAGTGCCACCCAGTGCCACCCCGGCCTCCTGGCTCTGCCCAAGCTCCAAGGCAAGCGGCCGGACCCAGAATTCGGCACATTCATTCAGAGTTAGCAAGTGCTGCTATATCGGGAAGGAAGACAGCTCCAGGGCAAGACAGAGCTCTCCAGGACACAGAAAGAAAACAAATCCCTCGCCTGCAGTCTGCTCCTAAATTTCCTTGGCTGGGCTTAACGAGACCCGGGTTTTTGTGCTGAAAAGTGAACGTTTACCAGCCCTGCACGCCCCTGAAATTTGGCCACCCTTTGGAAGCTTCGTGGCTCCATCACATCAAACAGCAAATGTGCCAATTCAGACCTTCCCCGAGTGACAGAACTGTCCCCAACAAACCCTGCCCGTCGGGAAGGGCACCCGGAGCAGAGCAGCCGGTCCAAGGAGGGGAACGTGGGGTGACCAGAAACAAACCCCGTGTGTGAGGGCACCAGCAAAGGCAGGAAAACATCGGGGGCTGCTCCCAGCAAAGCTCCCCGAGGCGTTTTAGGGCACTCAGAGCAGCACTGGCAGTGCCAAGCAGGAGCTCGCAGGGGATGCCCCAGCCTGGCACCCACTCGGGACGGGCAGGACGGGCTTTTGTGGCCCTGTGTCCCCTCCCCGGCTCGGCACGGACACCCGAGTCAGCAGAGAAGCTGTTAATGGGGAGCCTGAACGGTTCGGATGCATTCCTGCCCTGGGGGAGCATAGCAAGGGGATGAGGCAGCCACGGCAGCTCCAGCTCCGGGACTGACTCACCTCCCTCCCGAGCTGTCCCGGAGAGCAGCGACGGGGCTGGATGGAGATCAAAAGGTAATAAATCACATCAGAACAACTCAGGTCTGATGTCTGAACCAGAGATGGAAGAGCAGATTCGCCACCTCCCCGGCTGCAGTCGGGCAGCGGGGCACAAGGAGCTGCCTGCTTTCGGAGCCTTGCCAACACACTTGTTTGTTTTTTCCCCTCCTCAAGGTCCCAGCTGTTAAACCCATGATTGCAGGATTTCCCAGACTCGCTGAAAAAGCACGTATGCCATTGTGTCCCACTGCTGGAACAGGAAAAAGCCTGAAAATCCGAGCCACGGACTCCAAACACACAAGGTCTCCTTACAACTGACGTTTTCAAACCTCATTTTTCTTTCAACAGTTTCTAAATGGTTCTGAGTTTTGCAGCGCTGCCTTTCAGCTTCCCCAGAATTGTTCCCATCCCAGTGTCCCACGGTGGGGGAACTTTTTGGCATCAAGTGTCCCAAGGCCATTGATGTGGCCACTCACAACCCCAGAGCCTCAGAGGGCTTTGAGCCACCCAGCCCCTGATGGAAGCTGGGTCCTGACTCCAATCCCCATCCAGCCAAATGTGAAGACAGCAGCCAGAACCAGCCATTTGTGCTCCAGCCACCCAAATTCCCCATCTCAACACAAATTCAGGCCCCCAGCCACAGGAGGATGTGGAGTTTCTCCCTTTGCTGCTCCACGGTGTCGCACTGAAACGCCCCTGCCAGCTCAGAGCGGCCCAGCACAGCAGCCAGCACCCAGCCAAAGCCTCTCCCTGCCCCGGGGAGGTTCCCAATGAAGCCATTTAATAAGTGCAGGAAAAGACACGCTCCCCTGCGCCTGTCCACGCTCAGCTCCATCTCTGAGCCGCAGGATGAGACTCACTGTGGGACCAGCCCTGCCCGAAGGACACAGCTGAGGGGTTCAGGACCCTGCTCAGGACAGGTGTCACCGCCCCACACGCTCCCTGCTGAGCTTCCAGCCCCACTGCCAGAGCCTCTGCTGCCATTTTCATGCTCCCACTTCCTGCTCGCATCAGGCAGAGAGTAGGAAGTGCTGAAATCCTCCGACCCTCGCTGCAGACCAGGAAGCGCCTGAGATCCCCTGAGAAAGGCTGAGATTTCAGGCTGGAAGCCTCTGCAAACATCTGCTCAGAGGCGCTGCATCCGGACCCTCGGAGCGGGGCCCACACTCCCCATCCTCCTCATCCTCCCGGGGCCCTGCCTGCTGGAACAAACCCGGGCCAGGGCCACTCACAGCTCATCCTGTCTGAGAGCACCGCGGCAGAATCCAAACCCTGCGGCCACTCGCTGCCCTCCCTCTGCCCTGAGTGATGCCTCATCCCTCCTGGCCCAGCGTGTCCAGCACATCCCACACCTCCTCCCAGCATCCCATTACTCAGAAAAGCCTCAGAGCACAGATAACACCTTTCCAACTTTCCAACCGTGGAGAAAGGTGTGGGCAGCTGCTTTCTGGGAGCCCAGGCATTGCCAGCACCGGGCAAACCTCGGATGGCACTCAGATCTGTGGGCTGCACTGGCTCGTGGCTCTGGCAGACGGATCCGGGGTATTTGGGGTACACATTTTTCCCAGCGCGCATCCTTTTCCCACAAGGTATTTGGAGAGAGGGAGGTACCCTTGCAGCAAATGCAGCGAATGCAAGCCCAGCATTGCTGCTGCTCCTCTGCCCTCGCACTCCCTGCACGCACCGCCGGCCCTTCCGAAGGGAAAGGCAACCGGATCAGCACAAAAACATTCCAGCAAACCACGGGCTCGGCTCTGCCACATCTGAGCACTTGCCCTCCAAGGCAGCCGCGGGTCCGCGGGACTCGTGAGCCCGAGCTCCCTCCCTCAGCTCCAGGCTGAGCCCCGCAGCCACACGCACATTCCAGGGGACACCGCCTGCATCAGCCGCTCTGCGAGTCGCCATCCCCCGATGCTTCCCCCGGCACCGGCACCGGCACAGCACCCCCGGTCCGGTCCCTGTGACAGCCCTGCCAGAGCCGCCCTCGGTACGGGGTCACCGCCCCCGCAGCGAGCCCCGGCTGGAGCTGCACACCCCGGGCAGGCACGGCCGGGACCGGACACCCCCGGGATGGGCGCTCCCCGTCCAGCCCACCCCGCTCCCAGGAGCCCGCCAGCCCCGGGGGCTGCGGGAGCAGGGGGCGAAACACCTGGGGAGGGGGCGAGCAGAGCGGGGCTGCTCCCTCCTGCGGGGAACGGAGCCGAGCCGGGACGTGGAGAGGGGACCCCAAAACCCCTGGGGGTGACAGACCCGGGACTGCCACGGCGGTGTCCCCTTGTCCCGGTATCCCGGTGCCCCGGTGTCCCCTTGTCCCGGTATCCCGGTGCCCCGGTGTCCCGGTGCGTACCTTGCGCTGGCGGCGGGGCCGAGGCGATGCCGGAGCGTCCTTGGGCGGGGGCGGCCCCGGCCGGGCCCCGCGGGGACTCCGCGGGCTCCGGCTCCACCTGCGCCGCCGCTCCGGAACCGGGCGGGCGGAGCGCGGCGGCCCCGGCGGGAGCTGCGGGCGGTGCCGCTCCGCCCCCGGGACGGGACGGGACGGGCGGCGCGTTCCGGGTCGGAGCTCCGCGACACGGGGCACCGGGAGCGGCGACTTCCAGCGGCTGGAGAGACCCGGGCAGCGGGAATCGCTGGGCGCCAAACTTTACCCGGAGCCCGTCCATCCCGGGTGGTGGCGGTGCTGGGAGAGGGGCGGCAGAACCTGAGGCTGGGGAGAGCTCCGGGCACCGAGTTGGAGCTGAGCGTTTCCACCGGGCACCTGCCCGTTCCAGGTGTCCCGCTCCGTGCCCGGGCTCTGCATCGCCCAGAGGATCCCACCGCACCGGGGCGAGCGGGGGTGAACCGGGGGCAGGAGAGAGGGAGCATCCCGTGGGATGCACCGAGAACGGGACACTGGGAACATCCCGCGGGATGAGCTGAGCTGGGCACAGGAGGGTGGGAACATCCCGTGGGATGAGCAGAGCACAGGACAGCAGGAACATCCCCACACAGTGACCAGGGGAGCCGAGCACCACAAAGAAAGAAAGAAACGGAACCAAGTCCAGAGCCAGGGAGGGAGGTGCCTGTGCTCACCTCCCAAAGCTTCAAATCCAGCCCAAAAGCCCAGCGAGACCCCGAGGTTCCCTCGCTGCCAGCGGGGCAGCAGCTCCTCAGCGAGGGAACAGCTGCTTTTCCAGGAACTCCAAAGCGCGGGGGGATTCTCCAACCACGGAGTCACACTTCTCTTTTCCAAGGAAGAAATCATTTCAGACTCCGAGCAAAGCCCCGCCCGGGGGTGAGGAGCCCCGCTCAGCTGCAGCCCCGCAGTCTCCGGGGTCAGTGGGTGCAGTGAGGCAGCACCGAAACACGGGTGGGCAGGGATGTGCTTTTGCTGAGTTATTTTGCTCGCTTTTGTGATACCAAAACAGCTCCGGGAAGTTACACATCGAGCTCACGGGCCGGCACATTCGTAACCCTGCTTACAGAGTGGTTATTTTCGGCACCTGCTGAAGCTGGGAGGTTTCAGGGTGCATCTCACCCACCTCCAGGGCTTTCTCTTTCACTTTAATTCATGTCTGTTCTCTTCAAGACCAGCCTTTCCTTCCCTTTCATTTCCAAAGCCTCGTCGATCCACAATGAAACCTCACGTGAGGAGAGGCACAGCCCTCAAACAGCACCGGGCAGTTCAGTCCAGAGCAGTGACAGCAGCTTGGCAAAGAATTCAGAATTACCGAGGTTACGCTTAATGCCTCTCTGATTTGGGAAATAGCACCAGAAGTCTCAGCCCTGGTCCCTGCAGAGCCCCAGCAACACCCAAATTGCCCTGACAAGGTTTTTGTGACTAACAGCTCATTCCGAGACCCGTCAATAACTTCACAGCTAAGTCCCAGCGGGCCCCGCTCTGCATAAATTTGCATATTAATGAGTGGAGCCAACCAGAGGTGAGAGTGGTGGGGACCATTCCATAAACAGCAGCTGGAGAAGGGGATTCATCCTCCCCACCGAGCTCTTTCTGCTGTCCAGTGCCCCGAATTCCCTTAAATTCATCATTCCAAAGCCTCAAACTCATCAGGAAGGACAAGCTGGGCTCAGCCAGCCCCAGAATTCCTGCAGATCATTCAATTCTGGTGTGGAATCATGGAAAGGAACCATGGAACAGCCTGAGTGGGAAGGGAGACACATGGATCATCGAGTCCAAGCTCCGTCTCTGCACAGGGCACCCCCAAAAACCACACCACAACCCATGGGAATGTACCCCAGCACAGCCTGGAGGAAACCTGTGGTTTTCCCCTACAAATTAACACATCAGATTTGGGATGGGCTGGAAAACCAGAGTTTTCCTGGTCCCTGTATTCAACTTGGAAATCTGTGAATTTTTGCCAATGCCATTTTGAAATAGGAGCAGTAGGAGGAGGAGCAGCTTCTCCCACCAATCCCGCTGAAATCCCATTCAAAAATTCTGTGAACACCAAGAGCCAAACCTGCCCCCAAGAGCAAACAGATCCCACTGAGACCTTCCTCCACGGGGGTGAGGAGCTCAGGCTGAATTACCGGGGAATTTCAGCAGCCCTGGGGGGCAATGGAGAGCATCGGGCCGAGATTATTTTGGAAGCACAGCCGGTATTTTTAGCCTGGAAAAGGAGGCACCGCTTCCCTTTCTGCAGTCCCTCCTCCCTCCCCGGCCAGGCAGGGGATATTGCAGAACCCGCTGCCGGTTGGGAAAGAAAAGAAATAAAGGAAGAAAGAAAGATCGGGGTTATTTTGATCCGTGGAGATGGATGAGCTTCACCCCCGCGCGTTGTGCAACCTTCCGACCGTCGGCGGGGCAGACAAAGGCGCCCCAGGCTGCCCGGGCTCGTCCCCAGGGCAAACAGGGGGGCTCCCCCTGCACCCCCAGAGCTCAGCCAGGGTGGAAGGGGTGGGCAAGGGTCACGAGAAGGTCTGGGGCTGCCAGGAGGGGGAAATGGGTGGAAAATGGGAGAAAATGGGTGGGAAATGGGAGAAAACGGGTGGGAAATGGGAGAAAAGCCACCTAAGGCTTTTCTCTGCTTTGCTCTGCTCCCGAGCCATGCAGAGAGCTGGAAAAGACAAGGACAAGGCTGGGGATGTGTGCAGGGCTGGCCTGGCCTCCCAAAGGGCAGGATATGGCACAAGGACACACCAGGAGATGACCCAGGCACGGGGGGCACGGGCAGCCCTGTGCTCAGCAGCTCTGCCAGCACTCATCCCCCATCCAGGAGCCTCTCAGGGACCCCCGGAGCTGGGAAGTTTGGGGGGCTGCAGCCAGAGAACTCCTGGCACGGGGCTGACCCACCTGAGAACGGGGAGCTGATGGAGCTGACCCACCTGGGATCCTGGGAAGAGGAATCTGATGGAGCTGACCCACCTGGAACCCTGGGAACAGGGAGCTGATGGAGCTGACCCACCTGGAGCCCTGGGAACAGGAATCTGATAGACCTGACCCACCTGGAACCCTGGGAACAGGAATCTGATGGAGCTGACCCACCTTGAGCCCTAGAATCAGGGAGCTGATGGACCAGACCCACCTGGAGCCCTGGAATCAGGGAGCTGACGGAGCTGGAGCCCTGGGATCAAGGAGCTGCCCTGGATCTCCACAGTGGGCAGAGGTGACCAGGAGAACACCTGGATGTTGAACTGGAGGAACTGCCTGGCATCTCCCTGCCAAAAGACTTCACCAAACCTGTGCCAAGAGCCCACCTGGTGCCCAGGCAGGGATTACCATGCTCCTCCCAACCTCCACCTTCCCAGCACTGGCTTTCTCCTTTTTCCCTTCTATTTTTTCCCTGCTGGGGAGAGAATTTGGGATGCTTGGAGGCCAAGCTGCTGGTCCTGCCAGGCTCAGCAGTGGGATGGGATGGGATGGGATGGGATGGGATGGGATGGGATGGGATGGGATGGGATGGGATGGGATGGGATGGGATGGGATGGGATGGGATGGGATGGGATGGGATGGGATGGGATGGGATGGGATGGGATGGGAGGCAGGTGGGTGAGTTGCTGACTGGGGCACAAGGGAGCTCAGTGCCTTTTTTATTTGCTGATGGACGAAAGGAGAGGAACAGCTCACACCCTGTGTTGGGCAACACGGGAGGAGACGCTCAGCTCCTGAGCACCAAAGGGTTTGTGTCACATCCCAGGGGCTCAGCACGGCTCTGAGAGAAGGAAATGGGGCTAAAGCAGCATTGAGCAGGTCCTGGCCATGGTGGACAAGCATCAGCCCACTCCTGGTGGCTTTTAGCCCCAGCTGCATCTTGCCTGGAAACACCGGGCATGGCTGCAGAGCCACCACTCAGCATCAGAACTTCACGACTTTCATTCAGTAAAAGTCAAATTATTCCTATTTCAATGCAAATCTGGGAGCGTGCAGACACTGCACACAGGAACTTGAGTAATAAATGGGTTTTCTCCTTGTACTGGCCCACCTCCACCCATGCCACGGTGGGTCCATCCTCTGTGGGGACTTGGAGACCTCCAGACAGCCCAAGTTTCTCTGGGGGGCTGCCACCAACCACCCCATTTCCCCATGAAACCTGTCCTCTGCTTTGAACTGAGGGGTAACATGTGCTCAGCCACCCAAAAGTTTGTTTTAAATAGACACTCCTTGAATAAAACCTACAAAAATACCCCCATGTCCTGCTGCCACAGCAGGGCGTGAAACCACAGCGCTGCAAAGAGGAACCGTCAACTTCAGAAAAAAAAAAAAAAAAGAGTAAAAAATAAAAATAAGCGCACTTCTGCCTCCTTCACCCTCCTGCTGCCACTGCCGCACAAAGAGAACGGGGATGGGAGGGAAGGGGCGATGCTGGAGGGTGGGGGGCTTGTTCTGAGTCTGGAGACCCCAGGGGTCTCTCCGGGTCTGGATTCCCCCTGGGTCTCTCAAAGTCCGGATTCCCCCAGGGTCTTTCCGGGTTAGGAACCCCCAGGGGTCTCTCAAAGTCCGGAGCCCCTCGGGGTCTCACCGGGTCCGGATCCCCCCGAGCTCTCTCCGTGTCCGGATTCCCCCGGGGTCTCTCCATGTCCGGATCCCCTCGAGGTCTCTCCATGTCCAGAGCCCCCCAGGCTCTCTCCATATCCAGATCTCCCCGGGCTCTCTCCATGTCCGAATTCCCCCGGGTCTCTCTCCATATCCGGATTCCCCCGGGTCTCTCTCCATACCCGGATCCCCCCAGGATCTCTCCGTTCCCGGATCCCCCGCTCGCCTTCCCCCGCTGCATTAGCGGAGCTTCGGTTACGTCCCCGGGGGAGAGAAAAACATTTGCTTTAAAAACAGGAAAATGTGATTGTCAAACCACAACAATGGGCCGGGAAGGGGCCGCGGCGGCTCCGAATTTCGCTCCAAAACACCCCGCGAGTGACTCAAAGTTTCTGCCCCGCGCCCCCTCCCGGCCCCGGCCGGGACTCGGTGGCCTTTAATGAGCCTTTAATTAAGGTTTCCCTGATAACCAAATCCACCCCAAGGCATCCCCGATGGGCTTTGCAGGCACAGAGGAACCTGGTGGGCTCCTCTCTGCGCCCTCAGCAAGGCACAGCCCGACTTGGGGAGGCTTTTCCCTAGGGCAGGAAGAATCACTGTGCACTGACAGGGAGAAGATTTAGATGGGTTATTAGGGAGAAATTCCCTAATTTTGGAATTTGGGCCCTTGGATCCCAAGGGCAGATTGGACAGGGCTTTTACCGTGTTTTTATAGATTTATGCCTTTTTAATACAACCTAAAAGCAGCTCCCACATGGCAAATCCATCACACCTGCACATGGACCACTCCCTCCTCTTCCTCACCTTTTTCTTTGGGGAAGCTCAGACCAAACAGTTTCACTGAGAAGGGCTGTAGAAGCTTTGCAAATGTCACTGAGAATTGTTTATTTCCCTTTGTTTAAAGCCCAGAGGGTTTGCAGCCAGGGAAGGGAAGAATAACCGGCAAAACTCTGTTTTCCTAAACACCAGGAGAAGGAACAAAAGCGTCTGGCACGCTCTGGGCACTGCTCTGAGCTGCTGGGCACGCTGGCAGCAGAGATGGCACCGCCCAGGTGTGACACAACCTCCTGGGCCACCTCCAGAGCCCCCCCAGGTCCCGCTGCCCCTCTTTGAGACAGGAGGAAAGAGGAGAGATTTGGCTGCATCTCCTCCGCTCCTGCAAAGGCTGTGATTGACCCTAATTTGCACTAATTGCTGGCCACCATCAGGCTCCCATCTGTTGAGAACAGCCCTGGAGGTGTTTTCTCAGCCTAGAGCAGCTGGAGGAACCCCGGGTTTGGAAGTTTTCCTGTCACAGTCCATGAAGTGCCTCCCCTTTCTCCCCCTGAGCATCCCAGGACAGGCTCAGTGCTTGGGCTGTGTCCTTCCCTCTCCTCGCCTTCCCTCTCCGTCCCTCAAACAGGGGATGAGGAGCTCAAAGCAGAGCTGTGCTGCCAAGCCAGCCCCCCAAACCTCACAGGCATCTGCAGGTCACAGGATTCAGCTTTAGGGTGCCAAATCTCCAGTTCCCATCCTGGTTTCTGAGCCACTGCCCCCCCCGAGCCTGAGATCAGCTTTCTCAAGAGTCCAGAGAACCAAAACCAGTTGGGTTTAGCTGGAAATTCCCAGGAGGGGGTGTGGGAGCGTTTCACCAGTTTCAGCACTTTTGAGATAGGACAAAACTCGACAAATTCTTCCATCACAGCGTCCCTCCCCGAGCCGTGGTGTTGGGAGCTGCACTTCTGAACCCATTTCCCACCCACAGAAAGAGAGCCGGGAAGTGACAGGGGGTGGCAAGAGAAGGGACAAAAGCTGGAAAAGCTTGGGATGGAGGAAGCAGAGATGCTCCCCATGTCCCAGCTCCAGTGGGTGAGGAGATTGTCATGGGCTGTGTGATGAGAATGGTGACAACGAGCAACAGCCACCTGCCCTGCCATCCATCCCGTCCCTGGTGTCACCCAGATCTCCAAAGCCAGCCCTTCACTGTCCATCAGAGCATCTCAGAGCTGCCCAAGCCACCAGGGCTGGATTGTCACCAAGGGGGACGGGGACACTGCGCTGTGCAGGCAAGAGAGGGGACAATGAGGCAGACCGCACACAGCGGGTCCATGGCAGGTGGAACTGGGTGATCTTTGAGGTCCCTTCCAACCCAAACTTTCTACAATGAAGGTCCCTAAATCCCTGTGTCTGGTTACCCTGGTGTGAGAGCCCTGGGCACAGTGCCCCTGTCCCCTGGGCAGGCAGCAAAGGGAACAAAAACCACCCCTTCAACCCACCAGAGCCTCCTCTTCTCCAAAGCATTCACTCCCCTCCACCTCCACATCTCCTGGGCCTCAGAGCAGCTCAGGCCTGGAGGTGCCCAAACCCCCTAGCAGCGATGGAGAGCAGGAGGACAGAGATGCTCAGGAGAAGGCAGAGGGTAAAGAGACACCTGAACACAAGGGTGGGTTGGACAAGGGGAGCCTGGAGAGAACTTCGCAGAGACACCTGGACACAAGAGATGGGTTGGACGAGGAGAGCTGGACAAGAGTCCTCAGAGACACAAGAGGTGGGTTGGACAAGGGGATCAGGACAAGACTCCCAGACACACCTGGACACAAGCGTGGGTTGGATGAGGGGAACTGGTCACACCTGGACACAAGAGATGGGTTGGACGAGGAGAGCTGGACAGGAGTCCTCAGAGACACAAGAGGTGGGTTGGACAAGGGGATCAGGACAAGACTCCCAGACACACCTGGACACAAGGGTGGGTTGGATGAGGGGAACTGGTCACACCTGGACACAAGAGATGGGTTGGAGGAGGAGAGCTGGACAGGAGTCCTCAGAGACACAAGAGGTGGGTTGGACAAGGGGATCAGGACAAGACTCCCAGACACACCTGGACACAAGGGTGGGTCGGATGAGGGGAACTGGTCACACCTGGACACAAGAGATGGGTTGGAGGAGGAGAGCTGGACAGGAGTCCTCAGAGACACAAGAGGTGGGTTGGACAAGGGGAGCCTGGAGAGGACTTCCCAGAGACATCAGGACACAAGAGATGGGTTGGATGAAGGGAACTGGTCACACCTGGATACGAGAGATGGGTTGGATGAGGGGAGCAGGACAGGTCAGGTCATTTTCGGTACCTTTGCTGTCGCCGCTCATCACCCCGGTCAGAGGCACCGCCGCCCTCGAGGCTCCCGTCGCTGTCCCGTGGCCACACGTGCCTGTCCCCAGGCAGAGGCACTGTCTGGCGTGCTCGGGGTGTGTGTGGTGAGGGGGCCAGGCCCTGCTCTCGAGCTTTTCTCCCCGGCACAGTTTCCATGCCTGGTTTCAGAATGACGGGCTGCCCTCGCTCGCTGCACCGGCGCCTTTATCTCGCATCCTTTCGTTTTGCTCTCACACCCAGCTGGGGACTGACTGCTTTCAAAATAAAAATGAAGCTGCCAGAAGCTCCTGGGGCTCCACCAGCTTTTTGCAAACACTTGGAGCTGCCACAGAAAGAAATGGGGCTGTTTCCATGAAAGCTCCTGCTGGCACAATCGGCCACCCGGGGACTCCCGGACAATGAATGTCCCGGGAGCAGATGCAGAAGATGCCCAGTTTAACATCTGGGTGGTGTGTGGAGGCTAAAATTGGAGCAGCCTTGGAGCCACCCACACTCACCCGGGATGGGAAAAACCTCTCAGTTTGAGAAGTTCAGCTCAGATTTCCCACAAACACCGCCAGGACCAGGAATGGTTCAGATTCCTGAGATAAGGAAGGGGAAAGGGGTCACTCACCCCATTCTCCAAGGATGAGTGCAAAGAGTTTCCTCCAGGGCACCAGGGGAGGCTGGAAAAGAGTAGGAATCTTCCCAGCTCTCCTTGCTGGAGGAGGAGAACCTGGGCTCGGTCCTGGCAGGACCCCGTGGTTCAGACAATGGGGCCGTGGCTGTGCCCCACCACGCTGGTGGAAATTGGTTTTCTCCCTGTAATTGCCCTTCTGTTCACAAACACTAATGCGTGCTCTCAGTCTAAATGACTTTTAGTTTAGGTTAAAGGCAAATGGCAAATCAGGAGAGAGCCCGAGGGGAGCTGCCAGCCCCGTCTGTCTCCCCTGCCATGAAATGAACTCACCCCCACTCAGGGACAGCTCTTCCCCAGCAAAGCCCTGCACTGGAAGGGGGCTCAGGGCCATTAAGTCCAGGGCTGATCTCTACAGGAGCTGAGATGGTTCCAAATTGTCCCTGCAGTCCATCCCTGCATCCCATTCCTGGAGAATTCCCCACTGTTGTGTTCATTGCCCAAGAGCAAAAGTAACCTGGTGCATGAAGAGGGCAGGAAAAAATAAAGGCACAAACAGAATGGAGCTGCTCTTATCCTGGGCACAAAACTCACAAGGAAAAGTGTCCAGTCCTGGTGTGAGGAAACACACAAATCCAATCCCAACTCAGAAAACTCAGGGATTCACTCTCATAGTGAGACAAGCTGTAGAATTATCCTTCATTTTACATCTCCAGGTACACGAGAGGCAGATGAAAGGGACAATCCCCAACAACAAAAAAAAACTTTTAAGAAATGCAGGGTCAAATTATCTTCTTATGCAACACCACTGCAACCTAGAAAATCTAAAGCTGCAGGACATAAATCAACCACCAACTGCCTGGGGTTGAAGAGAAACTTCCTCTGGTAACAACCTATTGCATAAGTGCCTTAACGGGAGCTCTGCCTTCTGAAATCTCTGTCAGGAAGGGGTCACTGGGCTGCAGGGCTGCCTCTGGAGGATTCTTCCTGTGCCCTTTTGCTCTCACCCATCTTTTGTCTCTTATTTCAGCCACGAGCATTGGGCAGAGGCACAAAAGCAGCAGGGCTGGGGGGACAGCAAAGCTCAGGCTGAGCCTGATCCATTTCTGAGCCCTGCACCAAGCACCAGGGACCAGACTGAAATATCTGAAAGAAATTTGAAAGAAATTCCTCCCTACGAGAGTGGCAGGGCCCTGGCACAGAGAATCTGTGGCTGCTCCATCCCTGAAGTGTCCCAGGCCAGGCTGGGCAGGGTTTGGAGCACCCTGGGACAGGGGAAGGTGTCCCTGCCCTAAATCTCACTGGGTGAGCTTTAGGGTTCCTCCCAACTCAAACCATTCTGTGGTTCTGTGATTCTCTGCCTTTGGCACCTGTCCCTCCCCCAGTTCTGATTCAGATCCTGGGGAATTTCAGCCTCCCTGGTGCCCACCTGGCCACCAGCTCCAGCTGCCCAGCAAAGTCCCTGTCCCTGAGCAGCTGCTCCTGCCTCACTTCCCACCCACCCCAGCCCTCCAACGAGCTGCACCCATTCCCATCCGCCACTTCTAGCTAAAACCCTGATTATTCACATTTTAACCCTTGCCTTACTGCCCCCCTCCCACAAACAACACAGAAACCAAGAGAAACCCCTGCGAGGGGCATCCACCAGCACGGGGAGCACCAAGTTATGCCCAAAAAAAGAGCCCGGGGAGATGGAGAGCTGGAATTTGGGTTCTGTGCCCCGAGGGGGAGTGGAGAGCTGGAATTTGGAGGGGGGGGGGGGGGCGGGATGGAGAGCCGGAATTTGGGGGGATGAATGGAGAGCCAGAATTTGGGGGGAGGATGGAGAGCCGGAATTTGGGTGCTGTGCCCCGGGGTCCGAGCGGCCGGAGCGCGGCGGGATCGGGATGGGGATCGGGGACGGCTCCGGGCTCTGCCGCGGGTATTTTTAGCTGCTGACGCCCGCCCGGGGTATTTCGCTTCAGGACGTCCGGTCTGAGGCTCTTTCTGGGAATCCCACGTTCTCTAATTGTAAACAGCCCCATTCAGTCGCTCCCCAGCGCGAGAGAGGCCCCGGCTTGTGTCAGGTGTGAGTCAAACAGGAAACTGCTGCTGCTGCTGCTGAGCGGGAGAGGGGGTTCAGCACCCCCGAAAATGTGCCCAGCATGAGCTGGCAGCACCCTGCCCCACCGCCCGAGGCATTGACCAGCCTGGGATGTGGAAAGACGGTTCAGCGTCCCCAAAAATGTGCCCAGGATGAGCTGGGCAGCCCCACAGCCCTGCCCATGGCACTGAACAGCCTGGGGTATGCAAAGAGGGTTCAGCACCCCTGAAAATGTGCCCAGGATGAGCTGGCAGCATCCAGCCCCACTGCCCTGCCCAAGGCACTGACCAGCCTGGGGTGCTCAGGGTGCTGCCCACACCCTGCAGCTCCCTCCTCCTCCTCCTCGGAGAAGGCTTTCAATGAAGTTTAAATAATTTTTCTTGGCACGCTGAAAAATACTTAAAATGATGGGCTGACATTAGGTTAAATTGTAAAGTTAGTGTGGGGACTAGTTAGAGGGCTAACTTGGTTTAAGAGATGTATTAACAGTTAGAGGATAAAAAACCCTGCAGGGCCCAGCAGTGCCTGTGCCACCCCTTCTGAAAAATGAGGTTTGGCTGATTCTGATTCTGATGTGGCTGATTCAGGCCCCAGCTGCTGCTTTTGAACACGCTGACACTGTGGGAAAAGGGCTCCAAAGCATCAGAAAGCTCCAGCCCAGGCTGGACAGGGCTTGGAGCAACCTGGGGTGGTGGAAGGGAAGATCCAACACCTGGGATGGTCCCTGCCCATGGCTGGGGGTGGGACAGGATGAGATTTAAGGTCCCTTCCAACCCAAACCTTTCACAGCTCTGTGGCTGGGACAGGATTAACAGCAGAGAGCAACATTTCCAAAAGGGGCTGAGGGGAGGATGCTGCAGAGCATGCAAGCCTGGTGGGAACAAGGGCTCCATGGAGCATCCACAGGGACTGTCTGTGACATCCAGGACACCCCAGCACATCCACAGGGACTGTCTGTGACATCCAGGACACCTCAGCACATCCACAGGGACTGTCCTGTGACATCCAGGACACCCCAGCACATCCACAGGGACTGTCTGTGACATCCAGGACACTCCAGCACATCCACAGGGACTGTCCTGTGACATCCAGGACACCCCAGCACATCCACAGGGACTGTCCTGTGACATCCAGGACACCCCAGCACATCCACAGGGACTGTCTGTGACATCCAGGACACTCCAGCACATCCACAGGGACTGTCCTGTGACATCCAGGACACCCCAGCACATCCACAGGGACTGTCCTGTGACATCCAGGACACCTCAGCCCTGGCACCAGCTCAGGGAGGAGGCGCACGTTGTGCCCATCTCTTATCTGAGTCATTTCAGTGTCTCAGGGGAAACCCTGGCACTGATAAACAGCTCCTGCTCCCTGCCTCCGCCTTCACCAACCGAAATCTGGAGTCTATTTTTAACCCCAAAACACCCACGGCGAGGGGGGGAGGCTGCAGCGGGGCGAGGGTCGGTTGGCACTGTGGGGACGGGAGGGTGGCACTGCCAGCTTTGCTCTGCAGCCCAAGCTGGCTCCTCTTGCCACCCCAGGGTGATCCAGCTGTGCCACTGCCAAATTTTCAGCCAAAGCAAGAGCAGAACAAGCCCTGCAGGGCACTGGCCATGCCCAGCACCCCCCGTGCCCCACACAAAAACCAAAGAGCTCCAAATTCTCATTTCCCAGCACATCCCCCAGCCCTGACCCTGGCCAAACAAAGTCTGCCTGGAACAGCAATGTCCCCTCCCTGCCACACCTGAGGTTTCCTTCCAAAGCCCCCACACCAAAGGTCTGCGAGGTCTTGGCTTCCATCATTCTGGGACAGCTTTAGGAACATCTCTGTGGCCAAGACTCCTAAATATCTTTGGATTCTCCCTCCAAAGGCAGTGTGAGCCCCTGCTCAGGTGTGAGCAGAGTTTGTTCTCTCACTGCTCCAGTGTGAGCTCCTGGGGACCTTTCCTCCCATTTTCTGCCTCTGCTCCGTTCCTCCTCTATACCTCTCCCCAAAATGCATAAAGTTGCACCATGGGTTGGGTTGGAAAGGACCTTAAAACTCCCATTTCACCCCCCGCCATGGACAGGGACGCTTTCCACTACACCAGGTTGGTCCGACCCTGTCCACCCTGGCCTTGGGCACTTCCAGGGATCCAGAGGCACCCACAGCTTCCCTGGGCACGCAGGGAATTCCAGGGAGGAATCTAAGGAGAAGATTGCCTCTCCTGGGGCTGCCCCAGCCCCCAGCAGCAATCCCAGAGCCCAGAGACAGCTCAGGAGGCCCAACCCAGGCTGTGTCCCCTCAGCAGGTCCCGTGTCCCCATCAGGGGTCCCAGGCCAGCAGCCGTGACCGGGGGGCTGTGCCGGGGCCGCGGTTCCTGCCCGGCTCTTTCTGCCTCGCTGCAGAGATGGGCCATAAAACCTTCATTTCCTGACACACGTGGGATCAGGCCAAGGGGTCGTGTTTTGGACAACCTGGCTTTTCCATGGCAACCGGCGCTGATGTCAGCGATCCGGAGAGGCCTTGGGAACGGGGAGCTCTGCGGGAACGGGGCAGGGCAGGGGGCTGAGGTGATGGGGGACGCGCTTGCACGGGGCTGGGGCTGCGGGAGAGCCGCCCGAGCAAAGCTTTCCTTGGATGGCTCCGAGCACAAATGGTGGCCCAAATGGAGCAGCTGCAGGCGGGAGCGTGCTGCCCTCTCCCTGCTCCTGCAGCTCCCGGCCCTCCCTCTGTGCATCCCCAGCCCTTTCATCATCATCCTCCTGCAGCCAAACGGCCCCAGCCAGCTGCTCTTGCACAACTCTGGCTAAACCCTCCGACCAGCTCCTCTCCTGACCGTCCCATCTCCTGACTGTCTCATCTCCTGACCATCTCCTCCTCACCATCCCCTCTCCTGACCATCCCCTCCCCTCTCCATGAGGGGCATTTGCAGGATTTGGGGCCTGTGAGCAGCTCTGCTCGCCCTTCCCCAGCCTTTCCCCTCCCCGCTTTGTTCCTGCAGCCGCTGCTTTTCCCCTTAGAAACCCCCTCCCCACAGGGGAGCCCCTTTACAACAGGCAGATAATTAAAACCTCGGGCAGAGGAGTTCTTTCTGCTCGTGGTCACATCTGCTGCCCTGGGGCTCCCACGGCTCTCACAGTGTCTGTCTGTCTGTCCGGGCTTCCTGTGGCTGGAGCCATCTGATACTGCAGCGCTTCACCTCTGGGCAGGGTGCTGAGTGAGAGCCTGTCCGGGTTTGCTGCTGGAGGATAAACACACTGAGTAAAACATCCCTTAGTAAAACATCCCAGAGTAACGGCATCCCAGAGTAACAACGTCCCAGAGTAACGGCGGCCCTGAGTAACAGCGGCCCCTGAGTAACGGCGGCCCTGAGTAACGGCGGCCCCGAGTAACGGCGGCCCCGAGTAACAGCGGTCCCTGAGTAACGGCGTCCCCTGAGTAACAACGTCCCCTGAGTAACAACGTCCCTGTGCGCTGGGAGCTGCCAAGGAGCCGCGGCTCCATCTCTCTGGGATTGCACAGGAAAACCTGAACGTCCCTTTTCCACCCCAGACACACCTCCACAGGTGTGGGACCTCGGCTCAAACCCCATCCCTGACTCCTCTCTGATGGTTTGTGGGACTGACCTGGGCATGTGGGTGGAAGAGACTTTAAAAACCATCCTGTTCCATCCCTGCCATGGGCAGGGACACCTCTCATCATCCGAGGTGGCTCCAAGCCCTGTCCAACCTGGCTTTGAACGCTCCCAGGGATGGGGCAGCCACATTCTGTGCCTTTACCAGCCCTCACAGGGAGGAATTCCTTCCCAAAATCCCCTCTAACCCTGTGCTCTGGCAGTTTAAAGCCATTCTCCATTGTCCTGGCACTCCAGACCTCTCTCCATCGCTCCTGCAGCTCCTTCAGGGACAGGAAGGCCACAATGAGGTCACCCCAAATAATCTCTTCTCCAGGATGAACAACCCCAATTCTGCCTAAAGGTCCTCCAGCACAGCAAGGACACAAGCAGGTAAAGCTGGCAGGGATGGCCCAGGTGTGGTTTGACTCCTTGTCCTGCCCTGAGTCTCCGTGTGACATCAGGGAATTGGCTTGAATGACCTGGGACAGAGACACCTTCCCAGGCAGTGATCCCCCAAAAAACACAACAAAAAAAGCTTCACTTCGAGGTGAACCAACCAACTTCTCAACAGAACCAAAATATCTGAGGCTAAATGGACAAATTTTCATCAAACAGCATCCCCAGCCTGCTGAGTGCTGACTCCAGGCCCTCCACACATCCCACAGGGACCCAACACCACCAGCGCCACTCACAGGGGAAGGGAGGGAAAAAAAGAAAGAAAAAAGAGAAAAAAACCAAAACAACAGCACGTAAAACCTTCCAAAAATGCTGCACGAAAAGTGGCCACTCAGCAGAGCGAGGTTTCCTGCGCAGTGAGAGTTGGCCAGGGACAGAACAGGAAATCACTGCTTCCTGCCTGCAGAGGAAGCGCCTATCTCATGCCCGTGATCAAAAACAAACAGCACTTCAATTAAACAAACAAAGGACCGAAAACTTCAACAGCTCCAGCCTGGGACGGCTCCAGAGCAGGGAAATGCGTCCAAAAATAAGAGGTTTGTAACCCTGGAAAGGCCCTGGCTCCCCTCCCTGGGCAGCGGGAGGGACCGGCACCTCCAGGCTGAGATGCCATGCCAGGGATGGGAAAGGGGGTCCCACTGTTGGGTTTGGGGAAGGAGAACGTCTGTCTGTCTGTCCATCCATTCATAGATCCATCCCCATGTCCACCCACGCATCCATCAATCCATGGATGCACCCATCCGTCCATGGATCCATCCCCATGTCCGTCCATCCATCCATGGATCCCTCCATCCCTCCATCCATCCCGGGGTCCCCCAAAGCTCCAGCACTGTTCATTCCCCACATGTCCAACGCTCTGGGCTTTTCCAAATCTGGAAGTCTGGCTGGAAAAACCACCCTCCCAGCATGGAAGTGAGCACAGAAAGAAAGAAATGGAAAAGCCAAGGTTGTCCTGGGACAGTGTTTGTTCTCTCCATCCCCCAAGCAGCACCTGGTGACCCCCGAGGCTCCGTCTCCTCCTGCTCCCCCCTCAATCCAGGGGTGCAGCCCCTCAAATCCCACCTGGCTCTGCTGTAGGTTTGTCCCAGGATGGGTTTTACAGGCATAAAGAATTCTTCTCCCGTGAGTTTTGCATTTGAAAGATGCCAAAACAACAGCAGAGCAGATCCAGCTCCAGACTGAAGCAATAACTATTCCAGAGTCACTGACAGCCCCACCATGTCCTGCACAGCCAATTCCAAGGATGGGGGAATGCGTGTGGCCACGAGGGTCTTTCTGTGTGGCCACCACACAAAACCTCATTATTTAGCAGTTTGCTGGTGATCTGAGAACCATCAGGTGCAGCCACCACTGAAGGCTGAGCTCAGACACGATTTTTGTTGCCTTACCCGCTTGGTTTGTTCGGGCAATAAATAACCTTACCTGTTTCCTGGCTCTATGGCTGCTCGCTGGTTTTATTTGCTTTGAAAGTAAACTTCCTGATGAATTAGCCAAGCCTAATTAAAATTTATTTAAAGCGCATCGTCTCCTGATGATGCAAACACAAAGCTGTGTGTGTCCAGCAGAGACAGACCGAGGGGCAGATGGAAGTAAGGTCATGGAATGATTTAAGTTGGAAAAGGCCCCCAAGACCATCGAGTCCAGCTGTGGCCTCCTGTCCCTGTGCAGGTCAGACACCTCCTATCACCTCAACCCCACTCCAGGTGGGCATTTCCAAGTGCTTTGTCCCCATTTCCCATCCATGAGTGACAACCCCAAGCTCAGCTTCACCACGGGACAGTGAGGGACAAAATCCCTGTAAAGTCCTTCAAGATGCCAAGAAGCTCCTCCAGGTGGGACCCTGAGTGTTCCCAGGGATGAGGAGCCCAGCAGGGACAGCACCAAGGTCCAAGCACCAGGACAGGGTTTGAACCAGAGCTGCTGCACCTCTGTGGGTGTTTATTCTCTGAACACTCATCTGAGACTTCCCAAACCATCCCTGGTCCTTCTCCTGCAGCACCTCAGCCCTGGCCTGGTGGATCCAAGCATGGCTGGTGCTGTTCCACCCCTTGCTGGAAAATCCATGCAACATCCCTGGAAAGTTGATTGCTGATGTGGAAATGCTGGCCCACTTCCTCATTGTGTGAGTGCCAGGAGCTCGGGCGGGCTCCTGGAGGCTGCCAGGAGGGACCAGGGCACAGAGCTGGGGGGCTTCCAGTGGTGGTGAAGCTCTTGTTGCCTCCTGAAAAGCGAGGGAGCAGAATTCTGCCTCTGAAAAGGTCTGTTAAACCTGAAGGGTTCATCTACATTTATATTAACACGAGTCAGGTCCTGCTGGAGAAATGCCCATCCCAGAAGGAGCACAAGGGTTTTGGAGGGTTCCTCCAGCCATGGACCTGAGCTCAAACCTGGACATGCTCATTTCACTCACCTCATTCTACTTTAAAGCCCAATTTTATCCACATCCTTCAGCTTCGTCCATGGGATTTAAGGTCAACCTGTCACGCTCATCTTAAGTCCCACAACACCTTGTCCCTTGTCAGAGATACCAGAGAGCTGCCCAAAATTGCTGGATTTAGCAGAGATCAAGAACAAGTGACACAAACAAACACAGCTGCACTGGGACACAAGGAACTGCTCCCAGTTAGACCAGAAATGGGATTTTATGGAGGGAAAACTCAAAACTCTATCAAACCCGCTCTGAGTTGTCCCTTTCTAAGGACTTTGCACAAACCATGAGCTCTGCGGGTCCCCTAATGAACTTCCAGTCGTGTTTTGAGCAGTTTTGAGCTGCAGAACATGAGAGAATTTTTACATTTGTACTACAAGAACACGCTGTGCTCCAGCAGCTACCTGAACCGACACAGAGCCCCAGACGGTCTTAGCGAAGCCCTAACGAGCAATAAAAATGTTCTTTTATGCCTTGTTTGATCATTCCCTGTTTACGAGGCCCAGGATCCTGTGAATCATGTTTTATCCCAGCCAGCAGACACTGGAGACACACGGGATGAAGAGGAGAAACTCAGGGGCGGGGAGGGGGGCACCAGATAACAACATCTGGGCTGTGTTTGGCTGCACGAAATTCTCTTTTCGGCCCGGGGTCCATCCCACTCGGGCTGTGTGATCCACAGGCCCTCGTGTGAGCCACTTGCAGCTTCCTGGGTGGGTAAAGAGTGGGATCCCATCCTGGGAGATGCCCATCCAGCAGCACCTTCATCATTTGTCCCAAATCCCCTTAATTAACGCGCCAGGCTCCCACCGAGCTCTGCCCGATTTCGCCTCCTGCTTTTTGTGCTTGACACGATCCAAGCAGAGCCCCGGGGCAAAGCAGCCAGACCCCAGGGCACACGCTGCGCCCCTGCCCTCCTTGTGCACCCCCAGAACCTGCAGGAAGCCCGAGGCGTCTCCCCCTCGGCCATTCCCAAATCCCAGCCCAGCATCGCAGCCCGGCTCAGGCACGCCTGATTGCATCATGTTTGTTTTTCTTTGCCTTTGAGGTCAGGATTCCTCCCACCTTGCCCAGAGCCAGGTTTTGCCCGGTCTCGCTCGGCAGGGAGCCCGGGGTGACCCAAAATCCCGGGGCACGGCCGGGTGGCAAAGCCTGTCCAGCTTTGCTGGGGACAGCATCCATGGGGACAGCACAGCATCCATGGGGACAGCGCCAGCGCTTCCCCACGCGGTGCTGGCTGGGTTTGGGGGGATTTTACACTCGCAGCATCTGCTCCAGGACTACCTGATCCCTCCGGAGCTGCGGGAACGGACACCGGGAGCGGCCGGTGCGGGGACCGGCAGAGCCACCAGCAGCTACTCACCCTGGCTTTGTCCTTGCATGCAGAGGAGTTAAAGCCCTTGGAGAGGAGGTCTCATTGTTCAGGCTGTGCTTAAGGGAGGCAGCTGCTTTCTTTATATCTCAAGATTCACTAAAGTTCAGGAAGAGAGAGAGAGAGAGAGAGAGAGAGAAAGAGAGGGGACGGCAAAGGGGAGGGACTGAGCGCAGGGCCCAGAGGCCGTATAGAATGACAATGGAAGGAAATGCTTTATCAAACCTAGAAAGCCAACCCTGCCCTGGGAACACAGAGGGAGAAAAAAAGAAAAAAAAAAAAAAAAAAAAAAAAAAAAAGAAAGAAAGAAAAAAATAAATACTTGCAGAAGAAAAGCGAGTTCAGCTGCCCCGGGTCCCTCCCAGCCCCTCACTCCCAAACACAATGAGAGCGCCGGGGGAAATCCTCAGCCTCAAACACTTTTTTTTTTTTTTTTTTTTCATTAAACAGAGAGAAGTTTCAGTTCTTTTTTTTTTTTTTTTTTTTTTTTTAAATCCGACAACCAAACCCTGCCCGGGAATGGGAATGTGACGCTCTTCCCCCTCCCCCGGCTGCCGCCGTCCAAGTTTCTATGAGTCAAACGTTTGCAATGTGTTACCGAAATGTTACCAAGCTGGAATGCGGCATCCAGAGGGCTCAGCTCGTAAAACTTTTGTTTGCTGGCCGGGAGAAAGTGTCACCGGCACAGAATTCGGTTCTTCCTCCTCTTCCTTTTGTTTTTCCCGTCCCCGAGAGGGTTAAGCGGCTTTTTCCCGTGCCCGAGAGGGTTAAGCGGCTGTGCAGCGCTGACACCCGATGACGGCGGCGTTAACCCAGCGCTCCCGGTCCCAGTGGGAAGGGAAATTGTGCAGTTCGCCGAGAAACCAAGGGAAACGGGGCAGCCTGAGCGAGCAGGTGGGAAATGAGAGAAATAAAAGCGTCCAGACACAAAATCCCGGAATGGTTTGGGTTGGAAGGGGCCTTAAAGCTCAGCTTGATCCACCCCTGCCCAGGGCAGGGACACCTTCCATTAAATCAGGTTGTTCCAAGCCCCATCCCAGGGACAGACCTCAGCCCCTGAAACTCAGCTTCCCAAACATGAACTTCGGGATTTTGGGGTCAGAAAAGCGCTGGTTCCTCATCTGACAGTCCTGGGGTTCGGCCCGAGATGGAAAGATGATGGAAGAACTTCCACCCAAGAGAGCAAAATCTCAGCCCAGCTTCTTCCAGCATCACCTGCTCCGGGTCTGCAGAAATGCTGAGGGACAGGGACACAGCAGAATCTGATCTGGAATGCTGAGGGACAGGGACACAGCATCATCTGATGTGAAATGCTGAGGGACAGGGACACAGCAGAATCTGATCTGGAATGCTGAGGGACAGGGACACAGCAGCATCTGCTGGATCTGGAATGCTGAGGGACAGGGACACAGCAGAATCTGATCTGGAATGCTGAGGGACAGGGACACAGCAGAATCTGATGTGAAATGCTGAGGGACAGGGACACAGCAGCATCTGATGTGAAATGCTGAGGGACAGGGACACAGCAGAATCTGATCTGGAATGCTGAGGGACAGGGACACAGCAGCATCTGCTGGATCTGAAATTCTCAGGGACACAGCAGCATCTGCTGGATCTGATGGGAGTTGGGACCAGAGCTCTGAGCTTTGCTCTCACGGTGGGAGAACAACCTGGGAGAGCCCGTGAGGATGATGAGTGCAAGAAGGAAAGAAGGAGAGAGGGGAGGAAGCTGAGGGACTGTCCTGCAGTGCTTGCAAGCCTGAGTCCTTCCAGGAGGTGGCTCCTTCCCCCTGGAATTCCCACCCCCGAAACCTTTCCAAGGGTGGAGCCCTCACCTTGCTGAAGGACCTTCAGGGTCCAGCTGCAGGAGGAGGTGGTGATGCTCTTCCTGCCTCACCCAGCCCTGCTGGCCTCATGCGGGGCTGGCTGCAGGTTTTGTCTGAGGGAAGGGAAATCTCCATCAGCCAGGAGGATCCTCCCGGGAGCCTTGCGCAGGGACAGACTCCACCTCATCCGCCGGGGCTGCCCTGCTTTGTGCAGAGAGCACGGGAGCTCTCCTGGGAGAGCAGCTGGGCTCCCTGCCCCGCTCCTGGGCTGGAGAATCGCAGCCAACCTGTCCTGGCAATTCCCAGCCCAAGCTCTAATTATCCTTTCGTGCCAATGGGAACGATGGCAGTGGAAAAGGAGGGCTGTGCTCGTCCTTCTCCCACCTCTAAGAACCAAGCGATGCCCTGCAGAAATCCCATGGGTGAAAAAAATTGTTCGTTGCATTTTTACGACACTGTTCTCAGATAAAAGAACTTGGAATTCTGAAATATGAGGGGGGAAAAAAATAAAATAAAGATCCCAGGGAAAGATCTGAGGGGAAAGGCAATGGGCAAGATGTGCTGAGGAGGGGGTTTGGCCACCACCACGCTGGACTGAGTGCCCAGGACAGGGTCACTCCTCTCCAGGGCTGAACCAGCTCCTGTAATGAGCTACAAACTTTTGCCCGCTTGGAGCTTCGCATCATTTGCACGTCAGGTGCAAGGAGAGGCAGGAGCTGCCAAAAGCAGAGCAGCTCAAAGGCCAGGGGCAGATAAGAGACACTGCCCTGCTCAACAAAGAGACATTTCCAGACCTGAGGAAGTGAGGCAATCCTGGCTAATTAAAATGACCGACCAAAGTCTCCCAGGAGGAAGAAAGAGGGTGAAAGATGAAAATCTTTGTGTTTCAAAGGTGAAGGGAGCAGGAGAGCTCACCTGGGAAGGTGGGAGCTGTCCCTGCCCATGGCAGGGGTGACACTGGATGGGCCCTCAGGTCCCTTCCAACCCAAACCCTTCTGTGATGAGCATGTGGAAAATCCAGGCTGCTGTTTCTGTCTCCAGCGAGGCCACAGCAGGTCCCAGATGGTGTTTAGGAGCACAAAAGAGCAGATGGATTTTGGAAAAAGTTTGGGCAAAAAAGTTTGAGCTTTGCTGAAAACCCCAATGCCCAAATCTCCTTCGGCACCTCCTCCCTCCCAGTCCAGGCACAAGGACCAGGCTGTGCTGCGTGTTCTGAGCAGGCTCAGCACCACCCCACGTGCTGACAAGAGCCCAGCTTTGGCTCCCAGAGCCCTGAGATCCCCTCCCAGCCCGGGGAGAGGGGAGCTGCCAGCAGTGCCCTCAGACAGACACAAAGCAGAGCTGAGGGCTGCAGCAGCAGCGTGGGCAGCAGATGCCCGAGGCAGCGAAGGGGAGCTGCCTGCAGCCACATCTCTCCATAGAAGGCAGGGAAGGAGCAGGTTTGTTTCTGCAGGAGCAGAAGAGTTATGGCTGCGAGAAACGGCGGCTAAAAATACCCCGAGGAGCAGGGAGGTCACCTGGGAGAGACCCAGGCCCTGTGCATGGCTGGGGCAGAGGTGGCAGTGCCACACGTGTGGCACCGTGGCCTCCTGCCAGCCACTGCAGGGAGGGCGTTCAGTGCGCCCAAGGGGCAGAATTGGGGCGGCCCAGACCCCCAAACAGAGCCCTGTGCCCCTGTTTGAGGCTCTGCAGGCACAGCCTTTGTTGGGAACTAGGGCGCAGTTGAAGCTCTGCAGGTGCTGCACACCAATATTGGGATTGAGCAGGGAGCAGAGATATCAACCCCAGGGAACAGAGATATCAACCCCAGTGGACAGAGATATCGACCCCAGGGAACAGAGATATCGACCCCAGTGGACAGAGATATCGACCCCAGGGAGCAGAGATATCGACCCCAGGGAGCAGAGACATCGACCCCAAGGGGACTCTCAGGGCGCCCCAGCTCAGGAAAGGCCTCAGTGTCCCCCATCTCTTGTCCACGTGACAAACACCAAGAAGGTTTTGGGTATGAGACATCCGTGCCCCCCACACCTCTGAGCCCATTGGGATGCTCTCATTGACTGGAGAGCCCTGGCACATTTTCCTGGTTCAGTGATGTTCCACTGTTCATTCAGGCAGGTTAAACTCACCTGTTGTCCCAGCTCTGAGCTCCCAGGGATGGAGGAGGCACCACCAGCATCCAGGCCAGCACCGCCCCGGAGACCTCACCCAGCAGCAAATCTGCTGGAGCCATTTCCCATCTCAAGTTTCAGCTGCAGAAAAGGCATTTCCAATCGTTTCTCCTCTTTTGAAGGGGCTGGTCCCTGCGGACGACTCTGCAGCGAGGGCGTGAGGAGGATCTTGCCTGGCCTGGGTCCCAGTAAATCACAGTTCAGAGACAGCTGAACTCCATTTTATGATTATTAACCCCAGCCCTGCTCGTTTGTTTGGCCTGTCTGAGGCTATATTTAGTGATGGGTGCAGGCATGGCCGGGGGGGAATTGTGTGCAGCTGTTAAACAGAACCCCCCACCTTCCCAAAAAATGATTAAAAAAAAAAATAAAAAAAATAAAAAGCCAACAAAACAGGAAGAGTAGGGTTGGAAAATGAGAAGCAGCTGTGAAGAGGAGGGATGAGGTGTCATACAGGGAGGACTGACTTCAAACCTTGCAGGAAACGTATGAGAAATTTCCCCGCCACTTTTGTAATCCCTCATCCCCTCCCGTGTCCCGTGGTGGCTCTTGGCTCCTGCCACAGCCTGTGAGTGCCAGGGCCAGGAGCAGCCACAGAAGAGGCTGTTTGCCCTCACACTGCCATCAACAAGGTCCTGCTGTGCCTTTGTGACAGCCCCAAATCACCACAGATGGATTAAACGTCACCAACAGGCAGGTGCTGAGCTCCGGGGAGGTTCTGGGAATTTCAGCAAAGGGAAAGCTTTGAGCAGGGGTGGTGAAACGCTCTGAGCATTCTCGTGTGCTGAGGGAGTGCAGGACAGGAGCAGGATGGAAAAACAGAGGTGGAGAAACGTGGAGGTGCCTTGCTGAGATCAGAGCTCTCCTCCTGCCCCCTCCAGGCTCAGATCCTGGCACAGAGCAGCAGGAGAGGCTGCTCTCCTCATCGTGGTTCATTTTGGAGCTGTCAGAGAGGGGTAAACCAGGCAGGAGAGACTGCTCCTCCTCATCGTGGTTCATTTTGGAGCTGACAGAGAGGGGTAAACCAGGCGAGGTGGGGCTGTCCTGTCCATGGCAGGGACATGGAATGAGATGGGCTTGAAGTCCCCTCCAAGCCAAACCATCCTGGGATTCTGATTTATCCCACGTTCCTGGAGGAGCTCAGACCTGGAAGGGGCATTGTGGGGGAGGAAAGGGAACATGACTTACTCTGAGGCCCAAAACCAGGGCTGAACCCATCTCTTGGCTCTTCCCCAGCTTTCCTGGTGCCTCTAACGGCAGCAGCAGCACCTGAGGCTCTGCTGGGGCAGGTGCTGCAGCAGTTTAACGTTCCATCTGCAGGCAGAGCCCAGGGGAGGCAATGCCAGTGCCCAGCTCATGCCCAGCTTTGGCTGGGGATGCCAGTGCATCAGCTGGCCAGGTGAACCCCAGCACTGACCTGGAAATCACTCCCAGCTGGGTCTGGGGTCCATTCCTGGACCTTCCACCCTTGCAGTAGTTTCCTGTTTGGGGTGCAAGGGCCTGGCAGGGTTTGTTTTGCTGCAGCACAGGCTGCTCTCTCAGAGCTGGCTTCCCCCAGGATGCCAGTGCATCACCTGGCCAGGTGAACCCCAGCCCTGACCTGGAAATCACTCCCAGCTGGGGCTGGGGTCCATTCCTGGGGTCTGCACCCCTGCCCTCCCACCCTAGCAGTAGTTTCCTGTTCGGGGTGCAAGGGCCTGGCAGGGTTTGCTTTGCTGCAGCACTGGCTGCTCTCTCAGAGCTGGCTTCCCCCAGGCTGTGGTTTCAGCAGCTGCCAGCCCCAGCCCTGCCACAGTCAGGTGTGAGCGACCGCACCGGAGCCGGGGGAGCTGACATCAAGGTGCTCATCTGCAGAGGAAGGGGCTCCCAACTGAAGCACCCCGTGCTTGTGGTGACCCAGCCCAGCCCAGCCCTCCCTGGCAGCCCCAGCCCCACGCTCTGGTTGTGCACCTGCTGCCTCCTTTGCTCCTCCTTTGCTTCCCAGCCAAGCACAGGTAAAGGGCTGGGATGGAACTGGGAGATCAGATCCCCTCTGTGGGCTGGGGTGGAATTGGGACATCAGATTCTCTCTCCCATCTCAGGCTCACCATGGTTTTCACTCTTCCAGGGTGGAGGAACTGTCAGTGTCCCTCTGTGTGCCCTGGGGAAGGGCACTGAGGTCACAGAATTCCAGAATCCCTGAGGCTGGAAAAGCTCTGAGGGATCATTGAGTCCAACCTGTGCCCAGTCCCCACCTTGTCCCCACCCCAGAGCCCCCCAACCTGTGCCCAATGCCCACCTTATCATCCATGCCAGAGCCCCCCAACCTGTGCCCAGTCCTCACCTTGCCACCACCCCAGAGCCCCCCAACCTGTGCCCAGTCCCCACCTTGTCCCCACCCCAGAGCCCCCCAACCTGTGCCCAATGCCCACCTTATCATCCATGCCTGAGCCCCCCAACCTGTGCCCAGTCCCCACCTTGCCACCACCCCAGAGCCCCCCAACCTGTGCCCAGTCCCCACCTTGTCACTGCCCCAGAGCCCCCCAACCTGTGCCCAATGCCCACCTTGTCACCACCCCAGAGCCCCCCAACCTGTGCCCAATGCCCACCTTGTCACCACCCCAGAGCCCCCCAACATGTGCCCAATGCCCACCTTGTCACCACCCCAGAGCCCCCCAACCTGTGCCCAATGCCCACCTTATCATCCATGCCAGAGCCCCCCAACCTGTGCCAAATCCTCACCTTGTCACTGCCCCAGAGCCCCCCAACCTGTCCCCAATGCCCACCTTGTCACCAGCCCAGAGCTCTGAGTGCCACCTCCAGCCATTCCTTGGGCACCTCCAGGGATGGGCACCCCAAACCCCCCTGGGCAGCCCCTGCCAAGGCCTGAGCACCCTTTCCATGGAGAAATCCTTCCTCAGAGTCCGGGCAGAGCTCAGCAAGGCTGTGCCCCCCGTCCTGCTTTGGGTCTCTAAACCCATGGGATTTTCCTGAAGAGAAAGGAGAGCTGTGACAGTGACACAGCCTTGGAGAACTCTGGCTCTGTGCAAACACATTTGAAACCCAGAACTTCTTTTCCATCCCAAATTTGCAGCCTGGAGGGATTTAACCCCTTGTTTCGCTGCTCCATCTCGATGCCATGGAGGCAGGAGAGGGGGAATGTGGGGAGAGAATCTTTTTCACTCTGCAAATCCCCAGCTGGGAGAAGGAGCTTGATTTACCAAGGCCAGAGGTAGTAAAGAGCTTGGACAGGAATTTGCACTAAACCTTTGACACACAAGACATTTCCCTTTCAGGCCAAGACAAACAAAGGAAGGAAGTGTCTGGGACTTTTAAAGCGACCTAGTGGAGACAGGTAAGGGCAGATAAGGGCTGGAGGAAGAGTGGGCTGGGCCAGGGAAGGATCCAGTTTTAGAGATTTGTTGGAATCCTGAGCCCTCTGCAAATCAGGCCGAGGGAAGGCAAAACCACCTGGGGAAGGAAGGGCCCTTTGCAGTGGGAGAAAGAGGCTGAACATCCCCCAAGTGCTGAGCACGGCCTTTCTATTCACTCCCTGCATTTTTCCACTCACTTTGCAAAGTTCTCCGTGCCTGAGGCTGGCAGGGTTTCCAGGCTCATGTGCTGCTCACCAGCAGGCTCTGCACTCTCCTGGCTCATCCCTGACAGATCTTTGGATTTCTCAGCATCACCCTTGGAGTCTTTGCCCCTTTGCTGCACTCAGCTCCTGTAATAAAAAAAGCAGCTGGAGCTGTTCCTGTGAAAGGGAGAACAACAGTGTGTGGTAGAGAGATGGAAACAATAAATGATAAAAAACCTCTTCATTGATGCTGTTCTCTGTCCCCACCCAACTCATCCCTGATTTTCCTGGTACAACATCCCTGATCCCTCATCCCTGATTTTCCTGGTACAACACCCCTGATCCCCCATCCCTGCTGAACAGGATTGCTTCAACATCATCCCAGCTGACAGATTTGAAGTGCTAAGGGTTAACCCTGTCTGTACAGGGTTAATTTCCCTCTCAGGATTTCAGTTTCTCCCTGGAGTCCTCTCTTTGGTGACTCCACAGGTTCCCTGTGAATCCCTCTGGGAACATTTTGCTCTTTGACCTCAGATCTTTCTCTTCTCCATTAAATTGCTTCTGTTTCTTTTTAACCCTTTTCTCCTCAAGATACAACACAGTGAGGTTCACGGGGAGGTTCTGTGGGATCCCCAGAAGGGATGGAGGATAATTGGTGAGACCCCTGGGCCAGGAGGAGCAGGGGGGGTCCTCAGTGCTGTCCCACAGCCACAGAGTCACTGACCTCGTTCCTTGGCCTTATCTCGTGGGGAGTTTTGCATTCTGAGTCATTAAACAAACACAGGGACTGCTCTGCCTGGCCAGGACTCCCAGGGCCCAGAGCAGGGCTTGGATGAGGTTCCTCCACACTGAGACCATGAAAAACAAAGCTGCAGATTTCTGGGTTATTTATAAAGCAAACTGCACAAATAAACCTTTCCTACCCAGAACAGTCAAGGTTATGAATCCATAATTCTCCTTTTCCTGTGGGGACCTTGTTTGTGACTCATTCCTGGCCTGCCTCGGGGGCTCCCAGTGCGTGAGCTGGGAATGAGGAGCTGGGAATGAGGAGCTGCTGGGAACGAGGAGCTGCTCACAGCGAGGAAGAGCTCGGCAGAGGCAGCCGAAGGCTCCCTGCAAGGGCTCAGCACGGGCCACCCTCCTTCCTCACCACTGAGCCCAGAAAAGCCATCAGTGGGACAATCAAATCCTTCCAAATCCCAGAAAATTGGCTGGAGCACCATCTGGAGGCAGCTCCTGGAAGGCGTGGGCAGAGCTGTGACACCTTTCCCGGGATGGGGACGTGGCTGTCCCCCTGTCCCCTCAGCTGGGGTGACGTGTCCATCACCAGGGACCCTCCACGAGGAGCTCCCATCCCACCAGGACACAGCAGGACCTGGGATTCAAGGTCCCTGAGTTTCCTTGTCCTGTTCTCTCTCTCTCCGAGGATCACAATTTTCTCCCCCAATCTGTGCATTTACAACCGTGGTGCAACTTTTTGCCCGTGTTTCTCTGCCCTCCATTAGTTCATGTTGCTGGGGCATGAACTGCCCCAGCAGTTGGATCTGTGGAATCAGGGAGTACTTCTCCAGAAGTCCTTGGTCTGTTTGGCCTTGATTTGCTATCAATTTTTGCTGGCCTTGATTTGCTATCAATTTTTGCTGAGCTTGATTTGCTATCGATTTTTCTAAGATTTTCTTTCAAGGGCCAGTCTGACTAAAAGTATCTCCTGCTGGGTTTGACCACAACTTTCAGCTATCCTGCTCCATCTTTCTGATAACACTGGTGCCATTTCCCTCTGCTCTCTGGAGGTGGAAATGATTGCATTTTTAAATTCTGCTGATGCTGAGAGGAGCTGTGATTCCTAAGAAGCGATGCTGTGCATGCCCTGACATGTTCCATGTCTCAGCACTCAGCTGCGCTCTGAGCCTTCAGTGAAGAGCCTGGAATTGGTTGGGTTTTTTTCAGGGATTTGCTTTCTGTAATCTGATCATTCATGTTGTTCACAAAGACAACTTCATTTTTCAATACGTGATCCGCTTTCTCCACGGCTGATTGAGGCTTCCTGCACAATGAGCTGACTCTTTGTTGCCAGTTCCTGAGGAATTCTCACCAAACACGGGCTTGGAAAGCATTTGCCAGCTCCGTGGCTGCTTTGGGATGCCCGCCCTGGGCAGCTCAGGGAATGTGTTTAAGGCTGATGCATCCCTGGGTGTTGTTTTTCTCTTCATCTCCTATGTCCACAGCATTAAACACTTCCTTCCCCTTCAGCCCTCGAAGCTTCTCTCAAAGCTGGAAGCCCAGGGGCAGCTCGAGCAGGGCCTCCCTATCACCAGGATCTGCTTATCTGCAGCTCAAAGGAAATTCTGCTTGGCTGCTGAGTCCCAGCTCCGGATGAAAGGATGAAATGATGAAGTGCCCGCATCAGTGAGAGGGGCTCAGGAGCTGCTCCCCAGGAAGGTTGGCTGGGAAAACAATCAGGGGCTCTCCTTCCACGGGGTCAGAGCCAGCCCAGTGCCACGGGACCCATCCCAGGCTCTCAGGGAAGAGATTTCAGGATTTTGGTGCTTCAGAGAGACCGAGTCCAGGGACCCCATAAACATTTACACAGGGAGAAAGATCTCAGGGCTGAAACATCAAATAAAACCCCCTGGAATGAAATACGACCGCGAGGGCTGGATGAAGCCATTAGAAAGTCTGGGCAGGTTTAAGAGCTCACTTGTGTGGAAAAGGGGGGGGTTTGGTATTTTCAAGTGTTTCTGCACCACTCACGGCGTTCCCCAGGGCCTGGAGCGTGCTCGTGCTGCTAAAAATAAACCACTCAGGAAGGTTTGACAGCCTTCTCACAGCTTCAGGTGCTCCGAACTGGAAAAGAGGAGAAAAAGCCAGGAGGAAAAAATGGATGAGGCTGTTAGACGTGCCTGGGTGAGAAATAACCACCTCCAGCTCCGCTTGACAGAGGAGTGAGCAGGGAGCTGTGGTGTCGCTGGGGGGAAATCATAGTTTAGAGAAAACAGCTCACCTCTGTCCCTTTGTTTCCTGAAAGCTGATGGAGGAAGACTCAGAATCAGGGGGAGAGAGACAGAGTTTGTTTTCTCTTTCTAGAAGACACCGCATGTTTTTACTCTCCCCGTTCTTTGTGCGTGCGTTTAGATAAAAGTTGGGACACAAAGGCTTGGCTGGGCTGGTGCCAAGCTAAGGCTCAAGAAAACAAACCTCAACCTTCAAGGCCGAGAGGTTCAGTGGCTCGTTAAAGCCAGTCCTGCTCGCACAGGAAATCACATCGTGTAATCTCTCTTGTTTGGGACTTTGGCAAAGGTAAAATCCTTCTCAGGAGGGAGCGCTGCCTTTTCGGAGAGCAGCAGCCCAAGAGAAACACAGCCTTTGAGGGAGCAGGGGCTTTTCAGGATCTGTCTGCAGAAATACCCAGGCTCCATCCCTGGTTGGGAGAGCAATTATTAATTTCGTGGCAATTAAAATGATTCTCTATGCCATCTACAGAAGCCTCCACCAATAGAGGTGAGAAGTAAACATTCTCCTGCCCCATCCACCATTCCTGATCCAACTCTTTAAGCTCTCAAAAACACACTTCACACTTCTTCCCTTCTGTTCCGCAAGGAAACCACAGACAATTGTCCCCTGTGTGGGGCTCGTCACAGTCCTGGATACGCTCTGGGGTGATTTTATCCGAAGCGTTTCTCTCTCTTTCTCATGGGCCATGTGGAACAGTATCAAAAGCCATAAAACTTTATGTATTTACAGCCTCTTCTGGGAGCACAGCACTCAGAACATCGTTGTAGATGTAAATTAGCTCAATTATCTTTGCTTGGGATGGTTGGATCTTGCCCAATTACCGTTGCAGTTTCTCATTCTCTGTGGTGCTGACAAACAACGCGTTTAAGTGCTTGTTCCGCTGTTTTCCCAATCCCAACACCACATAATTCTCTCTGATCTTCAGCCTCTGTTTTAAAAGAAACCTTTGGCATTCTTCCTTGATTATTTTCCACCCTCTCTGGGTTAAGGTTCCCTTCTTGGCTTTCTGGTACCTGCAGAGTGAATTTAATCTAACCCAAATCACCTGAAATTGTACCATAAATTCTAGTGCATCTCTACCCTGTTTTTTCCTTACTACACTGAGATTTCTCTCCTCCCTCATCTGATCCCCCACCCTTTGAAGTTTTGACATTTCAGCCTTCTTGGCATTACCCTCCATCAGCTCCTTGCCTGGAGAACAACTGAGATCCACAGATTCCTTCCACACCAGAAACTCTTCCATTAATTGCCAGTGAGAGCTGCTGCAATCTTATCAAATCTGAACACTGCAATTTTTCATTATTCTTATGCCACGATAGCAGAGCCACGTGCCTTTGGACCAGCTGCTGGAATCAGAAATTCTGATTTTCCCTCGTGCTCTGGCTTTCATTAATTAACAGCACCAAAAATCCCATGGATTCTCTTGTACCCTCTCCTGGTGGGCCTGGTCTCCTCCTCATCGATTCATTTCTGGAGTAAACAACAAAGAAAGAGTAAAAAAAAAGAGTTGCTGCTCTCTCTGTGTCCTCATTGGGCTCTGAGCTGAACCATTCCCAGTCCCCTGGAATGACTGAGCAGGTCCTGGATGTTCCCAAACAAAACCACAACACTGAGACCCTCGAGGGGTGTCTGAATTCAGGGGCTGCTCCAAGCAGAGCTGCAGGAGCCACCTCCAGCCTTTCACACAGAATCCCTGAATTATTCAGGTTGGAGAAGCCCTCTGAGACCAAGCTGTGCCTGATCCCCACCAGTCATTCCCTGGACACCTCCAGGAGGTGAGACCTTCCCAATGCCTGACACCCTTCCCATGAAGAAGTTCCTCTTGGATTTTCACTGCCTTTTTTTTGAATTTCCTGAACTTTTCCTCTCTCCCAGATGGGGTGAAGGCTGCAGCCCCTCACAGGGCAGGAGCTGGATCAAAAGGGAGAGTTCAGAGCTCCCACCATCCCAACCCCTGCCAGTGCTGCTGCTCTCCCGGCCCCAGATGAGCCCCTGGAACAGCAAACGCTCCGGGTTTATCGCCCCATCAGAGCAGTTGGAAGACAGTTGGGTGTCTCTGGGGTGCTGATAGCAGGGAGGGCTTTGCTGTGGCAGATAAGCTGCCCTCCCTGAGCAGCCAGGGCAGGCCGTTGGTATCTCGGTGCCCTCCATCCCTGCAGACACACCCTGGGGCTGGGGGCAGTTAACTGAACCCCTCGCTATCAGCGCGGCTCTGCTCCCTGGGATCGTTTATTCCCTGCTGATCGAGGCTCTGCAGTGACCTCTCTGCCTCAGCCAGCCGTAAACAGGCACTCATGGGTTTGGAGATGGATTCATTCAGGAGAGAAATACCTTCTGGAAGGTATTTGAAAGGTATTGAAATGCACAACAGCTCCATTTTCTGCTTGAGTGGCTGCCCAGGAGAGAAAAGCATCAACAGCATCCCCTGTTGGGTTTGGGGGAACCAGGAGTGTCTGGAGTGCTGCTATTCCCTGCCAGCTCCAGACAGAGCTCTCTGTGTCATCCCCAGCAGCAAATCCAGGCTCTGGTGGTCACCCAGCACTCAGGTGTGAGCAAGGCAGAGAATCCAGGTGACCTTTATCCAGAGGAATCAGTAGATCCAAGTTTGGAGTGAGGAAGAACCAGGGTGGGCACAGCCAAAGCATTTGGAAACAAGGAGAGCAAATATTGCTGTGAGGAAACAATATTGGTTTCACAGTTTCTGCCTATATTACATTAAAAATATTTCCTTTTTCATTTTAAACGCTGCCCAGTCCTTCCCTTGGGCCCTGCTCAGCTCAGGAGGATGAACACCTTCCCCAGGCAGCCCTCTGAGGTCCTGCTCTGTTTTCTTCCATGGGAAACCACCTCTTTCCCAAATATAGATATTTTCATCCAAATAAAGGGGAAAGGGTTGGAATATTGTTAAAAAGAATCCAGCTGCGAGGCAGAAACCTAAAAGTGGTGAAAAGCATCGGTGTTTTCCCCAGGCTGGGGAGAGAAGGCACTGCACAAACCCAGCAGAGTCATCTGTGGGGAGCCTCTGCCATCTGCTGGCACCTGAAGCAACTCCTGAGCTCGGGAGAGCTTGTCAGTGAACAGACAGGAAAGGAAAATGGGCATTTTTGAAGTTCCTAAACCCTTTTCTGAGAGAAACATTACCTGTTTTGGTCTCATCAAAAATACTGAGGTCATAGGAAGGTTTGTGTTGGGAGTGGCCTAAAAATCATCCAGTTCCATGCCCCTGCCGTGGTTCCACCAGACCAGGGTCATGAATTGAACACCTCTGTGCAAGGTTAAAGGTTTATCAGGTTTAAAGGCTGCTTTTGCCACCTTCTCTCCCCAGGGAGGTTGGTACTCCCCGTGGGAGCAGCACAGCCAATGGGAGCTGGAAAGGGCCCATAGAAACTGTGACAAGCAGAAACCCCTGTTTGCCACCTGTCCTCTTACTCACAGCAGCCTCACCTGGACGTGAATGCCAGTAAGGAAGTTGGAGACAATTGGCAGAGGTTCCGCCAGGACTCAGACTGTGTCAGGGAAATTCTGCAGCCGCACCTTAAAGTATTTTTAGTTCTGGCCTTGGCTACTCAGATGGAGCTTCTTGAAGCTTCCCAAGGCTTTGCAGAACAGCTTTTCCAGGTTCTGTCTTTCCTGCTCCACATTGCAGCTCACTCTGGTGGTTCTGAGCCCCTTCCTTGTGGCCCAGAATCGGCTGAAGGAACTTTATAACAAACAGGTGCTTTTCTGGACAAATAAACCACGATTTCCTTTCAGCCAGCTCAGAATTCAATCAGTGTTATTTGATGTAACAGAATGTTTTGAAGCCAAGGACTGTTTTCAAACCACCAACAAAAATATTTGTATTATTTTTTCCTCTGCATCTCATTGCAGCTCTTTTGCTTTTCCTTCCCACCATTTATCTTTCACAACACCAAGCCTTGCCTGTACTTCCTATTTGGCTGCTGGCTGGTAGTTTTCTCATTTGCTGTTATTTTTGACTTCCATCCAAGCTTTGTATGATATTAATAGCTGTTGCAAAGAACTGTAATCATCCTCAAACCAGCCCTAATATTAGCAGAAGTAGCCAAGAACTGTTGTCAAGGCCTGAGGGATTGGAGCAGTGAATTTTCTCCTCCATCCTGCCAGTTCTGCCCCAGCCCAAGGAGACAAAACATCTGCTCAGCACCCAAATCACACAGCCCCATCCTGGCCACCCCAGGCAAGAGAAAAGCAGCTTGGTCAAGCTCAAATGCACAAAAAGATGCTGAAAGAAGATGGTGATGTGAAGATTCAAGAATTAGATGTTACCCGTTGTCTAATTAATGCTTCAGCCTAATCAAGATAGAGCAATCACTCATTGTTCATCCAGCAGTGCTAACGCTAATAGCTAAATTACTCATTTTCTATTAAAGGTTGTCAGCAACAGAAAAAATAAACAGGGGATAAAAGCATCTACCCTGCTCCTCCAGCAGTAAATTCTCCTCCTTCCCTTGCTGCAGTGACTCATCAGCATCCTGAGGGGGAAACAGTGATGGGTTTCTTCCTCTTTGCTGGGAGCAATGTGATTCTAAGGCTGGTGGTTTCTTCCTTCTCTGTTTAGAGTTTACTTGAGGCTACATTTTAAAATGTATTTTCTGCTATTCTCTCCACTGGAATCTTTCTTCCCAGGGCTGCAATCCCCCGTTAAACCCAGACACACCACGTGCCCTGCATTTTACCTGTATTTTTCCTGTCACACACCATGTGCTCTGCATTTTACCTGTATTTTTCCTGTCGCTTCCACTGGTTTCTGTCACCTACCAGAACCTCAGTGGTTAGCAGAGGCTTCCTGGTGAGTTGCTGATAGCCCTGGGGCCATCTCCAGCTCAGCATCCTGTGCTCTCTCAGCATTTCCTGCTCCTTAGGGAAGGATTTTTTGGGATTTTCCCCAGGTGCACTGCTCACATGAAACGAAACCGTGGAACTGCAATTGCCATCCCTGTTTTGCTGGGCAGTTTCTGTGACAGGCACATGAGAAACTCCAGCACAACTTCCAGGGCAGATCCTGAGGACAAAGTCCTGCAGAGTCACATGGAGCCTTTGGGTCATCACTGATAACGGTGATGTCACCTTTCCATTCTGATCCTCCATCACCTTACACCAGATACTTGCTAAAAGCTGTACACCAAAGTCCTTTTCAGCAGGGAGAAGGTCTCCAGGGTGGATTTCAGACCCTGCTGCTCTGACCCCAGAGCTCCCTTTCTTCCCCAGTACCATTTTATGAAGGGAAGGTGATAACTTCCAGATAGGAAGAGAATACTTTCATTTTTGGTTTAAACTCTTCCTGTTTCGTTTCATCCTAGATAAGTGGTTTCATCTCACTCCACCCAGGAGAATGCTTTCCTATTTAAGGCTCAGTCCCTAGCTTACAGACTGTCCTACTCAGGATCTGCTGCTGGGTGGAAGAGCCAAGCCCTCATTCCTCAACAGTGACATGATGGCCACAGCAAAACTGGGGTGAGTGCACAGCATCCCTTCTTGTCACAGCTCAGGGTGTGGGGGGGACAAGGCTCAGCACAGCATCCTGCTCAGAACCTCACCGTGGTTAAGGCTGGAAGGGGCTCCTGAATGTCACCTTGTCCAAGATGCTGCATCCAGACAGCTCTGGAGTCTGAGGGAAGAGAGAGCACAACCTGTACAGGAAAAATGTGCAAGGCCTTTCTTCTTCTCACAGTTAACTTTCCTGATGTCCAGATGGAGCTTCCTGGGCTTGATTGTGCCCTTTTTGCCCTGGCACTGCTTTGCACCCTCCCTTCAGGTATTTCTACAGCTCTAAGATCCTTCTAAGCCTTCTGTTCTCTGAACGGTCTCAGCTCTCTCAGCCTTTCCTCATGGAAGAGACACACCAGTCTAACATCTTCCTTACCTTGCTGGCTCTTTTCGGAGCCATTTCTTCACCCTTCAGCTGAAGACACAACCCCATAGAAAGTGAAGAAGCTTTCACTGTGTGGGTGGGGCTGGCTCTACTGTCCCTTTTTGCAGCCCATCCCAGGCCTTTTGCCTTAGGTGAGGGAGCACTGGTGACTCCATTCCCGGCTTGCTGTTCTCGGGAAGGCTCACAGAGACCTCCCTGGAAAATGGGCGGATTGGAATAACAATTTGCAGGTTCTTTAGTAGCCTGAGTGCAAGGGACCTGTTGAGCAACTGGAGAATCTTCTCCTCTTCCTCTTCTCCTGTTCTGTGTGGGCATTCCAGCCTGCACCCTTCAGTAACTCACCATTTCCTCTTTGTAGCAATGAGCAGCTGAAGGAGACGCTGGATAAACTGCAGTGTCACTTCACCTGGATGTTGGGTGTTGAATCTTGCAGTTCTCAGCATCTCCTGCAGAAGCTGGATGTTGAGATCAAGCACACAGCCCACCAGAACCAGGTGGCCCTCCTGGGGCTCCAGGCCTACCTGCACCAGATGAACAACCAGAGTGATGAAGCTCTGCAGAGCCTCAGAGCTGCTGAGGAGCACAATGACGAGAAGCATCTACCAACATCTACTGCTGGCTCTTTGATCATCTACGGGAATTATGCTTGGATCCACTACCTTCAGGGCTCCTGTCAGGAGGCTGAAACCTGCCTGAGACAACTTCAGCAGCTCTGCCCAAGTCCTTGGGACGTGCGGCTGATCCCATACATCCAGGCCCTCAAAGGCTGGTCCCTGCTGGCCATCAGAGCCCGGAATGGGGAACGGGCAAGAGAGTGCTTCAACACGGCCTTGATGCTTGAACCAGACAACAGCTCCTTCCGTACTGGGCTTGCAGTGGCTCTTTATTCCTCCTGGAATTTCTCCTGGCAACCTGATGTTGAAAGAGAAGCCAGAATCCAGTTGGAAAAAATTGTCGACAAGCAGCCAAATAACTACAGAGCCAAAATATATTTGGCCAGGCTACTTGAAAAAGTAGATGGGAATAAGTCAATTGACTTAGTTAAAGAATGTGTACAGAAAAGCTCTGACCCCGAGGTCCTCAAACTATCAGCTTTGTTCTGGATGCCACGGTCGACAGAGAGAGCACTTCAGATCATCCAGAGAGCCCTGCAGCAGGACCCAGGTTACCACCTTCTCTACCAGGCCTTGGCCAAGTGCTACAAGCAACAGTGGGTCAAAGCAAAGGAGGAAGACAAGAATAAGATACTGCGTAAAGCCATCAGGGACCTCCAGCAAATTATTCAGGAACATCCAGACCTTGACCTTACACTTGCCAAGCTGCAGCTGGCAGAGTTTATTGGTGCAAGAGACCCGGCAAAGGAAAAAGAGATCCTCATGGAGCTGCAGAGGAAAATCAACACCCTGAGCCTCAGATGTCAGCAAGCCCTGAGTCTCTCCTGGGGAAAGTACTTCCTCTACCGAGGGAAATCCCAGGAGAAGGCAAAAGCCAAGTTCATGGAATGCTACAAAATCCCCGTGCAGACAGACCACAGGAGGGACTGTGGGCGCAGGCTGGTAAAGATGGCTGAGATCTACAAGAGGAAGGGGGACACCGAGGCTGCCAGGGCCATCCACCACTTCCTCCAGGAGGCCGACCGGCACTGCCCAGGGAACCTGGGGCACTAGGTTGAGATGATGAGGATCACCCCATCCCACAGAGAACTGGGCATGACTTTTCCTAAGGCTAGAAGGCCAAAAGGACTGCGTGGCTCTGCACAGCAGGCCCATCCTCACATGGACATGGTAGTTCTGGCAGCTCCTCACGCCGTCCCATTGCTCAGCCATCAAATCCAGGCCCACCTGTGGGTAACCAAAACCTTCCACACGCTGCTGTGTGCTGCTGCTCCCAGAGGGAATGAAATCAAGAGAGAAGAATTTGTCTTAGAGGGTCTGAGCACCATCTTCTGCAGGTGTGGACCTGCATCTCTCCCTTGGAGCTTCCACTGATCAGAACCAAATGCTGATTAGGACAATGTGAAAAAATCAATTCGTTAATTATAAGAATTCTAGCATTTACAATGAACCAGGAGGTGAATTCCTCCGCAGGATCAGTGAGGAGCTATGATGAGGGTGAAGTCCTTCTGTACAGGACACAGATGGTCACTGGCCCATCCAAATGCATTAAATGCTGCTGATTAAGGAGCCCACAGGGGTGATTTTATCTGCATTAATCCTCAGAAGCACACACATGCCTGGACATAAACCAGGAGCTTTTCTGTACTGGTTCCCACCATGAATGACATTTTCATCTCTATTTCTGGAGCCAAACTCATGAGGTTTTTAAGAATCTTTGATTAATAAATATTTCTCTGCATGATTTCTCCTTGCTGGTGTCTTCTTGCAGCCTGAAGCATCCAGAGCATGGAACACCAAAGGTCCACCCTCTCCCACTGTCCTCACTCTCCATCCCCCAGGCCCTTCCCACTTGGAATTTGTGCCCTTACCTGCAGGCACAGGTGGGCACCCCCATCCCTCCCATGCCCAAGCACTGCCAGGGCCACCTTTGTGCCCAGCAGTACCTGAGTGGGGGTGGCTTCCTCAGATGTCCCCAAAGCCACCTGTCCCCACAGAGCAGTGCCACAGGGACCAGGCAGATGTTCCTCAGCAGGTCCCACCAACAGTGACCGTGTTTCTGCTCCAGAGAGGAGCAGGCAAGGACCTAATCCGGGAGAACATGCTCCAGGAAAGGACCAAGTGTGCCCAGAACATGAATTTGAGTAAGGAGAACACACCTTAGTGCCCCTCTCCTGCACACCTGGTGTGTCTGAGAACCCAGGGCCAGAAACACCGCTGGCTTGGGGGTCAAACACTTCACCCCAGACCTCACAATCAAGGGGAGAGAGAAACATCCCAGGCCAGCACACCTACCCTGGGCTATTTCACCTCCCAACACAACAGTGGGGGCCAAACCTGCCATCCTCCTTCGTCCCCAGGAGCCACAGCCCAGGGCAGGATCCTGCCCCCAGCAGCAAAGCTGGCTGGGATCAGTCCCTGGGGCAGAGAGCAGCCCCTCAGCCTCCAGTGAGGCCACACTGGTGAAAATACACAAGTTAAAACCATGAGCCAGAGAACACAAAACTGTGGGTTGTGTAAAAGATCGGGATTTACTTAACTGCACAGCCAGGACAATTTTCCAAAGCTCAATTAAAACAGCCACTTGTTAAACTTGTGTGTGTTGCACAGGTGTCCTCACACAGCACTGGGCAAGGTCCCAGGTCCTGACCTGGGAAAGCACAATTCCCACCCTCCCTCCCCTCACCAGCAAGAGCAGCAGTGATTCCTTTGGGCTGCCCAGGAATCCTTTGGCTTTGCATCTACACCCTCCTCTATGGAGTTCACCCCTGCAAACACAGTACCAGGAAATAAATGCTCCTTTAGAGCAGCCACAGTGCCTCTGGCAGTTCATTGAAGAGAGGCTTTTGCCCACCAGCCCAGTCCAACACTGCCATCCTCAGGATTCCAGCTGCACCACCAGCCAGGTGGGGCTGACTGTGCTGATGGAAAGCCTGGATTCTGACAGAGTTCAGACACTGCTGTGCCAAGAATATCCTACAGGGTCCTAAAAATCCCAACCAACTGACCCTCATTTTGTGACTGCTCTACTTCACACAGGGAGAAAAAGAGATGTTAGTGAAAATGCCAGTTCTCTAGAGTTTTTTTAATGATTAGCACTGAACAAATCCTGCTTGTTACTGTCTTCACCAATACTATATTCAGCACGGCATTAGATAATAAAAATAAATTGCACTATAAAATCCCATTAAAAGTCTCAGTTAAGCTGAAAGATAAAAGGCAAAACATTATTTCATATAAGCTGCCAGGGGCCACGGAGACAATCTGTATTTCTTCTACTTGTGAGCATTGGTGTGCAAATGCCAGGACAAGACCAACTCCCAGGTCTTCACTTCAGCATAGGAGAGGCAAAGAAGTTACCCTGATGCCCAAACTGGGTTGTTGACTTGGTTTTGCTCCCAAATCTAATTCAAGAGAAACACAAGAATATTAGTTTGGAATTCTGGACACAGAGCTTCAACACTCTCCCTTTTCCAGGGAGCATTCACCCAAATCTCACCCACCTCCCAAACAATGTTCCTCTCCCTACCACGAGAGGATGTTTGTTACCCAAACCTGCTGCTCCCACAGCACAGATCAAGGGAGGGCTCACTGAGTAATGAGTGTCCCCAAAGTCTCAGTTCTCCTAGAGCACCCAAAATCACCTGCAGTCATCCCAAACATGGCATGACAGCACCCCCTGGCACTTACTTGGGGGTGGTCTTGCTGAAGGTGGAGCGGACCCTCTGGGACAGGGAGCTGGATGAGGGTGTCTTGGAGAGCTGGTGCTCTGGGGTGGTGAGAGGCCCCAGGATGCTCACTGCCAAAAGAGAGCAGCACAGTGTGGGGACAGCTGAAGTTTTCTTTGCCATTCAGGGAACATCAGGCATTCCCTGGCATCTGTGAAAAGCACTAGACAAATCTGGCACTTCCTGGCACACTTTGCTTTTCCCTCTGCCTCCATGAAGTGAGAAGTGGCTGGCTCTGAGAGCCTCCCAGGCTGTGTGGATTGAGAGTTGTTTTTAGTAACAGAGCAGAAGGCAGGATTACCTTGGACCTCAGGTGTCCGTGGAGTGGAATAGGCGTTGGTGTTCTCAATCACGTGTGCTGGGTCAATGTTCTCCTGCTCCACCATCATCAGCTGGCTCCAGTAGTCCATGGGCAGCAGCAGGAGCCGCTCCACCACCTACAGAGACACCTGTGAGTCACTGATCACAGAACCACAGAATGGTTTGGGTTGGAAAAGAGACAATCCCCAAGTTTGTCCTACCTTGGGCTGACGCTTTGTGTCTTGCAGCAGGGTCATGGGGTCAGGATCTGGTACTGCATGGGCAACTATGGTGGGGCCAAACACTTTGGCCAAATTGGAGATATCCATTTTAGTGTCTGGGCTCTGAGCCACCCTGCATTAAAAGAAACGTGGAGAGAATGTAGTTCCCCCTTCACTTGTGATACAAGTGCCCTGTCCCACACACACTTGGCCTCTGAATGAGCAGGTTTGTTCCAGAATGAAGACTTTGTGCTCACAAGCAGTGACCAGACCCAATTAGAAAAAGCACCAGTGGGGTGACCTTCCCCTTCCAAATCACAGAATGGTTTGGGTTGGGAGGGACCTTTGAGATCACCTGGTTCCAAACCCCTGTCCATCAGAATGTACCTCTGCAGGTGGACCATGAGGAAAGCCAAGGTGTCCCTGTTGGCCTGAGGAAGTTCTCCAACTGCTTGGTACATAGCAGCAATGCTGTTATCCTCATCCGGGATTTCTAGAGGAAAAAATAATATTTAGACCTAAAAAAATTTCTCCCTCACAGAGAAATAAAGCTAGAAACTTCTCAAGCTGTGCTAATCATCTTGTATCCTGCCCAACCAGAACTCAGGCACAAGGGCTCCACAGAGCACCACGGGCTGCTGGTTCACTTGACAGCAAAACCACAACCACTGAGCCTCAGGAAAGAGCTGGAGATGTCACACAGCAGTTCCTCACCTGCAGCTTCCATGAAAGTCTTGTTTAACCGGAAAGTGAGCAGGGGCTCTTTCAGGCTGCGCAGGAAGTCCTTGAGAAGGCCACAGATGGCGTGGATATCATCCACCTTACTGAGCAAAGGAATGCTCTTTGCTCTGAGAAACTTCTCCTTCAGCTCCCTCACAGTCTTGTCACAGCCAGAGATGCGGTAAATGCCGGTCTGTTGGCACAAAGCTTGGCTCAGAGGAGGAGGTCAATTGGCTTTCTTCCATCCCCACCTTCTCCCCACACCTGAGTCACCCATGCACACCATAAATAAGGGATATTTGGGTTAACAATTTGCTTCCCTAACACCACAACCCATTTCATTGGCACTGTTTCAGACCTCATTTTCTTCTTACCTCATGCAGCCCTCGTTGCTCAATCTCATTAACACAGTGCACGATGATGGAAGGGATCATTGGAGGAGTAGAAGGGACAAAATCCATCAAGGTGCCCTAAAAGGCAGAAAGTAAAGTAAAAGAAAAAGATGGATTCAGTCACCAAGACATGGAAAATACTCTCTCAGGAATTCACAGCAAGATCTATGGTCGGAAAACAAGAATTGTTGCTCTTCTCAGGACTGATGAAGAAACATCACATCCATCAGCACAACGCTGCATCGCCTGCCCAGAGCTGCCACCTTCCCCACTCAACGCCCTCCTACCATCACACCCCTACACCCCCTCCCTGCTTGTGCAATGATGCATTAGCGAGCTCATTTGCATGTCATTATGCAGCTCTGAGCAACAGGAGCTTTGCTGGGGAAGGCAGACTCAGAGCTGAGCAAGTCCCAAGGCAGGGTGGCCCCTCTGGTGGGCAGTCCTGAGGCAGGGTGGCCCCTCTGGTGGGCAGTCCCATGCCAGGGTGGTCCCCTGGTGCCAGCCCCAGCCCCGGGCACTGACCCACCTCCCCGATGCGCACCGGCGTGCCCGTCAGCGTGGGGATGCAGGGCAGGGGGCAGCGCTCCCGGCACTCGGGGTGAGCCACCACCCTGCAGTCTCTGCACTTCAGGGAGATCTTGCCAAACTTGACTCTCTTTCCACACGGGACACACGATTCTGGCTTGATAACCTGGTGATCCAGAGCACACAGATGGGAGAGATCAGTGCAGTGCAGTAACTCAGCAGGAATTAAACTGGGTAACAGGTCTCTGATCCATGTAACTGGTACAGGTCATATTGACCTGAGACTAATCACAGAATCATGGAATAGCCTGAACTGGAAGAGAGTCACAGAGATCATCAGTGCCCTTGCACAGACACCCCAACAACCCCACCCTGTGCATCCCTGGCAGCATTGTCCAAACTCTTCTGGAGCTCTGGCAGCCATGCCCATCCCCTGTTCAGTGCATAACCCCCCTCTGGGAGAACCTTTTCCCAATATCCAACCTAACCTCCCTTGACACAGCTGGCAGCCTCTTAGCACACACATTCCAAGACGGAAGGAGATGCTTTTCCATCTCTTCCTGCCTCAGACCCACCGTCTTTGAAACAAAGTCGTGCAGCCTCACTCCCCCGTTGTGCTGGGGGGTGCTGGAGCCATCGGTGTCCTGCTTGGACTCCAGCTGCTTACTGCCTATGCTGGACTCGCTGCTCCAGGGCTGCAAAGGACCTGGAAGACACAAGCGGAAGAGGCTGGAATCACCCTCTGCCCCCAAAAGCATGGGCATCATAAATTAGAAGCAGCTCCCAGGTCCTGGAAGGAATTAGGAACATTTCAGGATAATGTGTAGCTGTGTCAGGACAGACAGAGATGTAGCACCTACCACTCTTCCTGCGGCTCCTGCGAGGGTAAGGCACAGTCTGGATGGTAGAAATGGCTTCAATGGGGCCACCATCGTTGGGGACCATCACAGTGGTCTTTGCTACTATGGATTCATTAGCCTGGAATGACAAAAACACCAGTGGCAGCAGTGCTGACACAACACAGGAGTTCCAGCAGCCCTGGAAACAGGCAGGAACTGTGGCCAGGTGTGACCACTATACCTGGTCTGCTGTGTTGCTAATGGATCTGGATTTCTTCTGAGGAGCTGGGGGGCCTTCAGCAAACTGCCTGGAAGAGCGCTGAAAAGAGAGCACATCCCTGTCTCAAAGCAGGAATGCTGCTCACTTGGCAGTACACACTGGCCCAGGGTGACTGGAAGGACTGAACACTTCACACATCTGGGGTGTGTGCAGACAAGTCCTTCAGAGGACCCTCTGCTTCGTGGCAACCTTGGAGGTGCCAGGAAGAAATTAAAATTTTCCTAGCCAGCTTTATAATTTAGATCAGAAAAAAAGAAACCCAACCTAAGAAAGGAGGGCAAAAAAGCCCCAACAAACCCACGAACTACACACACAAAAACCAGCAACCAAGCAGGTCCCAGAGTCTTCCCAGCTCCACTAGGTGATGGTTTCAGGCTCTTTCCCACCTGTATCTTCTGCAGATTAATGCAGAATGAGCACAAGCTCCTTTACAAAACAGAAAAATGTTAACTTCAATTTTCCCCTAATCTGGGAGCTGCAAATAATCACCAACCGTTTTCTTGCAAACCCCAGACTCTAAAAACCCAGGATATCCAGAATTCCGCTCGTTTTCAGTACACAAACAATGACATCAGCCCTAAATTTCAATCTAAACTGCTCAGCAGCAGCGCAGCCATTCGAGGTCTGACCGTTTAGTGGCTCAGAGGTCAGGACAGGTGGCAGTGAGGTGACAGATGGTGGCATTGTGGCAGCCAGGGGGAACAAAGGCAACTATGTGACAGGAACAATTGAACAATACCCGCTTCTCTCTCCTCTTCAGCCTGACAGCTTTCACCACCGAGGAATCCCAGTCCTGGGGGAAAGACACAGCACTGGTTAATGGTAAATAGCACACAGCCCCTGGCCAGGGCTTTCATCAAATTTTAGCCAACAGCACACTCGGGAAATGCAAATCAGCTCAGCCAGGTTAATATCCCAGTAATCCAAACACAAAGGGTCTCTGGAGATCAACCCCCTCCCCTCGGGCTTTACAGGGGAGGAGAACTTCAGAAACGGAGTTACATTACCAGTGAGTCATCGCTCTTGTCAAAGCTGATGTCTGACAGAATTGAGCCAGATTCATCTATTGTAGACAGCCTAAAAAACAAAAATTAGAAGATGCTTGTATCAGTTTGGCTTTCAGTCAGTCACGGTTCCAGAACAATCCCACTGACTCAGAAGAGCCGTATTTTACAGCAGAACAAAAAGGGGAGCTGTTGACACGGGTGAGGAATGTGTCACAGGGGCCGACAGCTGGATGGATGCCTGACACCTCAGATAAAATGTTGCTTCCCTACCTTTTGTTGCCTGCACCTCCCACAGAAGGCTGTGGCCTGTTCAGGAAGGCGAGGACAGACTTCTGCTCCTCGCTGAGCTGGATGCTGCCGGAGGCATCGCACATGAGCAGCTCACGAATCAGCTGGATTTGCCGCTCCTGTGAGCACAGATAACATCAGCAGCTGGATGCGCTGTGTTTAATTACTGTAAGACCCGACCGAGTGCTTGAGATACCAGAGATAAACTCTCAGAACCGGTGTCAATGGACTGCTAATGGCTGCAGGCAGGTAATGGCAGCTCAGCTCCATCAGCAGCCAGGCTCCTTTCCCAGATCAAAGCAGGAGGCTGCTCCGAGGAGCCGAGCCAATTCCTTGCTTTTTATTTTTCCTTTCCTCCCTGTGAGTGCCAGTCCTTCCTTGCCACTGATCAATGCGGTTTAATCGCTTTGCCTCCCCACTCTGGAGAGCTGATGGGTAACACAGGAATTACTCACCAGCTTCTCACAGTCCATTTCAGCTTTTTGCCTCCGTTTGATCTCCACATCCACCTGATTGCGGGCGTGTTTGAGCTTCACGTCCAGGGCACTGCGCTCAGCTTCCGTCTTCATCAGGAGATCTTTGTACCTGCAGAGCTCCTGCTCCAGTTTCTGCCATTTCCTCCGGTTCTCCTCAAAGTTCTTGGCTAACTGGATAAACTCTGAGAAGGGAACACATGAAGCCTTAGCTGGGCAAGCAGAGGAGCAGCTGACAGCAGGTATCTGTTCACACTGAATTCCAGGATTCCTGAGGTTGGAAAAGACCCCATTCTCACCTCATCACCCAGCCCAGAGCACTGAGTGCCACCTCCAGTCATTCCTTGGACCCCTCCAGGGATGGGCACTCCAAACCTCCCTGGGCAGGCCCCTCCAATCCCTGACTGCTCTTTCCAGGAAGAAATTCTTCCTCCTTACGCCCAACTTGAGGCATGGAGAACCCAGCCTTTAGGCCAACCCAGCCACACAAGAGATGCCCATGAGCTTTTCCATTTTTCAGACCAAAGCTTCCTGTCAGCACCAGCCACAAGAGCTGGAACACGAGACAAAGCCAGTCTGCTACAAGCAGGACATGGCCCTGCACAGAAATTCAGATAGGACTTGATCTTTCCCCACAAAGGAAAAACCCAGATCAGACTGGTTTTAGCTTCTTCAGCAGATTTTTCAGAAATGAAACTCACGGCATTCGTTTCCTTCACTCAGGAGCTCGGCCTGGCGTGTGAGCTGCTCGAACAGACCTCGCAGGTTCACCATGGCAATCTCCATCCTCCTGCCAAAAAGCCCCAGCTAAACGAGCAGCCCAGCCCTTCCCTCCCCCCTCGGAGCAGAAACCAGCCCAAAGGAAAGAGAACCAGCCTCAGAGTTCTCAGAGTTACTGGCTGTAATGCTTTCAGGCGGGTTTGAGAAGCTGCACCAACAAAACTCATGTTTTATGGAGATATATGCGCCTACTTTTTCTCATTGGGAATGAAAATCCACAGCCCTCCACACTTTAAGGACAACAGAGCCTTGGAGAGAGGCAGATGTGCCCATCTTAGTGCTTCCACTATCCCCCAGCACAGCACAGAACCCAAGGCAAGATGAGGGATCCCAAGTCCTTCCCTTCCAAAAGGATACAGAGCACAGCCCGTGCCCTGTCTACAAATAACTTGGTACTATCTAGGTCACTAAAAACCTGCAAGTTTTCAGCACTTCGTAAGATAAAAATAGGAGCAACATTCTGGAGAATTTTAATACAGTTTTAAATTTAGCTGCATTTTAACTTACAGCTCCTCCTGCAAATAGCTGTTAAAATTCAAGCAGTCAGCACATTTCTCTCAAACAGCAGCAACAACGGCATAAACAGAGGCAGCGAAGGGGAAAGTCTCCAGCTCAGCAAGACAGAAATGACTTCACGAATGCGAGGGGTGGCTGGGGCAGGCAGGGCAGCCGGGGCTGGGACATGGGAGAGGTGCCAGCAGGGAACACAACCCAGCACAGGAGGCTTTGAGGTACCTGTTCCACAGGTGCAGATTTCACACGCACACCGATACCTCGGTATTTTCTCTATTAATTGCACTGCGAGGTGTGGAACAGCTCTGCCCTTGTCGTGCGAACTCACAGCACGGGGCACGCCCAGCTCGGGGCCTCAATTACCAGCACCAGCACCTCCATCCCCGCGCCCACCGAGGCCGGGAGGCCGCAGGGACCAGCCCGGCCCGTGGAGCGCCCTCAGAGCCGGGGGACCGGGGCTCCGACACCGCCGGGGTGGAACGGGCCTGGGCGGGTCCGGGTTCGGCTCCCCTCAGCCCTCAGGGTTCCCCTCAGCCCTCAGGGTTCCCCCCAGCCCTCAGGGCTCCCCTCACTCCCCTGAGCCCCCGGTTCCTCCCAGCCCGTCCCCAGCCCCGTTCCGATCAGCCCCGCACTCACCCGAGCCCCCCGGGCTCCCCTCGGGCTCCCCTCAGGCTCCCTCACCTGGGCCGCGGCTCCGGCCCCAGCGGCGCGCGCAGCCCCAACGGCCCCGCGCTCCGGTTTGAATCCGCGGCGCCAGCCAATCCCCGCGAGCCTCGCCTCCCCGCTCCCGGCCTCTCATTGGCTGCGCTCAGCGCGCTGCTGAAGCCTGCCCGGCGCCATGTCTGCTGAGGGCGTGGCCCGCCAGCTCGGCGGGGCCGGGCGTGGGGGGGCCCGGGCGCCATCTTTGCTGCTGGCGGCTGGAGCCATGCGTTGCTTAGCAACGGGAACGCCGGGCGGGCCCGGGCCCCTCAGGCCTGGGCCTGCTCCTTGTCCGCCCTCCAGAGGGGCTGTTCTGGACAGGAGAAGCCTTTCTCAGGCCAAACCTGGTTGTTATGTCCAGCAAAGGTATTGCCACAAGGCTCGTGTGGCCCTGATCCCCCGTGCTGGTTCTGCAAAGGGTCAGTGCAAGGGGCTGGGTGCAGCCGCGGAGTGTTGAAATTCAGCACCAGGCTGTTTATGGAGTGTTGTCACTTGAGAAATACGATGCCTTGCCTGCTTTTCGTCTTTAAATGTTGATTTGAGTAACAGCCGGCGACTTGTGCCAAAGGCGAAACCCATTTCAAGCCACGTACGAGGCTTCCCTGTGCAGGCGTTTAATATGCAAACGGATAAAACCCAAACCTAACAATTACACAAAGGGAATTCACATAATCATAAAATAACAACGTGCTTTAATCTTTTAAATCTGAAACAAAACAGCGGGTAATTGAAGAATGGATATTAGCAATTAGAAAGCGGAACTAAATGCTGAAAATTGCGCAGTGGAAAGGGGAGTTCATAAAGCAGATTGCTCTCATCATCCAGCTGCTTTGTTGGAGCTGTTTTATTTAGGGTATATAGTTTGTTTTAACTTAATAATAATTAATTCGTAATAGATTGTAAAAGGCCTCAAGATCTGTGGAAAAGTAAGCATTAAAGTGGCTTCCTTGAAGAAGAGAGGCAAAATTATCTACATTTATTGGGGAACTGCGGCCTAGAAGAGACACAACTCATCCTCTGAGCCCATGGCCAAGTGAGAGAAAAGTTCTGACCTTGATATATTACCTTATAGTACAGGAAATCACCCAAAAGCCTAATTTGCCTGTCTGGGAGGAAGGTGGAGGTTGAAAGTCACACCTGGCTCTGCGAGAGCCTCTTGTGCAGGTACATCCCCAATCTGAGATGAGGCTCAGCTGTTTTGGTGGCAGCCCTGGCCTCCTGCAGCTCCTGCCTGTAATTAAATCTTCACAGCTAAGATGCCTCTATTGGCAGACTGTATTTATAGGCAGGCGAGTTGTTTTAGTGTCGTTGTGAAGAATTAAGGAGGCTTTTGCTCATAAGCAAATTCTGTTCTCTTTCCAATTGTCATCCGCAATCTCGTGCCAATAAAAAAGCACATTATTTTAGAGGATTGCCCCCGCGGTGCTTGTTGTGAGTTACTGCAGTAGATGCTGGGCTTGTGCTACACAAATTACATTTCCTCCATATGTGTTCAAATGTCGTCCTTCCAAACCCTCCTCTGAATCAGGAGGGTCTGAGCACCCCAAAAAGCTCCTCAGAACCCCCCATCCATGATGTGGACCTGGCAAATGGGTTCCTGCTCGGTCCCAGGCTCTGAAACCATTGTGGAGTCTCTTTTCTCCTCCTGGGTTGATGAATGGTGAGAGCACAGAGGTCAGCAGCACCTTTCATTTGGAGCTTTATTCCATGGGAGAAGAAAGGCAGAAGGGCTGAGGGCCTTTTCAGGAGCTGCTTTATGGCAAAGTAATTATATTCTCTTTTTGTTTGTGTCAGGAAAAGGGAGGGGGGGGGAGAAGCCCTGAAATGTCTCATCTGGGAAACCGTTAATAGAATTTATGCTAATTTGATGATTCCGGCGATTACTGGCGGAAGCACTTCACATTCTCAGGCAGCAGAAATTCTCCTGCAGCTCCTCCCTCAGCCTCGCTGGGTTGGTCTCCAGCCCATTCTCCTGCTGCAGCCACCCCAGACCCTTCACTGGGCAGCACTGGCTGACCCCAGGGTGTGACCCTGGGATGTGACCAGGATGTCACCGAGACGTCACCACGATGTCACCAGGATTGGTGCCAATCCCAGTGGCATCCCTGGCGACCCCATCCCTCCATCTTTTGGGGAAAATGGAAGGAAACCTGCCCCAGTGCCTCACAGCGAGAGAGGAGAGCAAAGCCAAAGCTCTCTCTGCCAGCCTCATCCTCTGGTGAAGCTTTGCAAACACCGATTGCTCTGCCCAGCTCCTGTAATTAACTCTGCAATTGCAAACCCATTTGTGCAGCTTTGTGCTCAGGGGAAACCTTTATTAAGTTCCTTTTAATCCAAAACCAGTTAGACCGCGATGGTCTTCATAAGCAGCCATTCAAAAAATAAAAAGGCGGGGGGAAGCTAGGGGAATTAGAAACTTTTAAGACAACAGCCTTTCTCCAGGGAAAAAAAAAGGGAGAAAAAAATTATCTTAGGTGCATTTCTCTTGATGCATTCATACAGCAGCAGTGTTAAAAAGCAGTTGTTCAGTAGTGTGAGGAAAAAATCCATCAGGCTGAGCAGGGAGAGCAGCCAGGGTTTAGCCACAGGGAGATGGACCTTTCAGGGAATTAATTTCTGATTTCTCCTGGCTGGCCAGAGCCAGAGGCCGGCAGATGGCATCAGGCTCATGTGCTGGGTGGGAGCTGCAGGGCCTGGGCCATCCCTCAGCAGGGCAAAATGTGGACAGAGCATCACCCACGGGGCTGGGAGGAGGGGGATGATGAGCCCAGGGCGTCTGTGAGGAGGGGGATTATCAGACCCTAGGGTCTGTGAGGAGGGGGCCAAAGGGGCCCTGGTTTTGCCATCAGCTCAACAACAAAACAGGTTCATTCATCTGGGATGTCCCACCTGAGAGAAGCCTGGATGTTTCTTTATCAACTCCAGAGTGAAGATCACTTGGATGGGATGAGCCAAAGCCACCATAAACGGTGCATTAATGTCAGCAGAGAAGCCACGGCCTTGTCCTGAACTCCTTAAAAAACAAAGGGAGTCTCTATTGCCTTCATCTGGCTTTTAATGAATGACCTCTTGTCGCCGGGAGCTGCGTGCGGTGACAAAGGACCTTTGTGGGCTGATATTTATGATTTCATTTAAGCCAGGGAGCAAGCTAAGGGAGAGGGCTGAAAAATAAGAGCTGAGCTGATGGTTCTGTCTTTAAACTCAAGGGATCTTTATCTAGTTTTTGTATTAATACAGTTGTCATCTCTTAAATATTTGAGCGACTCACAGCTGCGAATGCTCCCACGCCGGAGGGACTCTCTGACTCTGGCTCTCCCAAGCCCACACCCTCCTCTGGACCCCAATGCTGGGGAGGAGGGAAGGGTTTGCATTTTCTTAGTGCCCCCCAATCTTTACCCACACATGAAGCCTGCTGTGAGTGCCCACAACCTGCTCATGGGGGGCCCCGGGCTCCAGCACCCCTCCCCACGCCAGCGACTTGCCAACACTGATAAATTTTTGCCTTTTCCTTGGGCAGGCCTTGGCGGAGGATTAACCAGCTGGGAGTCGGGAGTGAGAGCATGTCCCCTCTCCTTTGCCATGCAAACAGAGAAAATTAATCTTGCAGCTTCCTCTGATATTTGGGCTGAATTACAAGCTGGGAGCGGAGATAAAGCGCGGGCGAAGGAAGGCACAGGTACAGCGGAGCCGGGCTGCTGGCACAGGCCTTTGTCCGTGCAGATAACGCTCCCCTCCTGGAGTCATGCATAATTCACCAGCCTGCCTCCCTGTCCTGGTCATCCCTCCCTCTGCTCGCTCCGTTCTCCTCCCTGAGCAGCTGGAAGCTCCGTGTCCGAGCGAGCCACGGTGTGTTTGTGTGCAGAGCCACATCAAACCTCGCTGACAGCGTGGGTCTTGTTGGGATAAAGATGAGGGGACCTTGTCCCCTCTGCCTGGAGGCTGATGGAGCTGTGGGTGACACCCTGTGCTGGCATGGGACCCCGGTGTCACCCTGCAGTTCCCACCTGCAATCCAGCCCCAGCACAGCAGCACGGCCGCTCCTGCCAGGCCTGGGCTGTGTTTGGAATGCCCATCACATCCCAGCTCTGCCAACCACGCTATCTCCCTAAATCCCTCCACGTTCTACTTGGATGGAGGTTACATCCTCCGGGACACCCAGCCCCAGCTTTAACAGACACCAACTGCATTTTATTTGGTCGATCATCCGGAGGCTCTTGACAGAACTGTGCCACACAGAGCGGGAAAGCCAGGGAGGTTTTCCACAGCCACCAGGAGTTCCTCTCCCAGAACAAAGCAAGAACAGCCTCGGTCAGTCCCAGCCAAACAGCAAACACACACACACACACACCTGCTTAATGATTTTTGCTTTGTAAACTCAAGCGGTGCCATGAGTTTAATAACCACTGCTTGGGAGTAATTGGGGCGATTATTGTATGGCCCAGGGGGAAAATTGCAGCTTGTTATCTCCAGGGAGTAGCATTAGGATCCAGCAGATAATCAGACCGTTATTTGTTGCACTTCGGATGACATTTCTCATGGATTTAGAAACGATAGTGATCAAGCCATGTTGTCAGAGCCACTGCCAAGCTGCGGAGTCCAGAGACCTGGAAGCTAAATAGCACCTGAAGCTGCCTGGGACAGCTGCTCTTCCAGCAGGAGTAACAGACTTATGTGCCACATTGAGCTCAAAGACATCCAGACCTCAGCAGCAATCGCCTCTTCTTTAATTTGAGCTCCTCATAAAAGAGACAGGATGAGGATGCAGAGGGGGAATATCAGCTCTAACATGCCACCAAGCAGATCTATACTCATACTCAGGTTTCTTTGAGACCTTCCCTCCTGTTTCTCCCTCTCCACCCCAATCAATGGCCTCTGACTGTGCCTCCAGCAGCCCTGAAATTTGAGGCTTGGGCAGGAGCTGCAGCATCAGGGCTGTTGTGTGCATGGTCCTGCAGGGACCAGCAGTGCTGGGAACCTTCCCCGTGCCACAACCCCATCCCCTGAGCAGCTCCATCAGTGCTGCATCTCCCTAAGATGTTTGTGCACCCCTTTTCAGCACCTCAAGGGTTTCTGAGCTGGGGGAGGCAGTTCCAGCAAATCCAAACGGGGCAAGACAGAGCCCCAGCAGCAGCCTGGCAACCCCACACCGTGCTCACCCAGCTCCCAGGTGCAAAGGGGGATTTTTAGCAAGGCTAAACCCTGCCAGAACCCCTGGCACACTCTCTTTTGTAGGTTTGCTGCACAGGAGCATCCCCAAGTCCTGGTTTGGGCTCTGCTGCCAGGGATGGGCTCACAGATGACACGGCAGCGCCTCGGCCCCCACATGACGCCAGCGACGAGGATCCTGCCAGGCTGGAGAGCCGAGCCAAGGCAGCTCCGCTATTGATCCCCGATCAATGACAGCTCAAGGCCTGGAAATGACAGCGCCTCTCCCCAGCCCTCAGCTCCCAGCCCAGGCTGGGAGCTCACAGAGAGGTTTAGCAATAATCCGAGGCAGCAGCAGGGATGGGAAGAGCCTCTTGCAGCAGGTGGGTTGTTCAACAAATTGGACACATAACGAGACAAAAGGCGCGGAGGAAGGAGATCTGGTGGGACTGGACCTTTATCTCTGGCACGCTGGCCGCCAAATCTTTGTGCAATATTTATCAAGGGTGAGCGGACAGGAGAACTGGCAGTCGATGCATAAGTGAGGAATTAAAGCCACTGCCATCCTTATCTCCCCGGCAGAGCGAGGGGAGGGGTGGGAGGGAGCTGCGAGCCAGCCCAGGGCAATCGACTTTGAAACCATTTGTGGATTTAACGAGTCCAAACTTTATTAGCTCAGTTGATGGGGAGCAGAGCACAGGCACCAAGAGGGCAAACCAGCACATCCACATCCTCGGGCTGCCGGGGCTGAGCGCTGCCTCCGGGCAGGCATTTCCACTGCAAAGTCCCTTGTGTCACCGATGAGACGCTGCAGGGCTGGGGGACAGGGCAGAGCTGCCCCAGAGGCTCCAGGTAAAGGGTCTGCGGTCCTTCAAGCCCAGTTAAAATTCACTTTTAAACCGAGGAGCTGCTGCACTTTCTCTCTCTCCTAGCTTCTCTCAGCAGTGAGACAAAGGCAGGCGATGCTCTGCCCTCGGGACAGTCGCGTTTTGCACAGTCAGAGGCACAGCTCCTGGGGAGAGCAGACACTGCTGGGCACTTCCAGCCACCCTGTGGGTCTGCCCCGGGGGACACAGCCAGGAAAAGCACAGGGGAAGGGATGGATGGAGCCCCCATTAGCACAGAGCTGCAGGTCAGGCCATCGAGGGGGTTTGTACATGATCCATCCCCAGGGAGAGCAGCTCAGCCCCGGCTGGGTGTCCCAGCCCTGCTGGCTGTGGATGGCGAGCAAAGGGCTGCTCCATTGCCAGCATCCCCTGGGAATCCCCAGTGATCACATAACGTCTGTAATTAACTCGATTATTGGCTTTTCTTTTGCTGAGACTGCACGTTCAAGATGGGCTCCATCTGCTCCTTGCATGGGCCTGAGCCCCTCCTTCCAGAGAATTGTGTCATTCCTGCCAACAGGGGACAAGGACAAGGCCATGCTGGGGGCAGCAGCAGCCCCTGGACAATGGCTGTGGGTCCAGCTGCCCAACTCCCCCACACATCAGCCTCGTCCCTCTTGGCACCCATCAGCCCCAGACCCGGCTCCACCGGGGCCATCAGCTTCGCTAAATTGTTTAAGGGGATTTGCATCTCTCTGTTTAATTTCTCCTCGATGCAAATAAAAGCGCAGGAAGCCAAGTGGGAGATGCCGGACTGCCGTGCATCGGGCGTTTGCTGGGAGGAGGATGCTCTGATCTCTGCCTGGAGCATCCAGGGCCACATTCCCCCCCTGCACCGCACAATCCCTCCCGCAGAAATGGGACACGAGCATCAACGCCAGAGTAATTCCCAGCTACAGCCCTTTCCAGGCAGGCTCCCCCTTTGGCCCTGCCGTGGCTCTCATAAATCCTCCCCAGGTTATTCCAGCCGCTGTCACGGAGCCGTGGCAGCAAATCTGAGCTTAGCTGGGAGCGGCGCACGTGGCGCCCGCGGGTCCCCAGCACCCATCTGCACCGCCTTTGTCTACGCAGCCTTTGAGCCGCTCTTCCCTCCTCTCTGCTGCAAAGAAACGCATTAGTTGCAACATTGCTTTAATTTGTTTGCCAGCTTTCGGAGATGGAGAGGCTCCTGCTCCCATCGGTGCCGTTTGAGGATGCCGGCAGCGTTAACCCTTTGGCTCCCACGCCCCCGAGATGCTGGAGAGGCTTTGGCACACACGAGACACACGAGCTCCTCCAGCCCTGCTGTGCAGCCGACCTGGCACTTCCCAGATGGAGGGATCCATTTCCCCTTCCAGCTACCCTCAGCATTTCCGTAATGAGATGAGCTTTGTTGTGACCACAACCAGTGTCAGAGGGAATAAAAGACAAAGTGATCCAGACGGGGCCCATGGCAGCGACAAGGACACGAGGACAAACAGCCACCAGCAAAGCCAGGGAGGGCAGTGCGGGTGGAGGAATGGTGTGGGATGAATGGGGCAGCTGGGCTGGATCTGAACGCAGGGAGGGGCTGAGGGTTCCTGTGCCACACACGGCACATCCCAGGATCTCACCTGTGCACAAGCACCTGAGTGCCATGACCTGCTCCTGGCCTGGGCCTTCAGCAGGGTGCCAGCTCTGGGAACACCAGCGTGGCCCAACAGGGGCATTTCTGCTCAGGTAGCTCCAAACCAGCTTCTGATACAGATATCAGAGCAGGAAGAGAGCAAGGAGCCAGGAGAGACGGCCTTGGGCAGCACAGATCCGTGCTTGACCCTGTGCCCTGTGGAATGAGTTTGTTTGATCTCTGCCCCACATTTCCATGTTCAGGTCCATCCAGCCTGAGCATCTTCAGCCCCTTCAGCCCAGGGCAGCAGCCCCAGGCTCTGTGTGTCCCAGGAGAAGATTTCTCTGGACACTGGGTGAAACAAGTGGGGACAGTAGGAGCCGCCCAAGGTGGAATTTGTGCGCAGGGGAAGTGTTTCAGAACAGTGGTTGAGCAGGAGCCAGTGGTTTTGCATTGCCTCATGCTAATTGCTGGAGCTAATGAAGCCACACACCCATCTTGGTGATTTTCCACAGGGTTTCCATCAGCCTTTGGTTTTTAAGGTGCTGTCCACAATTCCGGAAAGATGCGGCTGATTGATTCCGGGATGCAAAAAGAGTAGAAACAACCCTGAAAGGGCTGCAAAAAACAAACTCAGCCCCCAAACAGGCCAGGGGCACCCAGATGCAAAGGTGAGGAGCAGCAGGAGGAGGAATTCCCAGCTATCCAGCCCCAGCGTGCAGTGTTGGTGCAACACAGACACAGCGTTGTGGGTCTTGCTGAGGCTGCTGGTGAGGAGGTGTTCCTGCCCTCCCACAGGGTACAATCCCTGGGGAGTTTGCTGCCTGGCTCTTGGGGATGGTTCCTGCTGCCAAAACCCCGGGAGAGCCCAAGCCACATTCCCCATGGCTCCGTGCCTCCACCCTGCACTGAAAGGTGCACGGTTGTTAAGCAGTTCAACCTCCTTCTCATCCTGAGCGCAGTTCTGAAGGTTTAAATAGAAAGATATCAAAATAAAAGATAATTGTTGAGAAAGATGAATAGGAGGAGAAAAAAACCCCATCAGCACGGAGGAACTCTTGTCTAATTTCTCACCCACGCAGAGCACAGCGATATTAGTGCCTTCGACTCTGGTTCGTAAAAGCTTTCATGGCTTTATTACCAGCTCCCCGAACAGCTTGTCCTTTTAATAAGCCAGGGCCTCCAGATAGCAGATCTGCCCATGGGAGATCCCATCAGGACGTGGTTAATCCAGGCAGAAATAGCACAAAGCATCACCACACTCACCTGACTGAGGAAGGCAGGAAAAGGTTAAAACCCATCCCAAAAAGCAGGGGGAGAGGGGAGGGAGGGAGAGCTGAATCTCCTCTGTGGCGGGTTAACCAGTGCTGCTGGGTGTCCTCACCTTCTCCATCAGCCCTGCTCTCCACAGCCGCTGGCATTGGCGATGGAGGCCTTTAATTATCCAAACTGCTGCCCCTCACAAAATTAAATGCTGCTGAGGATGACTCAGTGTTTAATGGACTGGCTGCTCCTCACGCCGGGAGAGCCAAGCGGGTGCAAGCGAGAGCACGGCACAACATGGCATAAATCACCCGGAGACACCGCTCACGGGGCCCGCTGACCCCGCCGCCTGCAGCAGCCTCTGCTGGGCTTCAGCACTGCTCTTTGCACTCAGGAGAACCCAGGGGAACTCCTGGGAGCAGCAGCTCTGGGCGTTGCAGCTCGACCCTGCACCCAGGCTGGCTGCGACCCTTCCCCAGCTACCCCAACGTGGACGCGCTTGATTTAGAAATCGCACGGATTCACCAGGGTGGCTGTGCTGGGTTCTCTGTTCCCGGGATTTAGATGTGGTGGTTTCCTTTGGAAAGGTCTCAGCGATGGTCAGATGTGGTGTAGAAGGCAAACAGGTGCCAGAGGATGTGATACAAAGCCTGTCTCTGCCTCTGCTCCACGCTCGGGCCAGCCCAAGCCAGCATGGCAAGAAGCAGCTCTGTTAATAGCCTCGTTAGTCTCACCAAGATGCTGAGGCTTTGGCTTCCAGCAGATAATTAACGATGTGCTCATGAATTAGGAAACCCTGGACCTCCACCAGGATCTCTGTGGAGGTTCGTGGTTCAGAGCTGGAGCAAGGCAGTGCCTCGAGGAGCAGCACAGAGCAAAGGGCATGGCCAGCAGGGACTGGCAGAGGCCTTCTTTGCCCATCTTTAATGCAGGACCAGTTTTTCTCCAGGTACCTGACACCTGGAGCTGGAAAACAGGAAAAATTTCTCCATGGAAAATGTCGTCAAACCCTGGTAAAAGCTATCCTGGGCAGTGGTGGAGGCACCATGCCTGGAGGGATTCAAGACACATGGATGTGGTGCTTGAGGACAGTGTGGTGTCCTTGGCAGTGCTGGGGCAGCAGTCAGAGGATGATCTTGGAAGTCTTTTCCATTTAAAGGATTCTGTGTGGATGCAAGAGTCCCTAATGCTGGAGCTGCCCCACCCATAAGAAGTCCTACTAAGGCCCCAGGGTGCCTCATTTGAATACAATTTACTGTTGCTAATGATGCTGATGGTTATTTCCCCAAGCTAGGAAGTATTTGGCCCCAAAATGGGCTCCTGGAAGCAATTTCAGACAGCAGTCTGTAATGCTGGAGCTGATGGAAGCAATTTGCAACCCATTAGCAGTGATCAGCTGAGAAGATATTTTACACATCACTCAGTCCAGGTTTGGGGAGGGATGGAATTTTTAACCCCTCTCCTTTGGAATTTTTGTCCAGGATGGGGTGGACACCTGAGCGCTGCCTCTGCATCCCCAGCAGCTTTGCCTCATGCCAGTGGTGACTTGTGAATTAAATCCCTTAAATACACAAATGTAGTCCCAGACTGCAGGGCCAGCCTCTCCTAGATGGCTCCAGGACGGGATACAGCAGTGCCCAGCATCTTCAGCATCCACAGGACTAATTGACCATTATCAATTAATTTGCCTCTGGACAGCAGCAGATGTAGGTAAAGAAGCAATTTGGAAACCAGGGCTGCCTCCATGGAGGGAGCAAAAGCACAGCACAACCCCAAAAAAGCATGGAAAGGCATCACTTATCCATCCTTGCCCTGGAGATGCTCTTCCAAGAAGCAGGACGGGAGCTGGTTGATGTAACTGGGGTGTGTGTGGTGGAGCAGGGACAAGCTGGGAAGGTGAGGAAAGAGCCCCAGGCCTTGAGTTATCCCTCGGCCCAAGCTCCCGAGGTGTTCCCAAGACACGGCTGGGATCCTGCCTGTCTGCCAGAGCCTGTGCTGGGAGCCTCAGCTCTGCAGCACCTTCCCTTAATTACTTTTTTCATTCTAATTAGATCTGCGGGCAGGCTGAGGAGAGCCCTGGTTGCCGAATCCCTGCTCTGAGCACCCATTTTTAACAGGAGGATTCCACCACACCCCACCACCCCTCACTAACCCACCCCTTGAAGCCTTTGTGTCTCGCAGTTATCACCTGGGGCTGTTCCCTCCTCACCCATCCCACAGCCCTCGGCTGGTTCCTGTCTCTCCCAGCAGGAATTAACACAACCCTCACGTGGCTTCTCCAAAAAACAGCACGGAAACGCTCCCAGTCCCCACGCTCCACTCCATTCCAAGGATGCAGCTGCATTCTCCCTGGACGGGGGCCAGCAGTGAGGAAGTTTCCTCTGCCCGCTCTCCTCCTCCCTGGCTCCTCTAGAAAAGGGGTTTGGGGTGTTTGGGGCCCCAACAGCTCCACCAGACCCTCAGGAAATGTTCTCCATCCAGGAGAAGCAGCAGAGCCTCTTCCCTGGGGTTTCTCATGCACTGGAAATGAAGGACTCCCAAGAATGTCCATGTGCTCACCTGCTCCTGCCTGAGACCTCCTCCCTCCCTGGCCAGCCCCGCTGCTGCTGGGGATTTACTGTCAATAAAAGCACTGCAGAGAGCCACTTCTCCTCTGGAAGAAGAGGAGGAGGAGGGGGAACAACCACTCTGTAAATGTCCTTCTCCCTCATCCCAGCAGCACATCCTTCTGCCCTCAGGATGCTGATGGAGGGACAGCATCGAGCAGGCAGCTGCTGGGCAAGGAGCGATGCAGAACGGAGCAGGAAGGGAAAGGCAGAGCTGGTGCCAACTGGGAATGCTAATGCTGCTCCCTGGCCTCACAGCCACGTCCCCAAGCACCAGCAGGGCTGTCCCTGAGCCTGGCAAGGGGGGGCACTGGCTCAGGAGGGTCCCTGGCCCCCAGCTCTGTTGCTCCCAGGTGCTCCCGAGCAGTTCCTGCTGTAAAACCCAGGGATCCTGCTGGGGCAGGGGAGAGGATGCTCCAAAAAGGATCAAACCAAGCGTGCCCAAGCCATGGGATTTTGGGGACAGGGTGCGTGTGCCTCACCCTGCTGTATCCCTGAGTGCCCACACTCCCGTTTGTGGGGTTCAGGTGGGGACACCGTGCTGGGAAGGCACCTCTGGGCAGGGACACAGCCTGTGCCAACCCTGGGGTCTGCCTGTCCCTTTCCAACATCACACTAGCAAAGGACATTGAAGCATCCTTTTCCATTTGACTGCAGCCACCTTACTGGGAGCAGTGGGCGGGCTCCTGCTGCAGCCTCCGCGCCCAGAGCCGCTCGGGTGAGGAGGGCACCCCGCTCCCGGGGCACTCACGGGGGCAGCTGGAGGCAGTGGGAGATGTGCTGGCACTGGGGGGGAGCTGGGCAGCGCTGTGCAACCCCCGCGCTCTGCCCCGGGGAGGAGCAGAGCCCCCGGTGCCCCCTGCCCCAGGAGCACCCCGGGCACAGCGGCAGAAGGACGGGGCTGGGACAGGGGCGGCGTGTCCTGAGCCGGGCGAGGGCCCAGCAGGGTCAGTCCCTTCATGGTGACAAGCGTGACAGGGACCACGGGCAGCAGAGCAGGGCTGGACGCTCGAGGACACGAGTGCCCCACGGCCAGGAAAGGGCTGGAAGGCACCGGTGCCCCCCAAAAGGAGCCAGCCCGGGGTGTCCCAGCACGGGCGAAGCCTGAAGGGCAGGGGAGGCGGCGGCAGGGCAGGGACGGGGCAGGGCTGCGGGATGGGGTTAGGGGGGTCCGGCGGAGCGGGGAGCGAGGAGCCGGAGCATCCCTGGAAGGCGCGGGGGATGGGAGCGGCACACGCACACGCACACACACATTACCCACATGCACACGGCAGCAGCACCAACAGCCCCTGCCAGCGCCTGCAATCGCTGGAGCGCCGCTCCTGCGCCTCTCCCTCCTCCTCCTCCTTCTCCTCCTCCATCTCCTCCTCCTCCTCCTCCTCCTCCTCGCTGCCCACCGGCCTGCGGCACCCCTCACCCCTCCGCGGCCTCCGGCCCCACCAGCGCTCAGACAATGACTTCATGCGGATTATGCATCTGAAGAAATCACCAGCTCCCAGATAGCCACAGGGGGAGGTATCCATGTGTTTGGCAGGGAAGCAGCCTCCTGCTCGCCTTCCTTCTCCTCCTCTTATCTCCTCGCACGCGGCAGCTGCCTCCTCTCCAGCGATGGTCGCCTGCGGTCCCCCCGCGCGGCGCTGAGCGAGGCCCCGGCGCATCCCCGCTCCCACGCTTGCACCAAGGTACCAACGAGGCTATTTTTATTCCCCCCCTTCTTTTCCGGTTCACCAGCCGCTGCCGGGCTCGGTGCCTCAGCACCCTCGGTGCCTGCACATCTCCCGCTCCCTCCCGTGTTCCCAGCCCCGGCTCCCTCGGCGCAGCGGCAGCACCACCAGCCCGGCTCCAGCCACGGCCGCCGGCCCTGACTCCAGGTTTGCATCCTTCATTCCTTCATCTGGTTGGCGATGCGACAGTGCCATTTGTGGGAGGTGGAGGGGGAGCGGGGCAGGTGGGAGGGGAGGGGAAGATAAGGTGATGGGGGAGGGTGGGCAGAGCACCCCAGTCCTGCCGTGGGATGGGGAGGGCAGGGAGGAGGTGGGAGGGGGGGAAATGCAAGAGGCTGCATCCAAATAAATGTATTTATGTATATGTATATATACATGCATGTCTCTCTGTGTGTGTATATATATATATATGTAGGCTTGGGGGCAAGAGCAGGGCACAGCAAAGCATCTGCCCCTGGCGGGCGCTGCTGGGCACAGCCCTGCCATGGGCTGGGCACCCTCAGCACCCACGAGGCACCCACGGGCTCCCTTCCCGGCAGAGTGGCCACCCCGGGCTGCTGGCACTGACCATGATGGACCTGAAAGTGGACGAGGAGGAGGTGGACAGCGGGCAGCCGGTGAGCATCCAGGCCTTCGCCAGCAGCTCCACCCTGCACGGGCTCTCGCACATCTTCTCGTACGAGCGGCTGTCGCTGAAGCGCGTGGTCTGGGCGCTTTGCTTCCTGGGCTCGCTGGCGCTGCTCGCCCTGGTCTGCACCAACCGCATCCAGTACTACTTCCTGTACCCCCACGTCACCAAGCTGGACGAGGTGGCGGCCACCAGGCTCACCTTCCCCGCCGTCACCTTCTGCAACCTCAACGAGTTTCGCTTCAGCCGCGTCACCAAGAATGACCTGTACCACGCCGGCGAGCTCCTGGCCTTGCTCAATAACAGGTGGGTGCCGGTGCCTTGAGGTGGCCCCAGGTGACATCTCAGTCAGTGTGGATGCAGCCAAGAGCCACCAGGTCCTCCTGGGCATGTGGCTCCCACGCTGGGCTGCCCCAGATGGCTCCAGCGCACACAGCTCCCATCCCCAGCGTGCAGCCCATGCAGCAGGGCCAGGGCCAGCTCCTGAGTTCCTGTGGGGCTGATCCGGCACACCTGGCTCCAGTGCCATGTCTGGGTGCCATCCCATGCAGCGAGGCCAGGGGTGCCAGCAGGTGAAGCCACTGACCCACACCCCAGCCTGGTGCCATTCCTTGGGCTGTGGAAGTCTCTCACCTGTGGCTGTGGTGGCTCCTTGCTGCCAAGCCGCTGTCAACAGCCTGGCGCACTCCCTGCCCATGCCAATGCCAAGGGGCGTCACTGCTGTCCTCACTCCTGCCCCAGGGAGGTGTTTTCAGGCATGACAGCAGAGCTGAGACCTAGAACATTGAGTCCCTGTCACAGCAAGGCCACCACCTCACCAGGATGCCACCAAAGGCTCAGGGCAGGTGGCTGGGTGGCCTCAACCAGGGCTGGTGCTGCTGGACCAGCAGCGGGACAAGTGGGATGTGTTTGGAAGGTGGCCACTGCCCAGCTTATCCTTCTGCCATCTTTCATGTGCCTCTGGGCCCCTTTGTGCTGTTGGATGCCCTGGAAATGCCACGTGCAAGGTGGGGCTGTGCTGAGCCCATGCTGGGGTCACTCCTGGGAACCCCAAATGGCCTTTGCCGGTGGGAGCAGCCACCACAGCCAGGCCTGAGCCTCTCCCTGCTCTTTCCCCCAAGATACGAGATCCCAGACATCCAGACAGCGGATGAGAAGCAGCTGGAGATCCTGCAGGACAAGGCCAACTTCCGAAACTTCAAGCCCAAACCTTTCAACATGCTGGAGTTTTACGACCGGGCTGGCCACGACATCAGGGAGATGCTGCTGTCCTGCTTCTTCCGTGGGGAGCAGTGCACCCCCGAAGACTTCAAAGTGGTGAGTGACCCGTGGGCCCTGCCCCGTGCCACCTTTCCCCCATGCCAGGAGGGTTTTTGCCCACCTGTAGCTGCTCCTGCCTCCTCCCAGCTCGGAAGGGACCGGCAGCACCATCACTAAGGGGATGCTGTTGGGGTTTGGAGGCCCAGGCTGTCCCCAGGAGCACGTGTGGCTCCGTACAGCTCCGTGGGCTGCTCCCACGTGGGCACAGCTCCCCGGGATCATTTGGGCTCTGCAAAGCAGGGTTGTGCCGGGCTGGAAGCTGCCATGGTGAGGAGGCTCCAGTGGAGAAGCAGGGAGAGCACGGATGGCAGAATCCCTTGGGAACACAGGCCCCAGTGGCTCCGTGCTGCGCCCTGCCATGGAGCTCGCTCTTGTGCTGTGGATCCAGCACACAATAAAGCCTTTATCCCTGCTCTGCCTGGCCCCATCCAGCTGGGGACGGAACAGTGCTGGCTATTCGGGGCTGCCTAATCAATTCGGCAGCCGCGGCCGCTGCTCCCGAGCGGCTCCGGCGTGGGGACTCCTTCGGGGTCCCCATCCTCGTCACCGGCCCAGGGCTGTCCCCCTCGTGTCCCACGCTGAGCATGGCTGGGTGTGTGCAGGGCCCAGGTCCTGGTGCAGTTCGGGTGATTTTAATCATCGGCATTAAATTCCTGTCATGGGCTCTTTGCACGAGCAGGTGTCTGTTGTCAGCCATGAGGCGTTTATTTGTTAAATGGAGGCGCGTTGCACCCGGAGGGGGCTGGATCCCCTCCAGCAGGGCCAGCTCCAGCCCGTGCCTGGTTCTGATGTTGGCTCCTGCCAGGGCACGGTCGCGTTTGCTGCGCCGAACCATCCTCGGGGACCTTCATCCTTGCTCCCTCCCTCCATCCCTTGGGTTCCAAATCCCTGTGTTCTGCATCCCCTTCAACCAGCAAAAGCCAAACAGGCTCGCAGCTGGTTTGTTATTCCTGCCTGGATTATTCCTTGCAAGCAGGTTGGGATGATTTAATGGATTTGATTAGAGGAAGCTGGCTCTCTGCTGCGTCTCTGTTGCTCCTTGGGGTCTGGCACAGGGAGGTCTGTGTGTGGTGGGGCTGGGATGGGCTCCTGGCACTCTCAGAAGCTTGTAGGGGATTGTCTCAGCAGCAAATTCCTGCTGCCTCGCTGCTCCCTGCACGGGCTGAGCTGGGCTCGGTGCTGCCCTGGGCCTGGTGGCTGATCTGGGGGTGCTGGGGACCAGAACCAGGCTTGCACCATCTGCCCTGGTCCTGGCATTGCTCATCCCCCTCCATGTCCCCCCCAAGCTGTGTGCAGGGTACTGGAACACCCCGGCGGAGCTGAGCAGGCTCAGACTCATCCCAAACTGCAGAGTGAACCCTCTAAAAAGACCAGGGGGGACAACTGGCCCACCCCAGCTCTGCCCTGGCTCCTCACAGCCCCTCCAGCACAGGGCAGTGTTTGGTGCACCCCAGAGCTCCCCCTGCATCAGCCCAGCACAGGGACAAGGATGCACAGGGAGGTGCCCTGATCTCCTCCCCAAAATCCTGGCGTGACCTCAAAGCCTGGAGAGGCAAGCACAGAGCTGAGGGGCAAGTCTTGAACCTGAGGGACATGGGGGAAGGTTTCCCCGTGCCCAGAGCCCCACACAGGGATGGGACAGACAGAGACAGACACATTTCCCTTTGCAGGAGGGGCTCGCCCTCGCTGTCGCCCCGTTTTGGGGCCACGCTCCCTGGCACCCTCATTAGCAGCACGGATCGATGTTTCACTTTCCTACTTCATTATTTATGAGCTGGAGCCCTCCCTCCCCTGCGGGAGCTCTGAGCCCCCCCGGCTCCTGCTCCTTCCTCCCCTCACCGCGAGGTTCCCCCGGGGCCCCGCACACCCACGGGGACGGCGCCTCACCCAGCAAGGGAGAGGCTCCCGTCTCTGGGCTCTGAATCCAGGCAAAAAGGAGAAACGCAGAGCATGAGCTTCCTCTCCACACCCCAGCGTGGGAATTGTGGCTGCACAATCTGGGGAAGGTGCCCCGTGCTTGGGAAGCCTCTTTGGGGTGGTCAGTGCAGCCAGGGGGGCAGGAGTGGCTGTGCCCAGCGTGGCACAATGTGAATTTGAAGCTTTTCCTTCTCACACCCTGTGAACCCACCCCATCCCTGTCCTGCTCTGGGGCACGGTGGGCTGAGCCCAGAGCCCTGGGCAGCGTGCATGGGACAGCCTGGATGAGCTGGAGAGGATTAAGACCTCTGGACCGTTTCCATGAGGCTCCAGGGCTGAGCTGGCACTGGGGAGAATTGAGTTTGACGTGGAGATCATGCCGCTGCCTTTTGCATTGGATTCTGCATCCTCTGCCCTGGAAACACCGGGTGCACAGAGCCAGAGCCAGGCAGGGAGCAGGAAGGGTCTGCAGCAGCCCCAGCAAACCCCAAGCACACTCCTCCTCTCCTCCTTCCTCCCATCTCCGGGGCAGAGCAGGAGCTCCTGTGATGGAGAACAGATCCTGTTCCCCACTGCTGGGCCTGCCCACCCTCCCTCTGACCCCACTGCACCCTGCTGAACCCCACTAGACACCTCCAGACCCTGCTGCACCCTCAGACTCTGCTACACACCAGTGTGTGCACCCCCAAAACCCCTCTGCACCCCTGGGCTCCTTGCTCAGCCCGCCTCGCTCCAGCTGGGGCTGTTGGAGCTCTGCTCCTGCCACCCCAGGAACGTGGTGTGGCTTCTCCCCCTGGAAAAAAACCTTTGTGTGGGTCAAACCTGCCCTGCTGGTGGGCACTGGGGTGTGGGATCTCAGAGGGGTGGGCACAGCAGGGCACTGGGCTGTCCTGCAGCCCCCGTGGGATCTCGTAGGGGTGGGCACAGCAGGGCACGCTCAGGGCTGTCCTGCAGCTCAGAGGGGTGGGCACAGCAGGGCACTGGGGTGTGGGATCTCACAGGGGTGGGCACAGCAGGGCACGCTCAGGGCTGTCCTGCAGCTCAGAGGGGTGGGCACAGCAGGGCATTGGGGTGTGGGATCTCACAGAGGTGGGCACAGCAGGGCACGCTCAGGGGTGTCCTGCAGCCCCTGTGGGATCTCAGAGGGGTGGGCACAGCAGGGCACTGGGCTGTCCTGCAGCCCCTGTGGCATCTCACAGGGGTGGGCACAGTAGGGCACATTCAGGGCTGTTCTGCAGCCCCTATGGGATCTCAGAGAGGTGGGCACAGCAGGGCACTGGGGTGTGGGATCTCAGAGGGGTGGGCACAGCAGGGCACACTCAGGGGTGTCCTGTAGCCCCTATAGGATCTCAGAGGGCACAGCAGGGCACTGGGGTGTGGGATCTCAGAGGGGTGGGCACAGCAGGGCACGCTCAGGGGTGTCCTGCAGCCCCTATAGGATCTCAGAGGGGTGGGCACAGCAGGGCACTGGGGTGTGGGATCTCAGAGGGGTGGGCACAGCAGGGCACGCTCAGGGGTGTCCTGCAGCCCCTATAGGATCTCAGAGGGGTGGGCACAGCAGGGCACGCTCAGGGGCGCTCAGCCGGGGGTGCTGCTGCTCCCCCGCTCCCCCCGGCTCTCAGCCCCGCGGGATCCAGGCCCCAGCCCCTTCCCCGAGCGCAGCCCCGGCCCCCCGTGGCCCCCCACGGCAGTCACAAGGCCGGAGCCCCGCGGCGAGCGGAGCTCCCCCGCCGTGCAGCGTTAGTGGATAATCACGGAGCCGGAGTGAGAAGCATCTCCAACACAGCTGGAGAGACCGGGCGCGGGAATTACTGATACCCAGACATTTCCTGGAGCTTTTGACAGTTAATAAACAAACCGCATGGGTCCATCTGGCTCTGGAAAAACAACTTGGGGACAGCGTGTGGGCACCAGGCACGGCCACCGGCCCCAGACCGGCTTTGGGGCTGGTTCCCAGCAGCATCCCGAGCCCCAGCAGATCCCACCACGGTCCCCAGCGGAGCCGGTGCATTTACAAATTCTGTAAGACATTCGAGTGATTTATGCAAATCACTTTTTAAAGCGGCACACAGGCTCCTAAATTACTTATAAGCGTTGGAAACTCCTGGCACGGATCTGTTGTTTCTGGGCACTTATTCACCTCGGGCATCCCGGTGGTGTCCCCAGGGGCACGGCCGAGCATCCTCACCTGGATCAGCGGCAATCTCCGCCCAAACTCTTCCCCACATCGGCCTCTCTCTGTGGCCGAGCAGCAGCAGGGCTTGACCCCCGGGCTGCCCCGTTTTCCAGACGAATGAAGCAAAGCCAGCGGGACACGGGCGAGATAATCGGAGGTGACGGAGCAGAGGAGCCGCCGCGCACGGGACCGCCGCCGTTTGCTGGTGGTGACTCGGCTCTCCCGGGAAGTGCAGCGGGCTGGGAGTGCCCCAGCTCTGCTCGGCAGCCCGGAGATTTTCCCGTATCACTGTATTTTGCTCAGAGCAAATCATCCGGAAAGCAGCCGTGAGCTGTTTCACCCTCGGGCAGGGAGCAGAGACACTCAGGCGTTGCTCCTCAGCTGCCTCCTTGTCCCAGCTTCACCCAAGCATTCCCAGACCTGCTCAGGCAGAACAGGCGAGCTCTGGGCTGTGGTTTTGCTCACTCCACACTGGCACAAACGTGGATGGAAATCTCATGGGAAGCTGCTCTTCGCTCTCCCTCTGCAGCAGGACAGCAATAGCACGGTTCCAGCGCTGTGGGACCAGCTCCAGTGAGCCCACCACCACTGATCTTGGCCAAGATGGGGCAGAAGAGGATCAGGAACAGGAGGGATGAGGACACAGTGGCACCGTGAGAGGCCACCACGTGCCTGCACCCCACAGCCACTTCATTAGAGCTGTGAATGGCACATCCAGCATGTCAGATCTCTGGGAAATGGTGGGATTAGAGGAGAAGGACTTGTGGGATCAGGGTCAGGCTCAGGCAGTGTCATTTAGTCCCTGGCTCTGCCCAGCCCCAGCATCTCCCCCTGCACAGCAGCACCGTGCACACCCAGAGGGGTCACACACCCCCAAAGCTCTGCACACACCCAGAGGGGTCACACACACAGAAAGCACCTTGCACAAGTGGAGATGTCACACCCAAAAGCACTTTGCACACCCGGAGGTGTCACACACAGCTGGAGGCACCACAAACACCCAGAGGTGTCATGCCAAGAGCTCAGAGCATCTCAGCTTCACCTCTGGCCAATCCTGTTCCTCTTGCAATGCCTTTGCACATAAAGCCTCATTAACAAATGAATTATTAATGATTATTAATAAGCTGTAATGGCATTTGTGGCTGCTGGAGGAGATGAGGAGGCTTTCAAGTGGTATCCAGCCGCAATGGAGGTGAGGATTTCACAGCTGAGGACAGGGCACGTGTGTCCCAAGGGATCCAAGGCTGGGAGCACAGCCCTGGACAGCAGCAGCAGATGAGGGGTTCCAAGCTGTTCCTCTCAGCCTCCCTTTGCTGTTTTTCCCAGCCCCAGGCTGGGCAATAGCAAGGTGCTCTCTGAGGGATCCAAAGGACCTGCCCAGAACCTCCTGGTGCCATTTTCCCCCTCTCCCTGATATCAACTGGGGAGAAGCCAGGCTGGAGGGGGCAGATCCCCTGAGCCTCTGGAGCCACAGATCTCCACAGGGCGACAGGAAATTAACTGTCTCATGGCCTTTTTGCCTCAGTTTAATATCTCTGGCTGTTTAGAGCCACCTGTGTTTTATCGCCTGTGGAGCTTGGCCGGGGCTCCCGAGGCAACGCTGCAATTCCTGCTCCAGCCAGGGTTCAAGGAGCTCCTCACTGGCTCTTATTTATTTATACAGCTCTGACACTTGGATATTATAACCAATTATTTATTTTTGGAGGGTTTTTTTCTGTATGGAGTGTTTGGTGTGTTTGCATCCAGGCTCTCAGCCTAAGGACGGAGCTAGGGCAGGGTGTTCCCACCCACTCTGCGATTTATCAGGGATTTTAAACCCCTGCTCTCCTGGCAGGGACAGGGAGACCCTTCCAGAGGCACCACATGCCAGGGCTGTGTGACTGCTCTGCTTGGATTAGATTAGATTTGAAAAGCGTGATACGTGCGGAGCCGGAGCGAGCGAGCGCAGCAAGGAAACCAGACCGGAACACCGTGGGCTTTTCCCCCCTCCAATAAAACCGCCGGCTCGGATCTGCCTGCATGAACTGGCTGAGCGATTGTGAAGGATGTCGGAAAAAATCACAACCTGCTTACGGGAGATCCGCGATCGGGCAGGAAACACGGGAAGGCGTTGGCATCAGGGTCGGGAATAATGCCGGGAATTAGCGACACCTCGGCAGCACCTCCGCGTCCTGGTGCAGCACTGGTGACCCCTGCACGGCACAGAGGGACACTGCCAGCGGGGAAATCACCGGGAAGCTCTCAGCGCTACAAACAGGTTCAATTATAGGAGCGTGAACAGATCTTGGGGAGGAGGATGCGGCGGCTGCGGAGCCGTCACGGCGGATCACAGCCAAGGCTCCAGGGACACGCTGGACTGCCCATGGAGCTGCAGGGGGGTCCTGGCTGAGCCCCCCTAAACCCCGGGCCAGCGTGGCTGCAGGTGGCCTCAGTGCTCGGGGCAGCAGCGCCGGCACCCAGCAGGGCTGGCTGGGAAGAGCTTGCCCAGGAAAGCTTTGAAAGATTAATAGAGTTTAAATGGAAGCGTTTGGAGAGGAGATAAGGCTCATCTGATATGAAATCATATGGAACAACGGGATCCAGGGAGGCCCTGGCTCTATAATGAAGTCCACTTAGCACATTACTCACCATAATGTGCTTTTTATTAAAGTCCTGTGCTGCAGGTGCTGAGTCTGCAGCTGGGAACACGGGGCTGGAATGGCACAGGCACCTGGAGTACCGGACCCCGCCACCAGAAGCAGCAGGGATGTGGCGTGGAAAAGGCACCTTCGGCTCCCCGTTTCCCATCCCGTTTGATCCAGGGATGCTCTGGCATCACCGGGGCCCGCGGCTGGGGCTGGTGGGCCTGCAGGGACGGGGTGGAGAGGAGGCGGAGGTGGGGAATAATACAGAGGAAAAACTCCTTTTTAATCATCAATTTTTCTGCATTAGAATGTGACATGCTAATCCACTGTGAAGCGTCTAATCTGGGGGATAAAGGGCCGGATAACACAAGCTGCGCCCGGCTTGGCTGGCAGAGCGAGCCGAGGCAAGGTGGCAGCATCTGATAAGGGGTGCAGGATTAGTGCCGGCACAGATCCCGCCTGCCCGGGCAATCCCACCTTGCTTGGCTGCCTCTGCTCTGTCTCTCGCCAGGGTCAGGGAGGGATCTGCAGCCATCCCAGAGCGGCTCATCCCGCCCAGAGCAGCGGTGGCAGCGCTGCCGGTGCCTCCACCACCATCTTGGCAGCTCTGGGAGCTTCAAAGCACATCCCTAGGCCAAAACACGTGGAAAACCTCATTTTTCTCCCTTTGGATTCGCACATCCAGGTGCGTGGTGGGAGCAGGACAACCCAGCCGTGGGGTCTCCGTCTGCCCCAAATGTCCACCCCCACGTGCTGCTTTGGCTGCCTCATCCCACCCCTCATCCCATCCCTTCCTAGCAGCCAGCTCCGACCTGCGGGCACCCCCAGGGATGACGTGGGCAGCTCAGCCCCGGCTCAGCCGGTCTTTGGCAGGGACGGGCAGTGCCCGTCACAAAACCGAGCGGCTCCAGCTCCCGGGGCGCTTTCGGCGACATCCTCCCCGGGGCTCGGAGACCTGGGATAACAGAGCTTGTTTTCTCCTCGCCTCCTCGGGGATTGGTTTATCTCTATGAATAACTGCATCCCGGCTTTGATCTCCTCTGCCATTAAAGCGTGACAGGCTGTGAAATGTGCTGTTGCTGCCGTCAAATCCCGCTCCCGCTTCCCCCCCGCCGCCTCCGAGCTCCCCCGCTCCGGGAAACCTCCTTTCCCAGGCCTTGAGGAGCCGCAGAGCAGCGAGCGGGGCCGAACCGCCCCGGGACAGCGGCCAAACACGGTGCTGGAGGCAGGAAAAACCCATCTCCTCCTCCTCCTCGCATCCCACAGCTCTCCCTGGGGCGGCGAGCAGGGCACGGAGCATCCCCGGCCCCAGCGCCGGCTCGGGTGTGGCGGCTTCACCCCAGCACCCGCCACGGGGGCTGATGTCACGGCTAATTATAGCATCCCCCGTCCCTCACCCCCGCCAAAGCTTTACCTGAGAGAGGGTAAAAATAACTCCCGGCGAGGGAGGAGCTGGAACGAGCCCAACGACTCCTCCAGCATCTCCAAAACTCGCACAAACCAGGGCGGCACCCCCCTGGCGCACTTTGTCCCCAATCTGGGGGTCAGGACGCGCTCCCCTTGGCTGGTGCCGCCGTGCTCCAGGCTGCGGCTGTCCCCGGTCACCTTCACCCGGCTCGGGTGTCGGCGCTGGGACAGGTGGCGGTAACCGGAGCCGGGCCCTGCTGCTGCCATCCAGCCCCGGCGCACCCCGCGAGCTGTTTAAGCCGAGCGAAGCAGGTTAATGGCCCCAGTCGATGATGGAATGTTTTCATTACAGCATCTTTCTCCCTCTCTCTCTCTCCCTGCTGCAATCGCTCCCAAGTAGACACATTAAACCTCCCCGCGCCGAGGGAGCGGATCCGCCCCTGGGGCTGCCTGCTGGCCCCGGGCAGCACGGCTCACCTGTCCGAGCCCTGTGGGGCTAAACACCCCCCTCAACCTGTAATTCCTTAATTCTGTTTCCCTTCTTCTCCCACCCCAACAGCCAAGGCACGGGAACCCAGTGCCAGAGCTGGGAGCAGCAGAAATCCCAGCCCAGCCCCGGACAGCTCCTACCTGCTCCTCCCTGTCCCGAGCATCCCGAGCTGGGCGGGATCAGCCCAGTGTTCCCATTCTGCGCCCACAGGGCTGGACCAGCCCAGCTCTTCCAAACCCCTGCCAGGAGCAGCCCTGAGGCTGTCACAGCCCTGCCCTGTGGCTGCAGCTCATCCCCACCACAGACGCAGGGCACCTGTGATCTGGCCCCCATGTCCTGGTGGCTCCCAGCCACCCAATTCACCTTCCTGACTCTCTTTTGTAGGCAGAGTTTTCATCTCACATTCTCTGGGATGCTCCCAAAAGGTGTAACCTTGATCTTGGCCTGATGAAATTTCATCCTGTGCCTCTGGCGCTCGTCCCCAAGGTCATCCACTCTTTCTCCCAGGTCTCCAAGTGGCATCTGCCAGTGTCCCTCTTACACAAGGGCCCTATTGAAGAGAATACTGAGCCTGGGGAGCCCCAGGATGGGACACCCCACTGTCACATCATGGATCATTGCCCCTGGCAAGGATCCCCAGTGCCTGTTCCACCGGCATCACCTGCCCAGGAATCTCTGATAACTGTGCTGGTATCAGATCAGATTTTTACAGAGTTCCTGACTGATTTGTTCTCCCAGTTTGTGGTGTCCACGTGTGCCAGGATGTGCTCAGGCACCAGGGACCCTGCAGGGTGCACAGGGAAGGAATCAGAGCAGCTGAACTGAGGGCTTGGGGTGAGATTCTCCCAGCCAGGCGCCGGCCCAAAGCTCCCATCCAGCCCCTGCACGTCCAAGTGCTGCCGGATTTAGATTCTCCCCCGGTGCCGGGATGGGGCTGGAGATTGCTCTGTGGTCTCTGGATGCTTTTATCAAGTGCTGAGTACAGGAAAACAGCAAACCACGAGAAGGGGCTGCGCTGCTGCAGAGAGGAGACGCCCGTGCTCCCACAGCTCCATCCCAGCTTCCTGCACCAGAGCTGCTCCCTGGGACCCTGAGCCCAGCTGGTTCAGCAGCACAAGGCCTGGAGCCGTTCCTTGAAGGAAGAGAGGGCTCCCCGTGCCCCACTGGAATCCAAAACATGAGGTGACGTGCCCAGCACTGACTGAGCTCTGCAGAAGGACTCATTGCCTGGACAGTACCCAAATCCTGCCAAGACCAGCCCTGCTCAGAGGAGGACAGACCTCACTCCACTGGGAATGTTGGATTTGCCGGATTCTCACGTGCACGCGCCGGTGCCCTGCGGCACAGGGGGATGAGCCTGCAGGGATGGGCACTGCCAGGGCAGGAGGAGCATCGTGGGAGCCTGAGGACACCACAGCATCCTTCCTCCCACCTGGACCACCACTGAACCAGGACAGTGTCACGGGCATTTTGGGAGAACCTCTGGCTCCAGCTGGCCTGGGGATGAGCACAGAGAGCCTGGCATACGGCGGCTCTGGAGGCAGCCGGGGACCCAGCAGGGAGGGCTGGGCCTGGCTGGAGCAGCCGCTGGGGCTGCCAGGGCCACACCACGCCAGGACGGAGGGCACGGCATGGGGGCACAGCGCTGGGTACCTGCCCACACGGTGTGCCCCCAGCCTGGCAGCCCCTGGGGGCTCCCAAGGCACCTCTGGAGGCGGTGATGTCTCTGCTCTGTCCTGGCAGCCGGAGCCGGCCGGTCCCAGGGGGCCCGGGGAGCCCGCGGAACCGCCCCTCGCTCCTCCTCCCCTCCTGCTCCTGATATACCCTCCTGGCTCCGAGCATCCCGAGCGTCCCTCTGCTCCTCTCCCTCACTCCCGCTCGCCTCACTCCTTTTCCCTTCTCCGTTTCTCTTCTCTGAACTTGCCCCTTCCCCCTCCCCTGATCTCCCCAGCCCCTCTCTGCTGAGGAACTGACTGAAGACCCCCAGGCTGGGGCAGGGCACGGGCCAGGACCCCCACACCAGAGCCAGGACCTCCGCACCACAGCTGGGACCCCCAGGCTGGGCAATGCCTCTCCAGATATTCTGCACCATCTCCTTCTCCAGGGAGGAAGCACCAGAAGATGCTGCAGCCACTGAGAAGGAAGAAGATGAAGCAGACGAGTTCCTATATGGGCAGGAGGAGGATGAAGAGGACGAGGAGGACACAGGGACAACCACGGACTTCGTGGCCTTTGCCAGCAGCTGCACCCTGCACGGGCTGAGCCACATCTTCGTGGAGGGCAGCCTGGGCGCCCGGCAGGCGCTGTGGGCGCTGGCCTTCCTCCTCTCCCTCTCCGTCTTCCTCTACCAGGTGGCCGACCGCATCGCCTACTACCTGGAGTACCACCACGTCACGCTGCTCAGCGAGGAGGAGAGCCCCGAGATGACCTTCCCCGCCGTCACCTTCTGCAACATCAACCGCGTGCGGCTCTCGCAGCTCAGCCACGAGGACCTGCTCTACCTGGCCCCTCTGGTGGACTACGAGCCCGGCATGGAGCTGGGCTTCACCCCGGCCCAGCCGGGCCCCTGGGAGGAGGACGAGCCCCTAAATTTGTACGGGTTTTTTAACCGCACTTGCCACCAGCTGGAGGACATGCTGCTGAGCTGCAGCTACCGCGGCCAGCGCTGCGGCCCCGGGGACTTTGCGCCGGTGAGTAGCCCCAGGGTGGCCCGGCACGGGGAGCAGCTCCGGAGCTGGTCGGTGTTGGATGTTGGATCAGGCACGGCAGGTGATGCTGCCCTTGCAGCTTGCTCAGGGACAGGATGATATTTCAGCTCCATCTGCTCCATCGGCGGTGGAGCTGCTCTGGTGGGACATGGAGCGTATCCCCGGGGCTGTGCTTGCTGAGGAGGTGCCTGGCACCTCCATCCTGGTGCCATCAGGGCTTGTGGGGCACCGTGTGGTGCGAGCCCACTGCCCTCACGTGCCCCTTGCCCAGGCTGGCAGCAGCTCCGTGGTTTTGGGGCCATGCTGGCTGCCGGAGGCGAGAGCTGGAATGGCCGAGGAGGGATGGGGGGGTCCAGGATCCCGTCCAGCCCTGTCCTCTGCAGGGATGGAGGAGGGCTTGGAGGTGGTACTGGTGCAGGCATCAGGCTGTGTGCCACCACCTTGGGGAGCCACAGCTGCTGTGGGCTCTCTGGGGCTGTAATCTGCAGTGTCTTTTCTGAGTCCATCCCTGTGGGAACATCTCATCCTCCACCAGGCCAGGATGGGCAGTTCCAGCACTGAGAGATCCTGTGGGTCAGGAGCCTGGCTCGGACCATGCCCAGGCTGGGATGGCTGAGTTTTGGGGCTGGGGACGCTCTCCTGGCTCCGTTCTGAGGCTGCACAAAGAGAGGCCTCAGCTTCAGCCCTGTGTCCTCTCCTGCAGGTCTTCACCCGCTATGGGAAGTGCTACACCTTCAATGCGGGGCAGGACGGGAAGCCCCGGCTCATCACCATGAAGGGGGGCACTGGAAATGGCCTGGAGATCATGCTGGACATCCAGCAGGACGAGTACCTGCCAGTGTGGGGGGAAACAGGTAACCCACTGCCCCAGTGGGCCCATTCAGCCACCAGCAGCTCCTGGGGTGCTGCCCAGCCCCTTCCCACCTCCCCAGCCCACAGATCCACATCCCTGAGGCTCCCTTCTCCTCCCTCCTTCCATTTCTCATCACTTCTGCTCTTTTCTTTCCCTTTTCCTCCTTGTCTTTGCTCTTTGCCATGGCAACTCCCCATCGTTTAGACACGCAGCCATCACTTGTTTATAAATAGAGTCAAACACTTTCCCTGCCACACTCCTGGGTGTGGAGCAGGGGGGTCGGGGTGGAGGGGGCAAGGACACGGTGCAGCAAACAGATGGACAGATGGATGGACGTGTGGATGAATGACTTGGCCCAGGGGAAGCATGAGAGGCAGGAGTTGTGGTCCCTTTCCCAGCAGGCTCGGCACAGCCCCTCGGAGCAGGGACAGTGCTGTGCTCACCCCACCTCTCTCTGCCACAGATGAGACCTCGTTCGAAGCCGGGATCAAGGTGCAGATCCACAGCCAGGACGAGCCCCCCCTGATCGACCAGCTGGGCTTCGGGGTGGCTCCCGGCTTCCAGACCTTTGTGTCCTGCCAGGAGCAGCGGGTAGGAACTGGGCAGGTGTGGGATGTCCCCTCCCACCACGTGCTGCAGGAGCAGAGCCTCCTCGCTGTGCCCCTGTCCCCACGCAGGATGGAGGGGAGGATCCCATCCTGCGTGGGGACCAGTGCCATGAGGGTGTCTGTCCCTGAACTGCAGGGGGTTCTTCCTCACTGCTGGCTTCTCTCCCCTTCCAGCTCATCTACCTGCCACCTCCCTGGGGCGACTGCAAGGCCGTGGCGGGTGACTCGGAGTTCTACGACACCTACAGCATCACGGCGTGCCGCATCGACTGCGAGACCCGCTACCTGGTGGAGAACTGCAACTGCCGCATGGTGCACATGCCAGGTGAGCCCCGTGCCCGGCCCGGCCCTGCCCTCTGCCGTGCTCCCACCTGGAACACCTGCTCTGTGTCTCCCCAGGCGATGCCCCTTACTGCACCCCGGAGCAGTACAAGGAGTGCGCGGATCCGGCCTTAGGTGAGGCTGCCCGGCCCCGGGGGTGGGACGGAGCTGCGCCCTTGGGTTCCTCCATCTCGCCATCCCCCTCTCTCCCTGCACAGATTTCCTGGTGGAGAAGGACAACGAGTACTGCATCTGTGAGATGCCCTGCAACATGACGCGCTACGGCAAGGAGCTCTCCATGGTCAAGATCCCCAGCAAGGCCTCGGCCAAGTACCTGGCCAAGAAGTATAACAAGTCAGAGCAGTACATCGGGTAAGGCACCACGGCCACGGTGGTGGGGCAGGGTCTGGTCCCTCCATCCCAAACCTCAGCCTGATGCCCCTTCTGTCCTGCACAGGGAGAACATCCTGGTGCTGGATATCTTCTTTGAAGCCCTCAACTACGAGACGATCGAGCAGAAGAAGGCGTACGAGGTGGCGGGTTTGCTGGGTGAGTGTTGGTGGCTCTGGGGAGCCCTGTGACAGCGCCCAGCCAGAGTCCCCCAGCGAGGTGGCCTTGTGCTGGCCCTGTCACCATGGCCCGTTCCCAAGGCACCGGGAACAGCTGAGAGCACAGATGTGGAGCGGGGCACCCCAGGCAACAGTCACAGTGGTGACAAGTTCTGCTGCTTTCTCTTCTCCCTCTGCCACCCTACTCTGGACTCAGGCCACCCTGATGGTTTCCCTCTCCTCTGCAGGTGACATTGGAGGGCAGATGGGGCTGTTCATTGGGGCCAGCATCCTCACAGTGCTGGAGCTGTTTGACTACGCCTATGAGGTGAGGGTCTCCTCCGTCCCAAGGCTGTGCTGGTGTGGGATGTGGGGAAGGGCCATCCATGGGCCCCACGGGGCTGACACGTGGCTCTGGCAGGTGATAAAGCACCGGCTGTGCCGGCGGGGCAAGTGCCGCAAGAACCACAAGAGGAACAACACAGACAAGGGCGTCGCGCTGAGCATGGACGACGTGAAGCGCCACGTGAGTGCGGGGCACAGCACGGTCCCCTCTGCCTGTCCCCTCCTGCCTGTCCCCTCCTGTTTGTCCCATCTGCCTGTTCCCTCTGCCTGTCCTCTGCCTGTCCTCTGCCTGTCCCCTCTGCCTGTCCCTTCCTGCCTGTCCCCTCTGCCTGTCCCCTGCTGCCTGTCCCCTCTGCCTGTCCCCTCCTGTTTGTCCCATCTGCCTGTTCCCTCTGTCTGTCCTCTGCCTGTCCTCTGCCTGTCCCCTCTGCCTGTCCCCTCCTCCCTGTCCCCTCTGCCTGTCCTCTCTGCCTGTCCCTTCCTGCCTGTCCCCTCTGCCTGTCCCCTCTGCCTATCCCCTCTGCCTGTCCCTTCCTGCCTGTCCCCTCTGCCTGTCCCCTCTATCCCCTCTGCCTGTCCTCTCTGCCTGTCCCTTCCTGCCTGTCCCCTCCTGCCTGTCCCCTCTGCCTGTCCTCTCTGCCTGTCCCCTCTGCCTGTCCTCTCTGCCTGTCCCTTCCTGCCTGTCCCATCTGCCTGTCCCCTCCTGTGTGTCCCCTCTGCCTGTCCCCTCCTGCAGCTCAGGGGATGGGGAGTCACCGTTTTGGGGAGCCCCTGGGAAAGGAGCAGAGGGCCCAGGCAGAGATGCTGTGGGGGGATGGCACTGGGTCTCTGCAAGGACCTGGATGAAAGCAGCAGCCCCAAAACCCCCTTTATCCTGCAGAATCCCTGCGAAAGCATACGGGGGCACCCAGCAGGCATGACGTACGCAGCCAACATCCTACCTCACCACCCGGCCCGGGGCACCTTTGAGGACTTCACCTGCTAACCGACGTCTGGATGTACAACCTGAGCTACCAAAGCCCTGCGAGAGCTGCCCTTCTCCCCGCCAGCGCCAGCGGAGAGACACATCTAGGGGCCCTTTGCTCCTCGGCACGGTGGGACACGGACAAGAGCGACGGCCTCGGATTTCGGGGCGGGCAGTGGGGTCGGGCGACGCCAGACCCTGGCACAGCTGCTCTGCGCCTGCCCTGCTCCTTCAGAGACTCCAGGATGCTCCAGCCCGGCCGTCCCGCGGGGCGGGAGCGACACGCACAGTGGGCCAGGGCACGGGCCTGCCCCGGCTCCCCCTTGGCTCCCCTCGGCCTTTTTAACTAAAACCCAGAAGCCAAGAAGAAGCAGCCGTTCGGCCGCAGTCTCCATCCACAGCCCTGTCCGTCTGTCCTCCGTCGTCTCCATGCTCATCCTGCTCCAACGCCTTGGCCGCGCCTGCTGGGCTCCCTGTGCCTGCTGGGGGGCTCATTGGGGAGCCCCTGGCGTGCCTGGCACAGGGCAGCAGCCCGGGAATCCCTGGAGAGCCCCTCTGTCCCCCGGGACCTCAGCCCGGGCGTTCCTGGCACGAAGACACGGCACCTCCACCTGTCCAGAACGTCTTCCTTGGCCCTGCCCTGGGATCAGCCCTGGGATCAGCCCCAGGATCAGCCCCGGGAGCAGCCCCAGGATCAGCCCCAGGAGCAGCCCCAGGATCAGCCCCAGGAGCAGCCCCAGGAGCACCAAAGGGGGCTCAGCTGGGAGGTGCCACCTGGGCTCTGAGGATACCGGGCACTGTCCCTCCCTGCTCACCCCTCCTGGGCTCTGGGCAGCCTGGCCAGCTCCAGCACTGCCCCATGGTCCCTCCCGTCCGCAGGGAACCCTGTGGCCCCAAACTCAGCCATCCTCGGGGAGAAGGGCACAAGGAAACTCCTGGTGCCACTTGTCCCCAGCTGGGGACACCCCCTTGGCACCACCGTGGCTGGGCAGGCACCGGAGCCCCAACTCCCCAGGGTTCAGAGGGGGCTCTGGGGCTCCAGCCCCGCTGTGCCCCAAAAGCTGCTGCCCCGGGGGGTTTGGGGTGTCTGTGGGTTCCCAGAACCTCTGCTGCCCCTCCCTGGCACAGCCCTGCCCTGGCTGGGGTCTGTGGCCACCTGTCAGAGCCCACCAGTCCCTCTGGGGTCCCCATCTGGCCCCCCAACCCATCTCCCAGCCCCCAGGCCAGAGCCCTCCCTGGGCCCAAGTGCTACTTATCTTTAAGAGCTTTTGCAATAAGTCTTTTTAGTAATTTTTTTTTTCTAAACTGCAGTTTTGTTTTTTATTCTTGTCATTTTTATTCTTATTATTTGCTTCCTGACCAAAATTAGGAACTGGGGGTCAGTCCTTTGTATCCAGCGATCACCCAAAGACGACGGGTCGGCCACATCCATAAATTTTCTTATGGATTTCTCCTAATGTTTCATCACGTTTCATTTATTTATTTTCTTTCTTTCTCTTTCCCATTCAAGCTTTTAAAGATGGGGCTGGGATTTGACCTTGAGGCTCACCTGTTGAAGAAAACGCTTTTTTGTTATGTCATCGGCATTTTATATTTCTTATATATAATATATATGACTATATATATATGTGTACATATATATATATATCTATATGCATCATGCCAGTGTAGATACCCATCCAGTAGCATTTAGGCCTTGTTCTTGTGCCATTTTTTTTTTTCTGTTACTGATCTCTGAATGCCTTCAAGTGTATAAAGTGTGGAATTCTCTCCGGTATCTGTACTATGTACACACATTTTCATAGGAAGCACAATAAGATGACAGATGCATTGTACATCAATACCTGCTACTCTTAACAACGATGATATAAAGAATGATATAAATGATATAACTCCCCCACGCCGAGCCTTTCTCTCTTGCTGAGCTGCTGGAAATGCTCCCCTGAGGAGGCAGGTGGGGACAGCCTCATCCCGGGATGGAGCAGAAAGGGAAGAGGGGAAAAAATGGGAAAGGGAAAAGGAGGAAAAAACTTTGGGCCAGACTTCCAGAGCAGAGTGTGCTCTGTGTCAGAGCTGAGGCTGAGCTGAGCCTCCCTTTCCTGGTGCCTCATCCAGCTCCAGCCTCACTGATTTCCCAAGGAATTCCTCCCAAGGGACACAGGGCTGGAGGAGGGAATGATTCCTGCTCCCCAGCAGGGAAAGGAGAATTTACACTCACAGAGCTCTTAATCCCTGACAGCTGCAGCACCTCCATGGTTTGGGACCCACCTGAGGTCCAACAGGAGTTGCCAGGTGGAATTTCACCCTGGGAGCACAACCCAAATATAACACACGCCTTTTGTCCTAAAAATTTCCGGCTACAAAGAGCAATAGTAACAACAGAGCAGATCCAGCAGTGGGCATCCAAAAAAAGCCCTCAGGGCTCCATGGAGACTGAATAATAGGGAGTGGGAGTGGGCAGGGAAGGCTGAAATGCCAACGCACACCCACACCATTCTCCCCCCCGGTCCCTTGGCTCCGACCGTGTCCCCTGGCTCCTGGAAATGGCAGAAATGCAGTTCTGCATCTCAACGAGAACGCTCTCACCCCACTCTGGCTCTTCCCGGCCAGAGCTGGAGCTGCAAAGGCCAGGGGGTGGGATTGGAAGGAGAAGGGGGCCAGGAGGGCGTTAATGAACGCGGGTAATTAATCACAGCCCAGCCGTGCCCGCAGCACCCCCGGCTCCGGCAGCCGTAATCCCCGCGGGAGCTGCTGGCTGTGCTGCGAGCAGGTCACCCCGTCCATCTGTCACTGCTCAGGGCTCCCGAGGGCTCAGGGGAGGTGTGGGAGCCCCAGGGGCAGCACAGCTCTGCAGTTCCCCTGGAATGCAGCAGGTACCGCCGGGATGGGCAGCAAACGCTGCTCTTGCAGGTACAAGTGTCCAGCGTGTCCATCAGAGCACCGTGGGGCAGCAGGATGGGGAGGAGAACATCAGCCTGCTGCCGGTGAAGCCTGATGTAGGGCTTCAGGCTCTTTGGGGTCTGGGGCTCTTTGGGTCTGCTCTGAAGGATCTGAAGCTGTTTGGGATCCTCACCCTGATCGGGATCCAGGGAATCTCAGTTTATTTGAGATCTGGGGACCTTCAGCCTGTTCAGGATCTGAAGCTGTTGGGATCCAGGCAGCCTCACCCTGATCGGGATCCAGGGAATCTCAGCTTATTTGAGATCTGAAGCTGTTTGGGATCCTCACCCTGATCAGGATCCAGGCAGCCTCAGCTCATTTGAGATCTGGGGACCTTCAGCCCATTCAGATCCAGGGCGCCTCAGCCCATGGAGACACCCAGCCCACTCAGGCTCTGTGGAGATCCCGAGGTTCCACCACCTCCCCTCGTGGGCCAGAATTCCCATTCTCCCCTCGCTGGCTGCCAGGGTAACAGGAGCTGAGGGACAATGGCACGGCCCCGGTGCTGCTGTCCTGCTGTCCTGCAGCCAGAGCCAGGCTGGCTGGGCACCAAAGTTTCCATGGAGCCACCGGCAGGTGCAGGGGAGGCATTTCCAAAGCTGTTCCACCAAACCCTCGGGGCAGGAGAAAGGAGGAAAGGCACAATGAGGTCACTCCGAGCCTCTCCAGGCTGAACCATCCCAATTCTCCCAGCCTTTCCTCCCAGCTGAGCTGCTCCATCGTTTGGATCATCCTGGTGCCTCCTCCTGACTTGCTCCTCATCCTCCCTGTGCTGGGACCCCCAGGCTGCAGGCAGCGCTCATCAGATGATCATCATTAATTTTTTAATTAATACTCGTGGTGTGACTACGCACTTGGCTTTTTCCATGGATTAATGCTGACTGGGTTTGTGTCCCTTTTCTCTCTGAGCACAGGAAACTGCTTCAGGGAGAAGCAACTTAATGTTAATACTTGCAGAAAGTGGCCTTTAACTCCAACCTCCTGCTCTGGAGGAACCCCAGGGGAGATAGGAATCCTTTTCCTCTGCCCGAACCTGCACAAGCTGGGCCCATTCATGGTCATTTATTTTCCCCATAAATTTCATCCCTAAGATCCCAGAATCCCTGAGGCTGGAAAAGATCACCAAGTCCAAACTGTGAGTGACCCCCATCAGAGCGCCATGAGTGCCACGTCCAGCTGTTCCTTGGACACCTCCAGGGATGGCGACTCCACCACCTCCCAGGGCAGCTCCTCACACCCTTTCCATGGAGAAATTCCTCCTGAACGAGGAGGGCAGCTCAGGTGAGGGGTGTCACTGCCCCACCTGCACATCAGAGCCCTCCATCCCTGCGAAAGGCGCATCCACCTCTCTCTGAGCACATCCCGGTGCAAGGGAGGCTCCAGCACCAGGGAACAAGGGCTGTCATCACGGCCGAGGAGCGGGGACTGATACCCCCAACCCCTCCCAGCGTTTGGGACCATCCCGCACCCCAATCCCACCCCTCAATGTCCTCGATCCCCAATCTCGCATCCCCGCCGCTCGTTCCTCCCGTCCGCCAGGGGGCGCTGCGGGCGGCGGGCGCGGGCGGCTCCTCCCCGGCGCTCCGCGCGCCCTGCGCGGCCGTTTCCGGTTCCGCTCCCTTTGTGCGAGACAAGATGGCGGCGCGGGCCGGGTTCCAGTCGGGGCCTGCGAGCGGCGGCGGCGCCGGGGCCGCGCCCGGGGCCGCGCTGGGCCCGGGAGCGCCGGGCGGGGCGGTGCGCATGGGCCCGGCGCCGGGGCAGGGCCTGTACCGCTCGCCGCTGCCCGGAGCCGCCTACCCGGTGAGGCGGGGCGGCGCGGGGCGGGGCGCGGGGCCGGGCTCGGCGGGCGCTGACCGGCTCTGTTCTCTCCGCAGCGCCCCGGGATGCTGCCGGGCGGCCGCCTGGCGCCGCAGGGCCCGGCCATGGGTCCTCCCGGATACGGCGGGAGCCCAGCCGTGCGGCCCGCGCTGGCGCAGGCCGGGCTGGACCAGGCTCGCAAGCGGCCGGCGCCGCAGCAGCTTCAGCAGGTGCAGCCGCAGGCGGTGCCCAACCGCAACCACAAGTAAGGAACGGGGGCACGGGGAGAGGGCACATCCCGGGCTAACGGGGACATCCCGGGCTAACGGGGACATCCCGGACAATGGGAGCATCTCGGGGCGAAAGCAACATCCCCTGGCTGTCGTGGGGTTCGGGAGGAATTTTTTCATGGAAATTGCCAGACTTTATAAGGGGCTGCCCAGGAGGGTGGTGGAGTTCCTATCCCTGGAGGTTTTCAAGGAACGATGGATGTGGCACTGAGTGGTCTGGGTTGGTGACAGGGTGGGGATCGGGCACAGGTTGGAGTCAAGGGTCTGGAAGGGCTTTTCCAGCCTCAAGGATTCTGGAGTTCTCAGCCATCCTTCAGCATTTAGGGGCTGAAGGATCCTGTCAGGTCCTTGTGCATTCCCCTGGCACTGGAGGACAGCACTGGGCAGGGCTGAGTTTATGTCACGTGCCTGCATCCTGGTGTGATGCCCTATTGAGAATGAAATTCATGCTGGATTAAAATGCTGTTCCTGGAAAAGCCAATCCAAAGTTCATTGAGGCAGGAGGATCACTTGGTGTGGGCATTTTGTGAGGTCCTCCTTCCCAAGGGATGAAACCGCATTCCAACAGCTGTAATTCCCTTTGTGAGTGCTCAGAGGGGTGGGGGGCATTGAGATAACCAGTTAGCCACACTGAGCCATACTCCCCAGCTAACTGGGGAGCTGCAGGTTTGTGATTTTTTTGTACCCAGAGCTGTTCCCATTTTCACACCTCCTTTGCCTCTTGCCCCTGTCAGTGCCAAGAAGAAGAAGATGGCAGATAAAATCCTCCCACAGCGGGTGAGTGGGACACGGGGAGGGGCTCGGGGGGAGGTGAGGCTGCCTGGGGAGCTGATGGGCATTTCCATCTTTGCCTGGCCACAGATCCGTGAGCTCGTGCCTGAATCCCAGGCCTACATGGACCTGCTGGCCTTCGAGAGGAAGCTGGACCAGACCATCATGAGGAAGCGCCTGGATATCCAGGAGGCTCTGAAACGCCCCATCAAGGTAGGGGGGTCCATGCCTTGTATCCAGGCTCTGCAGGCTCCTGAGTTCAGGCAGCAGGAGGGCACTGAAGGGCTGTGTGCTCTGAGTGTGGCAAATCAGGGCTCCCAAGGACTGGGACCAGCAGCTCCTCTGTCCTCGCTGTGTGCTCCAGGAGGAGGGGAATGTGAGGCAGCTGAGAGCATTGAGCTCAGTTTTAGCAAAGCCTGTGCAGCACAGTTGGCCCTGTGCAGGAGAATTAACTGATTATTAATTAGCTGATGTTTTTCCTCCTAGCAAAAGCGAAAGCTGCGTATTTTTATCTCCAACACCTTCAACCCCGCCAAGTCGGACGCGGAGGACGGCGAAGGAACCGTCGCCTCCTGGGAGCTCCGGGTGGAAGGACGGCTGTTGGAGGATGTAAGTGGGAAATACCCAACCTCAGAGGGGACTGTGGGTCTGGAGTTGGCAGTAAAACCAGTTTCCTAGTGTCCGAGAGCACAGCTGGGGCTTGATATCCTCCTTCATCTCTGTTTTCCAAGGAGTCTGATGGTGACGAGACCGAGAGCCCAGCTTGCAGACCGATGGGTGTCCCCATGGCAGGACATGAGTTGTCCAAAGTTCTTAGAGTTGTGAGAATCACTGGTGAGAGCAGCTCAGTGGCACTTGTGTCCCCAGCTCTGAGAACCAGGGCACTGGCATTGTACGTAACTGCTGAGGGGTTTAACTCCTGCGAGCTCATCTTTAACTCCAGTCTTTCCCTTTCTCACTTGGAAACTCGATTTTTGAGCACACGTTGGTGAATTCAGGTGGTCAGAACTTACAGGAGCTGTTGTGCACGGTGGCTGTGCTTGAGTGCTGAGACTTGCTGCCCTAACCCTCTTCCTCCCTGTGTTGCTTGCAGTCTGCTCTGTCCAAATATGATGCCACCAAGCAGAAAAGGAAATTTTCGTCCTTCTTTAAATCTCTGGTCATTGAACTTGATAAAGACCTGTATGGCCCTGACAATCACCTAGTAGAGGTGAGCTGCTTTTTGCTGTGTTTCCTCTAAAAGTGGGTTGGTGTTTCAGCAGGTGGGGTTTGTGTGTCATTTACAACATGGGAGGTGGGAATCCTTGAGGCTTCTGGGAGCCAGGAGCTCTTGAATTCTCACTTTGGCTTTTCCTCTCACTTGCTGAAGGTCAGAACAAATGTGTTGACTCTTGTTTAAACTCTAAGTAGGAAGAATTGGAGATTTCTCTAGCTGGGTGGGATTTACTGGCAAAGCTTTTGGGTGCCCAGCAACAGGAGCAGGGGGAATCATGTTTGGGGGGTTTCTGAATTCCCTCTCATGTTCCAGTGGCACAGGACTGCAACGACTCAGGAGACAGACGGCTTCCAGGTGAAGAGGCCGGGGGATGTGAACGTGCGCTGCACTGTCCTGCTGATGCTGGATTACCAGGTAGCACAGTAGGGAAAAATTCCCCCCTCTGGGGGTGGTGAGGCCCTGGCACAACTGCCAGGGAAGCTGTGGCTGCCCCTGGATCCCTGGAAGTGCCCAAGGCCAGGTCGGACAGGGCTTGGAGCAATCCTGAATAGTTGAAGGTGCCCTTGGCCATGGCAGGGGGTGGAATGAGATTTCTTTAAGGTCCTTCCCAACCCAAACCATTCCACGATTGCATGCTGGGAGCAGCAGTGCTGGGCATGCAGCATTCCCTGTGTCTGGGCTGCCTCACCTCTCGGTGCTCTTTGTTCAGCCTCCCCAGTTCAAGCTGGACCCGCGCCTGGCTCGGCTGCTGGGCATCCACACGCAGACCCGGCCCGTGATCATCCAGGCCCTGTGGCAGTACATCAAGACCCACAAGCTGCAGGACCCCCACGAGCGGGAGTTTGTCATCTGTGACAAGTACCTGCAGCAGGTGAGCAGTGGCAGGGCTGGAGCAGCAGCAGCTGGAGCAGTTCCCAGCGTGGGCAGCCCCCACGGGGGTGGCTGCAGCGAGCCCCTGCTCCTCCCCCAGCCCTGTCTCTGTCACAGATTTTTGAGTCGCAGCGGATGAAGTTCTCGGAGATCCCACAAAGGCTTCATGCCTTGCTGATGCCCCCCGAGCCCATCATCATCAATCATGTGATCAGGTGAGGCTGCTCCACGGCAGTTCCTGTTTCCAGGGAGGAGTGGAAGGAGTGGGAGGGAGGGATGGATGAGGCTGGCTGGGAAGACAATGTGCTGTGTCCTGATTTTCAGCAGCAGTTCCCATGTTGCCTGTCACTGTTCCTTTGTACAAGAGCAGCCGCCTCTCTCATTACCACCTCCCTCTTCCAAAGGCACTCCCACATCCCTGCTGTCCTTTGCTGTGCATAGAAACCTTCATGGAACAATCATTCTTTTATTTTGCTGCAAAGCCATCTGTGGGCTTTAGCTGCTTTTGGGGCTGAGGCTGACAGTGGCATGGCTTGTGCCTGTGCCTGCCTGCAGTCTGTTTGCTGCAGCATCCCAGAGGAGCTGCATTTGCTGCTTTCTTAAACTGGTCCCAGATTTTGCCTTCTTTCTGGAGCTGTTCCCTGATTTTGGCTTCTTGTGGATGTCCCCAGTGTTGACCCAAATGACCAGAAGAAAACAGCCTGCTATGACATTGACGTGGAGGTGGACGATACCCTGAAAACTCAGATGAATTCCTTTCTGCTCTCCACAGCCAGTCAACAGGAAATTGCTGCTCTGGATAACAAGGTAGGAAAAGCTCCTTCAGGTCTGCTCTCCTTGTTGCTGGGCAGGGATGTGTCTCTGGTCACAGGATAGGAGTGCTCTGGTGTTTGGAAGCTGCAGTGGGATGAGCCGTGTTTACAAACATGGTTGTACCTGGTAATGTAATTTTTAAAGCAACAAGTCTATGGGAAAACTAGTAATATTTAGAGAGCAGGAAACTGGGAGCTGAACATCCTGGTAAGTATAAGTTAACAAGAGAGTGTAAGAATTTGCCTTCATATGTTGGATGCCTTGATGTTTCTGACTTCTCTCCTGTTCAGCAGTTCCATTCTGTGTTTGTCTCCCTCAGATCCATGAAACAATTGAGACCATCAACCAGCTGAAGACACAGCGCGAGTTCATGCTGAGCTTTGCCCGAGATCCTCAGGGCTTCATCAACGACTGGCTCCAGTCCCAGTGCCGGGATTTGAAGGTAGAAGCTTTGTCTTGTGTGGAAGGTGGTCCAGTTCACACGCTTCCCTCATTAGAATGAGCTCCCACAGAGAGAAGGAGGCAATTTCCTCCTTGGAAAGCGAGGCTGGGATTTGAGTCAAGCGTAAGAAGCTGACCTGGGCGCACTGAGATGTGTGTGAGGAAAGGGAAGGGGGTGGGTTTGCTCAGCACAGCCAGAGCTTTTGCACTCACTGAGCTGTTGTGCCTTTGTGCTGCCAGACAATGACTGATGTCGTTGGGAATCCCGAGGAGGAGCGCAGAGCCGAGTTCTACTTCCAGCCGTGGGCGCAGGAAGCCGTGTGCCGATACTTCTACTCCAAGGTGAGCGTCCCCACGCTGGGGTCCCTCTCTGTGCTGGCACTCCCTGGGGCACACAGTGCTGGGGGGAGGTGGTGGTTGCATCTTGGTCCTGGTGTGAGCTCACCCTTTCCCAGCTGGTGCTGTGTGTTAACTTGGTGCCGCACCACCCGAGGGTGTTAATGCTGCAATTCTGCTCCTCGTGCAGGTGCAGCAGAGACGGCAGGAACTGGAGCAGGCCCTGGGCATCCGGAACACATAGGCTGCTCTGCTCCTCCCCAGGCAGAAGCATCACAGCTGTTTGTGGAGACAGAGCTGCAGCTCTGTCTGTTCCAGCTCACCGAATCCCACTCTGGCAGCGAGGCCCACGCTATTCATCCTGGCATTGTCCCTGCAGGGGCAAGTCCAGGACACCTGGGGCAAGCAGACAGGCTCCAACGAGCACACATTTCTACCTGGTTTTCTTCCTGACTGTTGCCTTGTCAGTCCCAAGGCTTCCACGAGCGTCCCCATGACTCTGCACTGCCCATAGTGTCCCCGGTAGCCAGAGTGACTCAGAGCCTTCTCTCAGCCCATTCCTCCCCAACCAGCATCTGGTTGGGCACTTAGAGCTGGCTCTGAAGCCTGGCTCTGCTCTAAGGTGTGGCTGGGCTCTTCCCTGCCACGTTTTACAGCCCGTGCCAGGCGCTGTCGTGGGCAGGATGCCATGAGCTGACATACCTCCCTGCCCTCACCCCCTCCTCAGAGGGTGCTGCTGCACTGGGCTGCCTCATAGGTCACTCTCCTCCTTGAGGAAGTTCCTGAACTGTACAGAGAATTGCTTCTTCCCTTCTCCCTTCTCCCTGCCCCATTCCCTGCGTGTTCCCTGATGGACTGTCCTGGGCTGGGATCACAGGGAGACAAGGCCTTGGCTTCCTGCAGGGATGTGGAAGCCTTGGAGTGATGCAGAGCTCTGCACTTCGAACACCTACCAGCGGCTTCCAGCAAACCACGTGGCTGCTTGTGTTCCCTGGAGCAGGGAGAGGAGATGGAGCAGCTGCCTGGAATTCTGCAGGGACAGTGTTGTAGGCTCATTCCTTCAGGACAGTTGTCACTTACTGTGGGGACCAGAGGCTCCTTCGTGTGGGTCCAAGGACAGGACGGTCCTTGGAAATGGACATTTTTCCAAGCATATGTGAGTTAGCAGGTGTTTCCATGCTGAAGCTCCTGTGGTTTTTAGTCAAGTTTAGGCTGTGGGGCTGCCATAGGGCCCAGCATGGTTCAGGAATGTACAAATAGATTTTCTCCACTGTGAGGAGTAGCAGCCCCGATGCCTCCTCTTGGAATGAGGTGCTGGTGGTCAGGCTTAGGAGAATGAAATAGCTCCTCTTCACTCCAATCCCAGTGTTTGTGCTCGGGACTATAATGCAAATGGACTCGAAGCTGGTCTGACTCTTGGAATAGCTGCAGGATCATGTTACTGATGAGCACTCACCCAGTTCCGTGTGGCTGGGGAGGCTGCTGTGAGTTGGAGCACCTGGGTGGCCCTACTACTCCTTGTGTCTGTGTTACTACATGTCTGTGAGTAATAGACTCTCGACTTCCCCTCTCCTTTGCCCTTCTGAAATGCTCCTCCGTGGTACTGGGGTGAAGGTCTTGGTGCTGGAGAAGCAGCCCCTGATTCCTCAGGGTACTCCCACAGGAGGGATGCTGAGTCCTACATAGGCAAACGTAGCTGTTGCAGAGTAACCTCTTTTCTTAACTGAGTATTACGGTTTTTTCCATGGACCAAATCTTTTTTTTTTTGTACTGTATCCTTGTAGACGTCACCCAGTTTTAATAAAAGACTCCTGTGAAGGAAGCTGTCCTCCTCCTTCCATGCTGACAGCTTGCACTCTCCCAGCTGCCATGGGGGATGAGCCTGATGGCTCCCAGGGAAGGGACACCATTATCTCTGCTTTCTTCTTCTCCTCAAAGCCAGCGGGGTTAAGTGACTGGAGAGAAAATGTTCTTCATATTTTGGCCTTTTATAGCGAGCCCTTCATGGAGGGATCTCCCAGCTTGCAGACTCTGCTAAGCCTTTGCAAAGTGCTTTTGTGGTAAACAAAGTAACTTGAGCAAAACTGGAAATCCAGTGGCCCGTGCTAATAAATCCTGAACTGCCTCGTGTCCACTTGGCTGGATTGTGGCAGCCTGGATTGTGCCCAAGGGAGTAGGGCAGAATTTGAAGGAAACTGAAGTACAGTTTACATGCAAGGTTTAAAATTATGCAGAAGGGGATTTATTTTCTTCACCCTGCTTGTTTATAGAATGTAACTGCTTTGCTGCGGACCTGGGAGCCCCTGGGGCAAGGGAAGGATCCTCTGTGAAGGGGAAAGGCTGCACCAGGTGGTTCCTGCTCCTTCTTTGGGGGGGGAAATGGCACTTTTAAGCAAGAGGGGGACAATGAAAAGCTTTTCTGCAGAAAGGCTCAGCAATCACAAGTCAGCTTGGTGAGTGCCCTGCCAAGGGGTCTGCAGCTTCCTCACAAGGGGCAGCAGAGGGACAGGTCTGATCCCTGTGCTCTGGGACAGTGTCAGGACCCTGGGGAAAGGCTGGAGCTGTGTCAGGGGGGATAGGATGGATATTAGGAAAAGGGTATTTTCCCCAAAAGTTCTCAGGCACCGAACAGGCTCCCCAGGGAATGGCCACAACAACCCTGACCCTGCCAGAGCTCAAGGATGTTTGGACAACGCTGTCAGGCACAGGGTGGGATTGTTGGGGTGTCCTGCTCAGGGCCAGGGCTTGGACTCCCCAGTCTTTGAGGCTCCCTTCCATCTCAGAATACTCCGTGATTCTGTGGCTCCTGGTTCTGGGGGCTCTGAGCTGCTCCAGGGCAGCGCTCTGCACCTGCCGCTCACGGAGCGGTGCCCGGGGCCCCGGGGCGAGGCGGGGCCGGGGGCGGGCCGGGGCCGCCCCTGCTCCGGGCAGCCCTGAAATAGCCGGGGCGGGTTCCGAGCCCGCAGTGCCCCGCTCCCGGCACCATGGGTGGCAAGAAGGTTTGCGTCGTGGGCTCTGGCAACTGGTGAGCGCCGGGCACCCGGCTCCCCTCGGCGGGCGCAGCGCGGTCCCTGTCCTGCCCTGTCCCCCCTCGGCAGCCGGTGCCAGCCGTGCCCGTTCCTGCAGGGCACAGCGTCACCTGTGGTGCCCTGGGCTCCCCGGTGCCCACAGCCACAGCCACCCTCTGCCCTCGCAGGGGCTCGGCCATCGCCAAGATCGCCGGCAGCAACACAGCTCGGCTGGGCAGCTTCGAGAGCCAGGTGAACATGTGGGTGCTGGAGGAGGAGGTGGGCGGCCGGCGGCTCACGGACATCATCAACACGGAGCACGAGAACGTCAAGTACCTGCCGGGGCACAAGCTGCCCCCCAACGTGGTGAGTGTGGGCTGCCAGCAGTGTCTCGAGGGGCAGAGCTGATGGCCAGGCTTTGGAGAGAGGCCAGCAGCTCTGGGGGGCTGCTGGAACCCCGGCTGTGAAGCAGGGGATGCAGCGGGCTGTGCGGGGCTCAGTTATGCCCTCCCACTGACCTTCATCTGTGCTTGGATGAGCTGCAGCCCTGGCTGCTCTCACTGCCCACCTTTGACCCTGCTCTGGCATCCCACAGGCTGGGCTGGAGGCCATGTGGCTGCCTCTGAGCTGGCATCATCCCCTCTGCTCTGGGATCATCCCACCAGCCCCTCTGCTGGCAGGAACCTCGGCATGGTGGCTTTGGGCCCTTCCTTGCCATCCATCCTCCCAGTCCCTAACAACAGTCACGCTCTATTCAGGTGGCAGAGCCAGACCTGCTCAAAGCCTGTGCAGGGGCTGATGTCCTCCTGTTCGTGGTGCCCCACCAGTTCATCGGCAAAGTCTGTGACCAGCTCAAGGGCCACGTGAAGAAAGAGGCCATTGGGATGTCACTCATCAAGGTGGGAGCAGGAGCAGCACTAACCAGGGTGTGGGGCCAAGGAAGGGGAGCTGGAAGCAGCCTGGAGTGGCTGCTGAGGGAATCCAGGGATTTTGGAACAGAAATGGGCAGTGGGGGGAAGAAGGGAAGTGGGGGCAGAGTCTTTGTGGGGATTTGGAGGTGTTGGGGGACAAGGGTGAGGGCATAAGGGGGATCTCAGTGCTGAGAGGAGCAGGGCACAGCTTTGCATGTCAGGATCAGCCAGAGCACTGCAGCACAGGGAATGGCAGGATTGGGTGCAGGGCAGGTGTCCAGGAGGGGCAGCTGCCCATTGTCTGGTTGGCAAGGTGGTGTTCAGTCAAAGGCTGGACTCAATACCCTTAGAGATCTATCCCAGTGTAATTGATGCTGTGATCTCTGTCCCTGGCTGTCCCCCAGGGTGTGGATGAAGGACCAGATGGGCTGAGGCTGATCTCAGACATCATCCATGAGAAACTGGGAATAGAAATGAATGTGCTCATGGGGGCCAATATTGCCAATGAAGTGGCAGAAGAGAAGTTCTGTGAAACCACCATTGGTAAGGAGCCCTCCTCGTTAGCAGCTTCCATTTGTGATTAGCAGCGAGAGGCAAAGGGGAGAGTATGGTGCAGCTCAAACTCCTGCTGCCTTGGGTGAACTGGCCCTGTTCCCTGGAGGCTCCATAGGAGCTGGCTGAGCTCATTCCCAGGGTTTGTGATGGGATCACTCGCTTCATTAACAATGGAGTTGTGCAGCTAAAAGTTCCTGCCAGCATGGAGCCAGCATCAGGCAGCTGCCTGGCACAAATTAAAGAGGTGGGCAACAAGAGGCCTTTTAGGAGTAATTTCCATCCTTGATTTCCTTGGGCTTCACAGGATGCCCACCTGGATCTCACGTTATTGCCAGCCAGGGCTGCTTGGAAGTTCATCTGGCGACAGTTCCAACACCCTCCACACTGTTGTGGACTGTGCACAAAGCCAAGACAAACAGAACCATTTGCTGGGTCAGAAGTTGTGGCATTCAAAGTGTTGTTTTATTAAACAACAGCAAACACACTGGGCAGGAGGCTGGGGAGGTGGAGCAGAGCCCACAACCCCTGTGAGCACACAGGACCCTGCAGGGACAACCAGGACAGAAAGCTGCAACCCCAAATTTACAACCTTTGAAGATGCCTTTAACCTACTGAGTATTCAGAAAGTCATTTCTGTCTTGCGTGACAGCAGCATGGATTGTCCCCTGTGTTCTGGGAATGTCAAAGTTGAACATTGCTTATCTGTCAGGCAGTGTGTGCCTGACTCTGTGTGGACCTGCAACTGTTTTGCAACATTGGTTGGGCAATAGGTTCCTCTCACTGAATGACCTTCAGGAGAGCATGGACCTACCTCATGGATCTTCCCCATCATCTTCTTCCTTGTCCCTTTGTCTCCTCAGGCTGCAAGAACATGAAGCACGGGCAGATGCTGAAGGACCTGATGCAGACCCCCAACTTCCGCGTGTCGGTGGTGCAGGAAGCTGACACTGTAGAGATCTGTGGGGCTCTCAAGGTGAGCAGAGCCTGGAGCTCTGCAGGGAGCTGGGGGAGGAGGGATGGTGGGCACTGACAGCAGCCAGTGGGATCACACAGCCAAGCCCCAAGCTCTGTTGGGAACAAATCCCTCCACATCACATTGGCACTGTTTTCCAGAATGTGGTGGCTGTCGGGGCCGGTTTCTGTGATGGGCTTGGCTACGGTGACAACACCAAGGCTGCCGTGATCCGCCTGGGCCTGATGGAGATGATTGGCTTTGCCAAACTCTTCTGCAAGGGCACTGTCACCTCCTCCACCTTCCTGGAGAGCTGCGGCGTTGCCGACCTCATCACCACCTGCTACGGGGGCCGCAACCGCAAGGTGGCCGAGGCTTTTGCCAAGACTGGGAAGGTGAGCAGAGCTGGGAGTGGCTCACACCAATAAAAGTGTGTGGATAAAGCTGGGTCAGCACAGTTTTAGGTGGGAGAGCAGGAAAAATTCACCCACAGGGTGGATGGGCACTGAGCAGGTTCCCTGTGGGATCTGCCTGTGCTTGGCTAGTGCTGCAGCCCAGCTCCAGGGCAGGAACGTGGTGCAGCAGCAGGGCTGCAGCTCCAGCTCCTCATTGCTGTGTTGTTTCAGTCCATCGAGCAGCTGGAGAAGGAGATGCTGAATGGGCAGAAGCTGCAGGGTCCCCAGACATCTGCTGAGCTGCATCGAATCCTCAAGAGCAAGAATGCAGTGGAGAAGTGAGTGCTGGAATCTCTGTGCTTTGTTGGGGTAGGGCTGGGGCCTTTTCAGGAGCAGCAGGAGGGGAAAGCTGGGCAGGAGTGGCCTGTTGGATGGGGCACAGTGCCATTGGCCCACCTGCTCCTGCATGCCATGACAGAAGTCGAGGTGCTCTTACTCTGCCATCTGGGGTGACTTTCTTTGTCTGCCCACAGGTTCCCCCTCTTCACGGCTGTGTATCGGATCTGCTACGAGGGCAAACCTGTCACCGACTTCATCACGTGTCTGCAGAACCACCCTGAGCACATGTAAGGGGCTCTGCCTGCAGAGCACAGGTCCTGCTGAGATGTGCTGAGAGCTCCTGCCCACACCAACCTCATCTGCTGCCACAGCCTTGGAAGGAGTCTGGGTCTCCTGGGAGCCTCTGCAGACTGCTGGAAGAGCAGAGGTTCCCTTCCCCAGCCCCAGACACTGCCCTGGACACTGAGCCTGGCACAGAGGTACCTGCTGACCTCTTCCTCTCTTTGAAGGGCTCATTTAATTGCTGCTGCCAAGGTTTGCCCTGAGCAGGGCTGAGCATCTTCCTCCTTCCACTTCCTCACAGTGGATTCAGCTCTGGGAAGGACTCTGCCAGGCCATCCTGATAGATAAGGGCTGGGCACTGCCTGGCAGGGAAAACAAGTGTCCCGAGTCTTCCTTCTTAGCCCCTACGGGTGACACCAGCTCTTCCCTACCTGCTGCTGCTTTTGCATTCCCTGTCTGGTGGAGAGGGCACAGTCCCCTGCCAGGCTCCACCTGCTGAGTGGAGCTCTCAGGACTTCCAAAGGCACTGAGGATCTTTCTAAGCAGCACCAGCACAGACAATGGCATTCCCTGCCACCCAGCCATGGCTGCTTTCCTCCAGCTGCTCCTGCTGACCCAGGGACACGCTGGAGCTTGTTTAGAGCTTTTGCTCTCTCCATCAGACCTGGCCCCAGCCCGGGGGAGCTCCCCTGTTGTCACAGGAGGAAGGAGGTCTCACACTTTCCCTCACGTGGGGATGCTGCAAGCTGCCCTCTGGCATGGGGGCAGGAATTGGCATATGATCCACAACAGGTACGTGGAGATGTCCAACATCCCAGGGCAGAACAGAGGTCTTGGGCCTGACACTGAGCCTGTGAAATTTGCCCCTTGTCCGGACAGGTGCCACATGTCCTTCTGCCCTCTGAGCTGTTTGCTCAGGCCAGAGTGTCCAGCAGTCACTGATCCTACCTGGGCTGGAAGGCTGGAATGCTGCAAGGCTCCCTGTTCTCCCCCTTCAAATCCCAGAGCCAAGGGGTCTCTGACTAGCAGTGTTCCTTTGAAATAACAATAAACATGGAGAGGAGATGGGAGATGCTCTCCGGTGCATCACTGTTGCTGGGTTGGTGCCTGCTGGACTTGCTGAGTGCTCAGAACAGGGCACTGCCCGTTCCCTCCTGGCTCTGCACCCTCCTGTGCTGTCCCAGAAACAGCAAGAACGTCCCTGTAGGTCCCTCTTTAGCCCCAAGGTCACACAGTGTCCCACTTGCTTTGTCTCAGCAACGGTTCCAGGATTAAAATTTGGCTGTAGGACTATGGTGGGTTGGGATTGCAACATTGAGCCGGGTCCAGAGCCCTCACCTGGGGCCAGCAGGAGCCAGGCCAGGACTGCACTGTGCCCCACACACCCCAGGCCTCCCTCTCTCTGACGTTTGGGGCTTCCCAGGACATGCTGTGAGATTTTATTCATCTCTTCCCAGCTGCTTTTCCCAGACTCGCCTCGTCCCTGTGTGTCTTTAAAGGAGCCCCGTACTGAGTGACCTTTCCAGGGCTCTGAACCCTCTGCTCGGTGTCTTACAAGGGGAATTTAATCTGTTGGCACTGCACTTGTTTCTGTGCCTTTTATTAGCCACGTTTTCTCAGCAGGCACTCCGCGACCTTTAAATTCAGCAGAACTGTCGTGTGGGGGGAGCCAACACGGCTTCCTCTGCCGAGGAGCTTTATTGAGCTTGGAGGAAGGATAAAGGAAGTCCAGCGTGTTCCTGCAGGGCTGGCACCACTTCTAGTTCTCTTTGTCTTCAAGGGCTTCAAGGAATCCAAGTGTTTGGATACGAAGCTCATGCAGGAGAGAGGGTCCCTGAGCTCTGCAAACTCCTGTCAGCACCTGCAGCAGAATCCAGCAGGGATTTGTGTTTAGCTGAGAGCTCCTCTGTGATGGAAATGCTTTGTGCATCCTCCCTGTCCATGTTTCTTTGACCCTGAAGTGCCCAAATCGCTGCAGACCCTTGCTGAGGGTCCCAGGTCTCCAATGATCTCTCACTTTTAAACACACCACGCTGGAGCTGGATGTCCTGAGCTATAAAAAGTCTTCCCTTTGCCATTTGGAATTATGTTCTGCAGGCTCAGCACATCCCAGTGCCACAGTCCTGGGAGCTGCTGCTGTGGGAAAGATGGATGAGGAGGGGAGAAAGAGTAACTCTGGCAGCTTTGGAGCTTGAGGGAGCCCCGGAGAGAGCAGGGCTGGGACAGCAGAGCTCAAAGGCTGGAAAGGAGCTCCGGGAGGGGAGCAGCTGCCACAGGGGGGACAGGAGTGAGGGGACCTGGGGGAACAGGAGGGGACCTGGGGGAACGCAGCCTGTTGGGAAGGGGGCTCTGGGCTGGGGGCACACTGGGGTCCTGGGCACGCACCAGGGCCCTTGGAATGGCACTGGGACCCTTGGAATGGCACTGGGACCCTCAGGATGTCACCAGAACCGTTGTGAAGCCACCGTGATGGTCGGGATGGCACCGCGCCGCTGAGCCTCAGGGATGCAGCACGGCCGGGACAGCCTCGGCCCCATGCACGCGTGGTCAAGGACTGTCCCTTGAGGGCCCTCGGCCCGCGGGTTCCGTCGTGCAGGGAGGCCCGTGTGGGCTTCGCCGGGGGACCCGAGTGGCGGCGATGGCGGCGGGAGCGGCCCCTGAGGGGAGACTGAGGCGGGGCCGCCAGGGGGCGCTGAGGGCACCGCGCGCTTCCCGCGCTCGGGGGGACACACGTGACCGCGGCACACGTGACGACACGGGGCACGTGACTGCCCCGCGCCACGTGACGGGGGCCGGGAGAGCGGCGGAGCAGGAGCGGAGCGGTGAGGCCGGAACGGACGGGATGGGAGCGGGAACGGGGAGTCCGGAGAGACCGGAACGGACGGGATGGGAGCGGGGAGCCCGGAGAGACCGGAACGGACGGGATGGGAGCGGGGAGTCCGGAGAGACCGGAACGGACGGGATGGGAGCGGGGAGCCCGGAGAGACCGGGACGGACGGGATGGGAACGGGGAGCCCGGAGAGACCGGAACGGACGGGATGGGAACGGGGAGCCCGGAGAGACCGGAACGGACGGGATGGGAACGGGGAGCCCGGAGAGACCGGAACGGACGGGATGGGAGCGGGAACGGGGAGTCCGGAGAGACCGGAACGGACGGGATGGGAACAGGGAGTCCGGAGAGACCGGGACGGACGGGATGGGAACGGGGAGCCCGGAGAGACCGGAACGGACGGGATGGGAGCGGGGAGCCCGGAGAGACCGGGACAGACGGGATGGGAACGGGGAGTCCGGGGGGGGATCGGGCCGGACCGCACCGGACGGGACGGAATGGGATGGGATAGGATGATGGACGGGACCCGCGAATCCGCGCTCCCGGCCCCGCTCCCCGCCGCCTTCCTGCGGGCCGGTAGTCATTGAGCTCACCAGGGACCGACCGTGTCCGTGACTGACCTGGATGAAAGGATGGAAGGACCCTGAGCGGGTCTGGTGCTGGTACAAAACGTGGCTGATCCATCCGAAGGCTGTGCTGCCGTCCAGCAGGGCCTCCATCGGCTGGGGCAAAGAAAAACGTAATGATTTATTAGAATAACCTAATGAAGGTCAGCAAGAGCAAGTGCAGGATCCTGCACCTGCGGAGGAACAGCCCCAAGTAGCGGTGGGATCCTGGAATGCACGGGGCCAGCAGGTCAGGGAGGGGATCCTGCCCCTTGGCCAGAGTGAGCATCCAGTGCTGGGCTCTGGACAGACAAGGAGCTGCTGGGGATGCTCCAGTGCAGGCCACAAAGATGTTGAGGGATCTGGAGCATCTCTGAGGGGACACTGGGAGCTGGCCTTGGTTATTCTGGAGAGAACTGAGATGGGATTTTATTAATACATATAAATATCTCCAAGGGGTCAGAGGATAATGCCAGACCCTTTTGATGATGCCCAGAAACAGGATGAGGAGCAAGTCATAAACTAGACCACAAGAAGTTTTACCTCAACATGAGGGTGAACTTTCCATGGAGGGGGGCAGAGCACTGGAACAGTTCCCCATGGAGTCATGGGAGTTTTCCTTTCTGGAGACACCGGGACATTCTCCAGTGTCACCTGCTCTGGGTGACCCTGCCTGGACGATCTCCAGGTCCGTTCCAACACTGACCATCCTGGCATTATGTGTGTCTCTCTCAGGTGCAGCCATGGTGTCCAGAAAGCAGCTGGCAGACTTTGGCTACAAGGCCTTCTCAGGCTCCATGATGCTGCTGACGGTGTACGCCGGTTACCTGTGCAGTGTGCGTGTGCAGAGAATGCTCCAGCACCGCCGCCAGCGAGAGAGCACGCCTGGGGCTGAGAGCTGAGCCTGTCCTGGGGCTGGGGCTGAGCCTGTCCTGGGGCTGAGAGCTGAGCCTGTCCTGGGGCTGGGGCTGAGCCTGTCCTGGGGCTCGGGCTGACAGCTGGGTCCAGCCCCAGGAGCTGAGCCTGTGCTTGGAGCCCCCAGCCCCACCTTCCTGCTGCCCCCTGGCCTGGGGAGGCAGATGGAGTGCAATAAAACCCATGTTAAAGTTGCCAGTGTGGTGATGTGTGGTGTCCCCTAAATCATAAATTGGTCGCTCTGTTCCACCCCCCTTCCATGGGCAGGGATGCATTCCATGAGTCCATCACTTCGGTTCTTCCAAAAAGCTGTTTTTCTTGTTCTGGCAGCAGCACAAGTGCTCAGAGACAGCCAAGGGAGCCATTTGAAACACATCACCCCACGTTTCTGAAGCAACTTTTAATTGGAGATAAGAGTAAACAACAGTACAAAATGGTAACAACTTTGAGAAGTTTCCAAAATTCTGCTCCTGATTGACTGTTCCATTGCCCCCAAGTACCATTGAGTAAAAAAAGAGAAGCAAAGCCCACGGTGTGGCTGCTCATCCAGCCCTGGGTTCCTCCACAGCTCTAGCATCAGAGCAGCAACAACCACTTGTCTCAGAGCACAGGACCAAAACATTATTTTTTGGAGAATTAAACCCAGCCCACCAGTTCTGAGCCTCCCTCTGATGCCAGCTTAGCCAACTGAATCCGGTAGGTCTAGAGAAGTCTTCAAACCCACAATTTGCAACAGGAAGGAAACAATTTAAAACGCCTGGATTATGCTGGTTATCTCAGGGGCAATAAACCACCCCCCCACCTCCTTGCAGAAGGCTTTGGTCAAGACTTCAGAGGGGTTTGCAGCACCAAAAGAGGCAGCAGACGCTGGCCTGGTCCCTGGTGCCAGCAGAGATGAGCAGCCAGGACCTCCCCAGCAGCCAGGGGCGAGGCAGAGCAGTGGTTCTGGAATAGCACAGTTCAAAGCTCAGCTGGGAGCAGAGTCTCTGCCTCACCCAGGGCAGCTGGGACGTGGAACCTGCGTTCTCTGTGCTCTGAAGTGGCTTCTGGAGTGCACCAAGAGCTGCTGCAGCTGCCGGGAGCGAACCGTCACCGAGTGGCACCGAACCCTGCGGTCCAAACCTGCTCTGCCTCGAGCTGATCCCAGTAAAAGCCAGTTTGTCACAAACAAAGACACCTCTGCAAATATCAACAGGACTCAGGGGGTTTTTCCTGGTACTTCTGAAGTACAAAATGGCTTGAAATGAAATCTGCAGCTTTGTTTTTGCCCCGCTCCTTGGCTTCATCCCTTGTGCCGTGCAAAGCCTCTGACTGGTCAGGGTTGCGCCCGTTTTGGGTCTGCTGGAGGTTTCTGGGGAAGGGGTTTTTGATTAAAGATCACTTGGGAATGTGGAGCTCAACACAACTAGATATTGAAAGAGAAGTTCGTGTTTGCTCAAGGCCAGCCCAGGGCCTTACTCCTCTCCTGTCCACTGGCCGCCGGCCACGTGGCCGTTCAGGCGGTTGGAACCGTTACTGGAAGTGCTGAAAATTCCTTTTGTGCTGTTGGAAGTCACATCCTCCTCCTCAGAGCTGCTCTCCACGTCACTGCGGTCATCCTTGGACACCTAAACATTGCCAGTGGAATTGGGGAGTGGGAGAGGAGAAGAGGAGTTGAAAAATTGACAGAAAGCAGCAGTTAGAAGGTTGTGTCCTTGTGATGAACCACCTGCACTCACATCTACCTCCTACATCTGAGCCTGGCTCAGTTCAAGCTGAGCCTGTCATCACATTAGGAGCAAGACACAGACACTGAAAAAGACAATTTAGAAAGATGAGCTCCATTTCCCAAATATTCTGTGTCTCTGAATGATGATTTTACAGATCTGGTGTTGTTCTTGTCCTCCAAGGGCTCCTCTCTACTTCAGTTAAAGGCCATTTTCCTAAACCATTTGTTTTGAATCAAAAATTTCTCATGCCACGATCACAAGTGGGTCCAACGACCAAAAACCAGGAATGTGTCAGTTTGAGAGAGAACGTTTTGTCCTACAGGGAGCAGCTTTGCTATTTTAAAAATTAAGCAGCTTTATTTATCACATCACTGCTCCAACAGAGCACCTCCATTCCCACAGCCTGTGCTTCATCTGGGAGATCCCATTTAGGAGTAGGAGCCTGTTTGGACAGGGATGGAGAATAAAGGCAGTGTCTGATCCAGCAAACACCTGCTCAGAACAGCAGCAGCCTCAGCCCAGGGTTCCAGGTATCCTTACAGAGCATGCTTTAGTTCAAACTGCTGCAAATCCAGTTCTGTTTGACTTGCAAGTGGGATTTTGAACCTTCCCAGCAGGAGGGGAGGGGAAGAGCCCATAAACGTGGCCCCAGCTGCAAACACACAGCTGGGTGGTGGCAGGTGCCAGAGCAAACCTCCCCAGTGTGAGCTGGGCCTGGAGAGCAGCCCCTCACTGCCCTCCCTCTGCAGCCTCAGTGACTCCATGTGCCAGCACTCTGCCTTGCAGCTTCCCAAGGGTTCCAGGATTTCACTCTGCTCTCCTGGAGTCAGGGTTAGGGCTCTGCAGCAGCAGGAAGTGGTTGAACTCCAGGGAAGATCTGGCTGGAAGCCAGGTGGAGTTAATGATCTCCAGGAGCTTTCTGGATGTCGTGGCTTCTGCCTGTTGCCAGAACTTTTGCTATCTTTCCCCAATCTCCTGCTATATTGGAAGTTCAAAGGGTCACTGGAAGGAAGCAGAAATCCCTTGACATTTTTTCTGTTCTTGGGGGAGAAGTCACTGTTTCACTCCTTTTCACAAAAAGGAGTAAATTCTTCCTGCCCTCTCCCCTCAGTGTGGTGCTGATGGGGAGCAAAGACAGAAACTAGAGTGTGTGGGTGTGTAAAAGCACAAAGTGAAGGTTGTGCAGGCAGGTGACAGCAGGTGAGAACAGACCCCAGGACACTGCTCTGACCTTTGGAAAAAACAGTATTTTAGCATTCTGTCAGGACCAGGGAGAGAAGGAGAAGGCACCAGGGCTCTGCTTTTGTCTTGGGGCCTCGACACAGACGTGTTTCAGTGAACAAACAGAAACACAGGTCACACTTACATGCACAGGGTGAAACTGTCCAGCTCCAATCTGGCACAGAGAAAAGGAGAAAAGAATGAAGAAGACAGAGCTAGAGTCCTTTCTCTGGCTAGGTCACCTGGACAGGAGAGAACCAAGGAAAGGGAAAAGGTGTAGAACTCAGGATACAGAAACAGCTGCAGAGAATGAAAATCAGGCATTTGTAGTAGCAGCTGTGGGGAACAGATGGAGAGCTCGTACCCTGAAACCTGCTTGCCCCCAGAGTCAATCAGAATATTTATATTTTTCAAGGCCACATTCCATGGGTAGGGGCAGCTAAAGTTAAACACAAAATAATGCAGAGCCATCAGAGAAACCCAGATCAGAATATCAATATCTGACAGGAAAAAGCATTTGTGGTATTAAATCAGCTTTTTTGCTGGTTTCATAGTATCATGGGATGGACTGGGTTGGAAGAAACTTAAAGCTCACCTTGTTCCACCTCCTGCCATGGGCAGGGACACCTTCCACTACCCCAGGCTGCTCCAAGCCCTGTCCAGCCTGGATGATCTTTAAGGCCCCATCCAACCCAGGCCATTCTGTGATTTTTGACAGCCACTGAATCCCTAGGAACCTTTTCTCTCAGCTCAGTGCAGGCACTGCACTGGCAGACAGAAGCCAGTGAAGCAGCACAATCCCCAGCACAGCCCAAGGACTGGCTGACATAGGGAAACATCCTGTATGTTCATCCTGTTGTCCAAAAGAGAGCCTGCAACCACCTTAAACTCCAGAGTGCACAACAAAAGTGTCATAATTGCCATTTTAGGACATTTGAATGTACTGGAAAATGGAGTTATTCCCCTGCATGCCCAGGAGAGACTCCCTGCCTTGAACACACCTGGGAACTCACAAATGCAGAACAATCAAGGTCAAACCACCATTTTTGTGAACTCTTGATGCAGGTCCCTTAAGAACCAACACCAGCCCTCATTGAAAAGCTCAATTTCTCACAATTCCTTAATGGGGTTTGTAGGAAGGAGGAGCCAGCAGCCTCCCTCAGGCTCACCTTGCCCCTCACCAGGGCCTTGGAGGCCGTGCGGATGATGAGGTAGGACCAGATGACGTGCAGGACCTGCAAGGTCACCAGGAGCCCGTTGAACAGCCACCAGGAGGGGTAGGGACCGATCAGCTCCCAGCTTTCAAACAGGGTTGTGTTCAAAATCCTGAAAGAGATCCAGAAACACATTTCAGATCAGCTGGGCTTGGCTCTGACTGGAGGTGCCAGGCCAGATGCACAACAGTTTGTGTCTCACTGAGCATCTGCTGCTCTGCTCCTGCCTGAGTCAGGAAACTGAGTAAAGCTCATTAGGAGCATTTGAACTGAGCAACAAAACACAACATGTGAATGTGCTGCAATTTGGTTACACACACATGGATCTGCTGCCAATTTTCTTCTCCAAAGCACAAGCATTTATTTATAACAACTTCACAGGAAGTGATGTCAGGCTGCTCTGGTCACCAAAACAACTGTTAACACCTTCCTGCTTGGGCAGCTTCCACCCAGATTTAAAGATCAAAAATCATATCAAAAATAGGGTGGGCACAGGAGCAGGGCAGGGATTGCCCCTCTGTGAGTTCTGGGCCCTCACAGCAAGGAGATATTGAGGGGCTGGAGAATGTCCAGAGCTGAAACAGCTGAGGAAAAGGGGGCTCAGGGGAGATCTTGTGGATTTGCACAATTCCCTGACAGGAGGGGACACCTGGGGGGTGTCAGGCTCTGCTCCCAGTAACAACAGGACAAGAGGGAAGTGCCAGGGAAGGTTCAGGTTGGACATCAGCAGGAATTTCTTCATGGAAAGGGCAGTGAGGCACTGGAGGGGCTGCCCAGGGAGGTTTGGAGTCCCCATCCCAGGAGGTGCCCAAGGAACAGCTGGATGTGGCACTCACTGCTCCAGTGGGGATCGGTCACAGCTGCACTCAGTGGTCTTGGAGGGCGTTTCCAACCTCAAGGATTCTGGGATCAGGAAGGAATTTTGTCCCCAGAAGGCCTCCCTCCCTCCCTGGGTGCTCTTCTCTTCCCTCGGAGTTTTATAGATTCCTCCAGCCAGGCTGGAAAACTCAAAAACTGCTTTATGGCCCAAGCTTTGTGTTTCTTTCATTACTGTTTTGCTGTTCTTGTTGCTGGGAGTTATTGCCAGTCCTTCAGCAATTTAATAAACACTGTGGATTTTATGATGCAGAGAGGTATGGAGAAACCTTTAACAACCACATTAATTTCACACAGCTTTTAACACAAGAAAAACAAAATAAGCTTTTCAAACAAGAAGCAAAATCCCCCAAAAGGCAGCTCCAGAAGTATTTAACTCCTAGCAGGTTTATGAAAGAATTAAATGCAATTCCAGAGATCTGCTGATGTTTTACTTTACTAATTAGGGAAGGGAATGCACGTGCAGGGTCTGCAGTACTGCTGCAGCTTGCCAGATTGCTCTACAAAGCTGAGGAGTGACATTACAGCCTGTGGAAAACACATTAAAGATTTACAGGATGTTGAGCACTGGTGTGAGGTAAGAGACAGAGCAGCAGCTGCTAAAACAAATCTCTATTTTGTCCCTGGAAGGAGCCTATGAAGAAATAGGAATTAAAGCTCTTCTTCATCCAGAGTCCTTTGGTGCATTTACTGGAAAATAAGCAAGAGCTTTAACTGCAACCCTGAGCTAAAGTGAAAGGATTGTTGCTGCCTAGCAGGCACCCAGAAAGAATGGGAATGCCAGATGTCCATGGCCTAAGAAATAAATGCAGGCAGTAAAATGGTGTAACCAAATTGCCACCACACACAATAAATGGACAACAGCTCATTAACCAAAGCACTGCTCCAGCTCTGACCTACTGAGGTGAGAGGGAATCTCATTATGGGATGATTCTCTCTAAGCCATTTATCCAGGGTTTTACCTCCCAAGAAACCTCAGACCTATTTCAGGCTCTGAATAGTCACGACACAAGGACAGGACAGAAGTGTCATAAGAATCAGAAACTAGTGATGACTAAGCCAAACACAAACAAAAATGACCTCAAGAGACTGTGCATCACTTGTAATTATTTCTAGAACTTCTTCAGAGAAGCACAGAATCCTTCAAAAGCCTCTCAGAGCAATTCTGGCTGACTCTGCCATCACTGCAGCTGTGATGGGACTCTGGGATCTGAGATTTCTTCATGTGCCTGCTCAAACCTCCTGCCCCAAACAGCAACTGGGCCATGTGCTGCTTCAGGCTGCCTGGAGGGACAGCTGGGATGCTTGGGAAAAGCCTAAAACAAAGGTTGTGCTGAAAGGAGTGGGAGAACAAGCAGGAGCTCCCAGCTGCAGGTGCTTACCAGAAAGGGTAAATGCCCAGGCGGGTCACGATGAACACGACCCCAAAGAGCATGAAGAAGGCATCACACAGACGTTGGTACTTGGCATAATTGGCCAGTTTTGCAGCCTGCAAGAGACAATAAACATGCAAATACTATTCTCTTTGTGCACTCCTGTAATTACTTGGATGGAGAGAGGCAAAAAATTCTCAATCACATTTGTACAGTTTGGAACAGAGGGATTATTACATTGTATTACTATTTTTATACTGTTATTTATGTGGTCCTACAAGAATAGTGGGAGGGAATATTTACAAGGACTGGAGCGACAGGACAAGGGGGAATGGCTTCAAACTGCCAGAGGATACAATCACCCTGTCTGAGAGGGTGGGGAGCCCCTGGCACAGGTTACCCAGATAACCTGGGGCTGCTCCATCCCTGCAAGTCTCCAAAGCCAGGCTGGATGGGACTTGGAGCAACCTGGGATAGTGGACCTGGGTGATCTTTAAGGTTCCTTCCAACCCAAACCATTCCATGATTTTGTGACTCTCAGCACCCAAGCAGTTTGGAGGAAAAGCTGACAAGGCAGGATCAGCAGCACGAATTTCATGGCACATTTAAAGCAGTTTATCAAGAACAAAGAATGTCAGCTTGCTCCCCTGAGATCACACCAGCATCAGGGATGTAAAGACTGAAAGGAAATTCACCTCCAAGAGGAAATCTGAAGCATCATGGAGGCACAGCACCAGAGTTCCAACCCGCACCATGTTATTCACGTAGGAGAAGGTGATCAGTCCAATCGTGGCCAGGTGATGGACAAACATGATCAGGAAGTCCTGGAAACAGGAAAACCAGGAATGAAGATTCCTTGGTTGTCACACAAATGCAAAAGTTTGGAACAGAGCCACCCAGCTGAGTCACTGGGGTCCCAGGATTCCTTGGGTTCAGGCTGTGACTCCACAGCAATCACAGCTCATCACACTCCCACCATCTCAATAAAAGCTTCCAGAAAGATCTCTCAGCTTTGGTGCTGCTCAAGTCAGAGCTCTGCCTGCTCAGGTATCAGCACAGTCTCTCTGGCACACACACAGCTGTACCTGCAGACCTCACAGATATGATTCAGAGGACAAGGTGACCCTTATTTTTATCTCCTTCTGGTTTTTCAGACACACTGAAATCCCCTTAGCTCCTGGGACACATTTAAGTGCTGCTGCTGCTGCTGGCAGTGACCAAACCCTGCCAGGGCAGAGCAGGCACAGGTAAACTCAGCAGGAAGAACAAAAAATGTTTACAATGCACAATATTCAGGGCTGGTGTGCCCTTCAGCCCCTGGCTCCCTGTACCTCACCCTGCTGCTGTGGGGAATGTCATCCACTTGTTGAAGTCAAAATGAAATATTACAAACACAGCCCCAGAGTTGTTCATCACTCCCTGTCTGCAGCTCCACTGTATTCCACAGTGCACCACCTGCTCATATTTCAGCACAAAAAGCCTGGGTAAACTTGTTTTTTAACAGCCAATGCAAAAATTGGGGTAATTTGCTGCTTTGCAGCTCATGTAAAGGAAGCTATAAGCCAGGATTTACTGGGGACTGTTCTCCAACAGCAACAATAACCAAATCCTGGAACACAGCACGACAGAATTAGATCTGAGCAACTGCAACCACTCATCATCTGCTCCTCACACAGAGGAGAAATTCCTTTCAAAACCCCAGTTATTATTTCCTTAGTGTTTGCCATTTCCTCAGCGGCTTCAGCAAGGTACTGCTTTGAGCAGCTCATTTTCTTGCAAGCCTTTCAGTTAAATCTATTTTTAGGCAATGATTTGTTAACTTTTGATTGGGAGGCATTGAGTGAAGCTGCTCTGTCCCCTGGAAGGTGAAAGGAACTCAAGGATACACCAGGTCAGCCTTGCTCCTCCTTTTTTCTCAGGGCTCACAAAGGTAAATGAGGAAGAAAACATAATTATCACTACATTTTAGCTTTCCTGGCCAGGCACACTCCCATTTTTTGTTAGTCCTATGTATTATTATTGTTTTCATTATAGCTAATGAAATTCTGGGTCATCTCACCTTCCTTTTAATGTCTGTAAACTGAGAAAACATGAGGGACCAGTAGAAGGCCAGCTCCAAGATATAGTAATAATAAAGCCTGGATGTTAGAGGCTGGAAAATACAGAGAAAGCGCAGTTACAAGACAAAATAATTCAAAATGTACATTAAAATCACATTTTCCTTCCTCCTTTTCCATCCCACTTTAACAATCTCAGCAGCAAATGAACATAAAGTAACTGAGTCAGATGTATCTGAGGAAACCCTGCTGCTGCCAAACATAACCAGGATGTAAATGCACAAAGAGTAAATTTAATCCAGTATCAATAACAAAAATAAAAACTGAAATTGTCCAAAAAGTTGGAATTTAGGAGATGTTTCTCTCATACCTGGAAAGGGTAGTTGTACCAGCACTGTCGTGTGTCCCAAAACCAGGGTGCCTAAAGGGAATAGGTAGGTTTTTATTATATATAAATAAAAAGTTATATAAAATCCCAGTTTTGTACTGGGTGTTTTCCTCCCCAGCACCTAAAGTCACCTGGCACTGGCTCACTGAAATTTCACCTTTATTCTGCCATTCAGACTACATTTACTGTAAAACACCCTAGTGATTTCAAGTCTAATTTGTGCTGTCAGTGTGAGGTCTGCTGCAATGGAAATTTCTAGAATAATCATACAGCTCTGATAATAATAAAGAGCCAAGGAGATGAATCTGTATCCTTTCAAGAGGGAAAGAAATGAAAAGGAGCAGCTTTCCATAGCAAAGAAAACCCAAAATCCACCTTGTTTTTTTCCAACATTCTGGGGTAACACATCAAATAATTTTCTATGATTTCCAAAATGACAGATCTGGACAGAAGCTTCCCTACAGTGTAAAGAAGGTCTCGAACAGAACCCCCAGGAGCTCAAATCAGGGATCATTCAACTGCAGCCACACAGAACAACAGCGTGGGTGACAGAGCAACTCACCGTCCAGAGAAACCTGATTCCATAAAAAAATATACTGAAATAAAATGTAAATCTCCACCTGGAAAAAGAAGTAAAAAATAAACTTAGGACATAGAATCAGGTTTTGATTAGCATTTGTAAAATTAATTTAAATAATTGGGAAAAATATGACACCTGAAAAGTCTTCATTTCTAAACATTTCAGGTAACATAAACCAACTGAAGAGTTTTCACACCACACTTGAGTTTGCATCAACAGCCAGGTTTGAAACTCAGGGTGAACATGCATCATTCCATATTTAAGAGACAACAAAACAAGCAATGCTGTTGTCACCCACATGTATGGATTTTTCCCTCTTACCTTGTGGCTTTAGGTAGACAAAACCATACTGGGGGAGGAATTGAAAGTTACTGGAAAGGAAAGAAACCAGCAGAGGAGAAACAAGTCAGGAAAAAATGCTGAGGTTCTATTGCACTACAGAGAAAACTGCAGGAGCTTGGAGGGAATGGGCAACAAAGAATGGGCTGAAAAGAGAAGAAAAGGAAGCCAAGGAGTGTCTGGGACTGGGAAAGCCAGAAAGTGGGAATGGGAACAAGCTCTGGGTGGGAATGGGGCCTGCAGGAGTGTCCCAGGGGATTTACAGCCAGTGTGGGCATGGGGACACACAGACAGGGACAGACATGGACACAGACAGAGAGACACAGGGACACACAGACACTCTCAAGTGCCACAAAGCATCTGGCCCAGTGTCTAAAGCCACCCAGCACTGACCCCTGTACCCCATTCTGGTCTCTCAGGCATGCCCACAAAATATTTGAGAATTTCAAAACCTCCTTTAAGTGCCCTGTTTGCTTGTACAGGAATTTTGGCCCTGGTCTGGCAGAGCTCTAAGATGAAGCCCCTCTGCACAAACATACATGCTCTCACAAAATTTCGTGAGGGTGGTGGGTTTGTCCTGGTTCCTCCGATGCCGAAACCAGCGCTGGATCTTTCGGACATCCCAGTCCAGCTGCTTGGACAAGCCTTCTAACCTTTTTCCATCTGGAGACTGAAGGAAAATGAAACAAATGTCATTTCTCCCACTCCTTAAGCTACTTTCAGTCCTGCACTATGACAGAAATAATGCACAGATAAAAAAAACCACACCAGGAAGGGACCACAGAGCCTGGAAGCAAGAACCCATTGCCACAAACCGTTCAGGTTTAACCTTCATAAGCCGCTAATTACTTCATTACTCAGAATGGTTTTGGTTGAGCATTTCCTCACCTATTTCATCAGCTGACAGCACATTAAGACAAAGGATGTGACTGTTCTGTCTGGTAAATGGGGGGGAGGAGCTGTTGAAGTGTTCTGTCCTACCTGTTAAAGCCGCACATAATTTCAAACAGCCCAGAACTCAGCAGCAAAGCTTAAGATGTTTAAGGTTTGCTACTCACAGCAAGGACAGGGAAACTTTAAAGTAAGAGTTGGTTTAACACAGTAGATATTTGTATATTCCATAAAGGCACAGTAGAAATTGTGTTATTTCTGTTATCAAAGTTTATAAATGAAAATATATTGGAAGACTGAAGTACTTCAATGATAAATATAGATATTATATATCCCTGTTCTCCACCTGTCTGAATGAACATAAATGGATTTATCAAAGTGAACCAAAGTAGCTCCCTCTATAACAGGCCAGGAGTGAGATAATTTAGACCAGCTCTGCCAGGGAGCTCTACCACTGAAAGATGATAAACACATTTTACTGTTTTAGTTACATACCAACCACAAATGCAGAATGTTGATTTAATAAAAATTCATCAGTTCATCAGCTGAAAACCAAAATCAGAGTAATCTGATTTTCAGCATTGAGACCATGACTGTCCTGTCAATCCATCACACATCCCTCAGCACTTTCCTGGGATTTAATGGGGGGAAAGCACCTGCCTTCAAGGGGAATCAGGGAATTCAGAGCTCCCAGCTCAGACTGGCAGTGAAATCCTTCCCCTGCACCAGGGGACTCCCAGCCTGACTCCCCAAACCCCGCAGCACAGTGGGACAGTTAAAGGTTTCATCAGCCAGACAAATTCTGCACAGCCTGTGACCTCCTGGGTTTTCTAAACATCAATTTCAAGGACATCCCCTGCATTAAAGTTCTCCCAACAAAGGGCATCAGATTCTGGGGATTTTTCAGTTCACACATCATTCCAAATGCCTCAAAACTTTAATGTTCCCACAAGGCAAGTTTTTGAAGTTTTTATAGAATTTCCCTTTATCTGCTCCAATAGATGAGGTTCAGCATCACCAAATCTCAACAGAAAACCTTCCATTTTGTTATCTTTAATGAAAATCTATTGCACTTATTCAATGCTGGATAAAGTACAGTGGGATTCTGTAAATCTGTAGGCCTGTGAGCTTAAGGGAAAGAAGGAAACAACCCAAAGAAACACCTGCAGCCACCACTGAATGTCCTGCCCTTCATCAGGACATCCTTCACTGACTGAACACCTCCCTGAATAATCCCCTTCCACTGACAGCTGCTGCCCAGGTTTACAGTAAATGGCAAAAGTGAGAGGAAGACTTTCACAATAAAACTAATAAAATCAGAAAAGGAACCGAGCTCAAGAAAAAGAGGAACCCTTTCCCAATAAAAGTGGAAGATGCTGGGAAATCTCCTGTTAAACCAAGAATCCCCACTGTCCAATTGGACCAAAGGCAGGGAACTGAAGGAAGCAGCTCAGGCCTGTCCATCAGGGGAACATTTGTATCCCAAAGATTCTTCTGTGCACAAAACCATGGCTCACCATAAAGGGAATTTACTTTGCTACCAAAAGGACCTGCCAGAGGCAAAGTAAAACCAGAATGAGCCCACTTGTGGAAGCAGAGTGTGAAATGTGCATCTCAACCCAGAAAAGTGGAAGCGAAAGCCCCCCCGAGACACTTCCAGGCCTCCATCCCCTTTGGAATGGAGCAGGAATTTGAAGTGTGACTCACCTTAGTGATGGATGTAAACACTTTCTCTAAAATTGCATTGGGCTGGGCTCTGTGAGGTCCACTGTCCTGAATGCCAAGGTTTATGGCACATGGCTTGGCAATAAACCTGCAAGAATTGCCCAGAAAGAGCTGGATTAAAACAAGATATTTATTTCCTTCCTCTGCCTGAATCACAAGGACCTGGATTTGTCACCACCTGCAAAACCTGGTGAAAAAGCTTCTGAAATCTCCATTCCACTGCTTCCCAGGTGAAGAAATTTCTTTTATTAATCCATATGGTAACTACAGACACCACATCCTGTGCACACCAGAATGAAAAATTAAATCTTAATGCCCTTGGCTTGTAAGGATCTGAATGTGTTCCCCAGGGAGATTCTCATTCCTCAGCAATAAAACAATAGACTGATAGCAGTCTGCTGTGAACAGAAATGCTGGAGATGAAGCCCTAAAACAAAGCATCTTGTTTCCAAAATAGGCCTGGTGTCACACAGCTCAGAAAAAAGGGAAGTTCAAGTGACACAAGCTCCCAAAAGTAACTTTTTCTTGGGGGGAAAATAAAGTGGCTGGTTTCCTTCAGGACAGACAGGAAGATGCAAGTGCCCCAGTCTGAAACATCCCTGATCTTGGGATCTCATCCATCCCATGTGCTCTGTGTATTCCAAACTGATTTAACTCGTCCTGGATTTTACAGCACAGACTCTAGAAACAAGCCTGGGTTTAAAACCAAAAGAAACATAATAAACTAAAATAAATATAATATGATCCAAATGAGCAGGTTTGTGTCAGAATGGGCTCAGGGCTCCAAGGGAAATGTCTGCATTACCTGACACATGAATTGTTCCTCTCCTGTTGGTGGGCAAAAGGAGCAAAATTCAGTTTAATCAGTTATTGTGAGGAAGAACCTGTTTCTCAAAGTGATTTTGAAAAGGACACAACATTTGAATCATTAAAACCATTTTGCTTTCACTGAGAGATTGTTTCAGAGAGAGCTAAGCTGAAATTACACATATTTAGGAGCCTCCCAGTGCCATCAAGCAGAAGATGCTGCTTTTTCTGACCATAATTGTTACAATTTCTCCTTGTGTTTAAAAGGAAAGATTAAAATTCAGGAGACTCTTGGCTCTAAGTGCTCCAACAGTAACTATTCTCAGGAATACTCACTTAGTGCTTCAGGAACAAATATCTGTGGCTGTTTTTAACAACAGTCCCAGGTCGTGGAGTTTTCCCTTGAGGAATTACAGATCAGCTTGTGACTGATCCCAAAGGAACACTCAGCTCTCAGAAAACACTAAACAAATGATGGTCACTGTGGGCCCAGGCTTCCCTGGCTGCCCCAGCTCCTCCTGTGTCTCCATCCAGGATCTGTGAGGTTTAAAATCCCTGCAGGATCATCCAGCTCAAGCTGTGCCTGATCCCCTCCTTGTCCCCAGCCCGGAGCACCGAGTGCCACATCCTTGGACATCTCCAGGGATGGGGAAATCTCCCTGGGCAGCCCCTTCCAAGGCCTGACCACCTTTTCCATGAAGAAATCCCTCCTGGTGCCCAACCTGACCCTCCTGTCAGGAGTTGTGCAGAGCCACAAGGTCACCCCTGAACCTCCTTTTTCCCAGGCTGAGCCCCTTTCCCACCTTCCTCAGCCTCTCCTCATGCTCCAGACCCTTCCCAGCTCTGCTCCTGTCTCTGGACATGCTAAACTACATTTCAATGCCCACAGCCTAAAAAAAAAATAATTAAAAAATAAAAAAGGAAGGAGTGATTTCCTTTGAGCTTGGCTCCAAAGGCTCACGGCTTCCGCCATAATCCAGACCACCAGCCAGAAATCCTGTGCTGATGTTATGAAACATTTGGCGAGACCCCCACAAAAAATGTAAAAAAAATCAAGTATTAAATGTCTTTATACTCTGCTTTCCTGCAAGATATGCCACAAGTGCAGCACAGAAGTTCACACATGAACTTGCAGGTAGAATATGAAGTGAGTGGTGAATGCCCTGTTCAGACAGGAAAACCCCAAGCAGACCTGCTATTGAGGTAAACTCAGCAAGGTGAACTCACACTTTAAATTTTTGGTGCCAGAGCAGGTTTTCAGATGTGTTTTCACTGAATCCCACAGTGACAAAGTTCTGCACAACCCCCAAAATAGACAAAAATGCTGCCCTGACAAAATTTCCATTCTTGGGGATATTCAAACTGAAAGGCAGAAGACCACAAGGGAACTGAGCTGCCTGAACACTGGCCTTGCTTTGAGGAGAGGATTGGGTGAGGTGGCCTTGAAAGGTCCCTTTTAATCTAAATGATTTTATGATTCTATAGAAATCCCAACGGCAATGAACTGTACCCAAGGTCAACTTACTGCCACACCTTCCAGCAAGAAACTCTCATCACATAAATACTTCTATGAAACCTTTATCAGCAGGGATCGGCTCACACCCCAGCCTACCCTTTCACACTAGTTGTTAACACACACTGATTTTAAAACCAATTTTCAAGTCCACAGACTCATGTGTTAGAACAGATAGTTCTCAGGGATGTTGTGCTTCACAAAAACATTTCTTTATGAACATTCCAGTTTGGTTTATTACAGCTCTTAAAGGAAGGACAATCTCCAAAGTGAGATGTATTGAATATGCACTTTTTGAGTTTGTATTTCCATAATCTCTCAATTTTGCTGTGTTAAGATTTAACCAATCCTCACCCTCTCACTTTCCACTGTCTTTACCTTCCTCTATGAGTCCTGCCTCACCCCTACAGTCATAAACCTTCCACAGACAGACAAATGAATTATTATTTTGTCAATGCCATGATGTAAAAGGTAGTTTTTAGTAGAATTCTAACTAACAGAAACGTGTCAGTGTTGTAGCACAAAGCACTTCCTCACAGTGAGGAGCTGCAAAAGGAGAGAGAAAAGAGCAGCTCAACCAAAAGAGCTGCACGAGTCTGTAATTCACATTCTGAGTCACCAAGTCCAACTGTGAAATGTGTGTCAAGAGAGACATTTGACACAATCAAAGCCTGAATTGGGATAAATGCACCACAGGAGTTTATTGAGACAAAGCTGAACTTTTATGACATCTTCAAAGTGGCTGGAAGAAACAGAAAGGAGTTTATTCAAAGATATGTACTTTTAAAATAAACACACTAGAAACCACCTGAGATGGGCTGTGACAATCTGCTTTCACTTTGGGACACCACTGAGACACAGCTGAGATCAGGAACAACCCCCTCAGGAACCAGACCTCGGCCTCTGAGATTTGCTCTGCAGGCTCAGGAGTTAAATCATCATTTCACTCCACCCTAAATTAACATCACAAAAGAAATTTCATAAACCAGGGAGACATTATCAGGACAAAGTAAATACTGCCTTGAGCAGCGTCCATCAGGTGCAGTGCATCTTCCCCAACAACTCCAGGAAAAGAGAATATTCTGCACCTCATCCCCAGACTGACACCTGGATTAGGAACCTCCCCACAACACAGTTTTTATTGTGTCCTCACAACCTCCTTTCCTTATGTCCTGGCAAGTTTGGCCAGGACCAGCACACACCAAGCTGAGATGGGATTTTGGCAGTGCCACGGGTGTTCCTGGGTTCTCTGAAGCCTTTTCCTAAGGGCAGAAAGACAGCATGGAGAAAATAGAGCCTCTCAATTCCTCACCTCTCTGCTGACCTGCTTCATTTTTCTCCTATATTTGCCATCTTTTTACTCCATCCCAACCACCTCTTAATTTCTGAAAGCTCAGGAAAATTCACACTTCTTAAAGAAAACCCACAGAAAAAAACCCCCTGACTCAATTCCCACTCACTTTAGTCCTGCAGCTTTTTTCATGCTTAGAAAACACCTATGGAATCATGGAATGGCTTGGGTTGGAAAGCACCTTAAAGCTCACCCAGCCCCACCCCCTGCCATGGGCTGAGACACTTTCACTAATCCAAGTTGCTCCAAGTCCATCCAACCTGGCCAACTTCTGCCCTTTCAAGGCAGAAATTTAAGATTAAATCAATGTTTAATGAACTACGTGCACAGCAATACAGGGTGTCTTGGTCTGTTTCACCTAAGGGTTTCCTAAGTAAGCCGCTTTACTAATTAATATCTCTGCCACCCACACACTGCGTGGCTGTGGCAGATCCACACCACACACAGGATCTACCTGTGCCCCGCGGCTGAGCTCACATGTTTATGGATGCCCAGGTAAATGAGGAATCCCGTTTTACACCTGTTGATGGGCAGAGATGAAGATCCGCACTCGCATCCATCGTGCCTGAGACGAGGGAGAGCCACCGAGTATTTAATAATGCATCAGGCCATGAGAACGAGCCCTATTTCCTCATCCAGGAACTCAGGGAAAGTACAATAAAGCACACACGGAAGCCAAGTGCGGAGCCGCCAGCTCCGTCCGTCACCCTGCGAGCTTCTCCCGGGCAGGAGCAGGAGGAAAAGTGAATTTCTGTATAAAACATGGGATTTTTCTTGGCACTACCTCAGCACCACCGGACTGGAGGGGCCTCTCGTTACCCAGATCCAGGGCAGTAGAGCCCCACGGGCTTGTGCATGTCGCGACAGACACGACTCCCGCGACAGATTCCCGGGATTACACAATGTCCCCTTTCCACGCACGAAGGGCCTCGCGGAGGCCCCGCAGGGTGCAGGGGAGCCCCCGCCGAGCCGCCCCCCGGGCCGGCCCGGTGCTCACTGACCCCGGCGCCTCCCGGCCCCGCCGCCCCGGGGGCGGCCCCGCGCTCACCTCTCGAAGAGCAGCCGCACGGCGAAGATGCCGAGCGCCAGCGGGAAGGCGGAGAGGACGTGAGCGGCCCGCGGGTACTGCAGCCCGCTGCCCGGCGGACCCGGCTCGCCGGCCAGGTCCGCCCACGTCACGTTGTGCGGGAGCCAGAACCGCTCGTTCCAGAACCAGGCCCGCAGCGCCGCCGCCGCGGCCGCCGCCATCTTCCGCCTGCCGCCGCCGCGCTCGGGCGGCCGCCACAGACACGGGGGCGCGGCCGAGCGCCAGCCCCGCCCTGCCCATCACGGCGGCAGCGAATCGGGCGGCAGCCCCGGCCCCGAGGGGGCGGTGCTTGGGGAGAGCTCGCCCCTCATCACCTCAGCCCCGCCGCCGCTGCCACACGGTGCCACCGACACGGCCGGGCGGGGTTGGAGGAGGCCGCGCCTCTCACCGCCCGGCCACGGCCCGTAAGGGGCGAGCTTGGAATACACCGCTCCCCTTATTGCATCGTCCGCCACAGGCGGTGAGGAGCTGGGAGGAGACCGCGCCCTTTATCGCCTGGCTCCCCGCCTCCCGGGGGGCCGCAGTTCTGGCGGTCGCCACAGCCACCAAACGAGGCCAAAACGAGGTCCCGGCCCTCACTGCGGCCGCCGCTCACGGGGCCAGGCCGTTGCTCACGGGGGTTCCGCCGGGCCCCGCGCGCGGCCCGTTACTTTGGAGCATGCGCAGTGCGGCGCCCCCGCGTTCCCGCCCGTGAGGCGCGCGCGGACTCGTGAGGGAGGAGCGCGCGCACGGCCCCGCCGCCCCCTCAGAGCGCCCTGAGGGAACGGACCCGGAGTGACGGAAAAAAAATTCACAGAACCACTGAGTTACAGAGCCAGAGCCAAAAAGTGACAGAACCACGGGTCGCAGAATATACTGAGTTGGAAGAGACCCATGAGGATCATCAAAGTCCGACTCCTGACCCTGCACAGGACACCCCAACAGTCCCGCCATGTCACGGCCGTGATGTCGATGCTCAGTGCTGAGCCCTCGCGGTTTCCACAAGCAGAGACGACTTTTAACTGGTAAAAGTCCTCAAGGCAGCAAGACAGGGCAGCAAACGATCCATGGTTATAGTGTAATGTCTCTTTTGGCCCCTGTCCAGTGGAGAATAGATTAAATGGCCCATTAAGCACTCAAATGCTATGATAACTAATAGATTCAAGGATAGAGTAATTTATGATCTAGTCACTTTTTTTTTTTAATCAATGACTTAATTTAGAAGTATCCAATGTGCTAATTTCTCCTTGAAGATGTTCAGTTGGATGTAGGCCCCTGTATGTCAGAGACACACAGATGCCTCAGACTTAACTAGAATTAATGATTTTCTGATTAAAGTCTCTGGTAAGTGCAGCCAGTATTGCTTCAGTATCACGTAACCGGGAAGACACAGTAAAATTCAATTGCGTTACCTTAGAAACAAGCAGTTGGCATATTCCATAAATCCAAGTCCACGACAAATGATCTTCCCTCCCTTTTCAAATAGCACAATTTAGAGTCAGAGAGATCTCTGGTTGCTTAGCAATTTGAGGAAATCTGATACTAAATGGATTTCGTTAGGAGCCGAGAAAGGTGACAGAAAGCAGCTTGGGTTTGCACTTTAGGTTTTTTAGCTTTTCCTCTATGCAAAGCAAGCCTTACTTATACAAAGCAAGCCTTACTTCTTAATTTAAAAGAAAGGGAAATGAGCAGTAGACTGTGGAACTGCTAACACCTTCCAACCATGAAGGAGGCTTTTCCCTTCCCAATACCCATGTCATACACATTTCCTCATTCTGCTGCGGCAGAACATTCACTGCATTGCTTTTGGCTCTTATCCCACTCTCTCCCAATCAAACTCCTCACAGGCTCAAGTGACAATAACTTAAATTAAAAGCAGCTGATAGGAAGGGGGAAAAAACCCTCAGTTGTCCTCAGCTGCCCTTGAGAGCCACCTGGAGCCAGAAATGGAAGTGAAAAATCCCTGCATGTCCTTATTCCTTTTGCCAGTCCTGTTTTAATCCCTCTTCAATCTGAGAGCAGAAACTGCTCATTTGAGTCGAGCAGCAAACCACAGACACACAGTGTCACCTAGTGGGGCACCAGAGGCAGCCCAGGCTGCCTTCCAGCGGGAGCACTGGGAGTTTACCCATCTTTTCCCTCCAGATTTATAGATGGAGAGCAGCCCTGGAGAGAAGAAGTTTGAGGTGCTGGAGACGCCCCAGGAACCCCCAAGCAGGGGAAGGGAGAGGCTGCTCCTCTGCCCTGCTCAGGTGAGACCCCACCTGCAGAGCTGCCCCCAGCCCTGGGGCCCAGCACAGGGAGGAAAAGAGATGATTTGGGGTGACCTCATTGTGGCCTTCCAGTCCCTGAAGGAGTTGCGGGAGAGAGACCTGGAGTGCCAGGACAAGGGGCAGTGGCTTTCAACTGCCGGAGGGCAGGGTTAGAGGGGATTTGGGGAAGGAATTCCTCCCTGTAAGGGTGGGAGGTCATTGGAATGGATTTCCCAGAGAATGCCTCATCCCTGGAAGTGCCCAAGGCCAGGTTGGTCAGGGCTTGGAGTAACCTGGGATAGAATGGGAGGCATCCCTGCCATGGTAGAGGAGGGAATATGATGATGACCCAAACCATTCCATGACAATTCCATGACCCTTTAAACGCTGCCTCTTCGTGAAACAAGATGAATCCAGCCTTCAGTTAAAATGGAAATGACCCAAACTTTATTGAAGGTTTTGTCATTAGCAGAACTGGTAAGAAAGCAGAATATTTTACACCTCAAGAATCATTAAGATCTAATTCTCTTGAGAATACAGTACAAATAAAAGCTAATAATAAAAAAAAGGGCCTCCTCCTCCTCCCCCCATTCAAGATTTTATTATTGTAAAATAAATGAAGTCAAGTTAAAAAATGTTCTGATCTTCAACACTGGCAATCTGAAAGTGTCACTGATTCCAGAGATTTTTGCAATGCAGCACAATTTCACAGCTGTAAGGAAAAGATTTATGGCAGCTTGATAAAAGTAGGATTTCAGAGTTGTCAAAAGGCCTTAAAAATCTTATCTGTAGTTTAAAATGATGATGAAGAACTCCAAGTAAAAAAAGAAATCATAACAAAACAAACAAAAAACTCCAAATGTGTGTGAAATGCGGAAGTAATGCCCTGCAGGCTGCTCCAAAGTGTTCACTTGTCTTTTGCAGAGACCTGGCAGCCAGCACAGCACTGAAATACACATGGTCCAGCAACGGGCACCATTCCAGTTGTGCAGGGACTCCTCGACTGATCACAGGCAGGTTTGAGACAGAAATTCACATTGCACTCCATTTAGGATGCTTTAATTGTTGGACACTACACACAGAGATGCTTTTATAATTTAAAAAAAAAGCCCGGTTGTGCCCTTTCCATGTATTAAAGTGCATTAAGTGACCATTTTAAAGCAGGCCAGAAAGTCCCTTTGAAGTTGGTCCCTAAGCACTGCAGTAGCATTTGGAGTGGTACGGGTGGTGTGTCCCACACCAGCACGGCAAGTACAGTGGAATTCCAGAAATTGTTAGTGAAATACCTATTGAAGCTCAAAGGGATAAGACAGAGAACAGCTCTGTTCTCATGCTGGGGACAGACACTACCTGCTGAAGCTGTCCCACAGCCAGACACTTGTTCCATGCACCTAAAGAATTTGCAGGCTTCCAGAGTTTTCTAGCTGAGATAATTTGTATGTAGATTCCCTTAATGCTGATGTGCAGTGCAGCATCACTTCATCCAGGAGAGCTGTTTGTTAAAGCTAAAAATATCCATTTCAAAAGGCCCAGCACCTTGCAGCAAGTTTTCTAGTAAAAGGCCAATTTATTCATCATCATCATCATCTTCATAGTAGCGATTCCTTTTGATCTGTTCTTCCACAGACAGATCTTCCACGTCTTCACCCTCCCAAAAACCAACGTCTTGGGATTTGCGATTCTGGTTTGGAGATGATTCCTTAGCGGTCACAGCATTGGCTAAGCTGGAATGTTTAGGAGAATTTGGTTCAAGGAGTTCTTCCTTTGGAATTTCTGGCTCCTCTGTAGCGTGTTCTTCCTCATCTGTGTCTGCATTCATCTGCCCATTCTCTACAATGTTCTGCTCTGCTGTTTTGATACCCGACAATTCCCGTTCTTCCTCCGCATTTTTCTCCCCGGAGTTCTGGATGTTCCTAGGCTCAACCTTCTTTTCCCTTTGCTTTTTCTCTATGACAAGCTCTCTCTCCAGTTCCTCACTCCTTTTCAATGTGCCTCTCTCTTCCTTGGAAGGAGATGGTGAATTCTCTGTTTTATGGCCTTTAACAGATATTGTTCTAAATGAGGCTGCAACTGTAAAGGGGCGACTTCGCTCCTTCAGAGAGGAAGATCTTCTTAACTTTTTGAGATCCAGATCCACATCCTCCTGCACATCAGGCTTGGAAATCTCTTCTTCTGGAGGCCACTTGGGTTTGAGTACTTTGATGCCCTCATCTAAGGCACTTCCTTGGGTACTTTGGTCAGATGGAGGTGGCCAGGCAATCCTGAGCTTTTTTGTTTCTGCTGGTCTTTCTTCCCTTTCAGGCACAGCTGAAGCTTTTGCTTCCATACTTGCAGCCAGAACTCCCACTTTTGCAATCGGGGCATCCTCTACTCCTGGGCTTTGTGGAGTGTCTGGTGAATTCACACCATGGACGGTTTTCTCCGGGGATTCTTCACATTCAGTTTTACCTGCCCACAATTCCTTGTGCTGCTTGTGTCCAAAGCCCTCATCATAATTGCCTTTGGACTTGAAGAGCTGATTGAAGTGAGGCTTGCAGTAGATGTTCCCACGCAGAGAGGCGTACGTCCCGAGGCTGTTCAGGAAACACAGATCAAACATCAGAGCTAAGGGCCCCAACACCAGTTGTGTTACAGAAGAGATTCCATTTCAGTCTCCCACATGTTCATAAAACAAGCTTACAGCCCTCAGGGTTTGCATGACTCTTTCTAGGAATTCTTTACAAAGCTGGACATTCTATTTTGCCCCACATAAAATTACATTAACAGTTCAAAAATGGCATCAAGTGCACCAAGCACTGGCACAAGTAGGCCTATGCTACCTCTCCTACACAAATCACTGGATTATGGTGACTTCCAGCTCAGCTAGGCCTGAGCAGCACCTTCCTCAGCTGTGACAGGAAAATTCACTTCCCAGAGGGCAGCCAAAGGAGCTGTGCACACACCTGAGTTTGCTGTTGCAGTAGGAACAGCGGAAGCAGCTGATGTGAAACACCTGCTGGTTGGCAAAGAGCCTTTCCATGGGGTACACAGTCTTCTGACACCCAACACAGGTTTCCTTCATTGGCAACTGGAATTTCTAGAGGGAAAAGAGAAAGTTTGTTAACTGGAAAACACATCAACCGCTGGGGACTTGGCGTGGGCTCATGCACGGCTTCCTGAACTCTCAACAACTGCAGAGCTCACTTTCTCTAATTATGGTGCAGCAGAGTCTGGGGCACAATGAGGAGATCATCCAACAGGCTCATGGGATTGCTGTGGCTTGACAGGGAACCAAGATTTCACCCCAGTGAATCCCACAGCTGAAGCATCACATGCTCAGCAATGGCTGGGAAAGAACAATGAGAGCACTACAACTGAGCCTGTTCCCCAAAGCTGTCTCATCCTTTGCTGCAAGCTGTTTTTATTGATAGGAGAATGATGAAGCATTCCAGTTGATTACAATCAGTGTGAGACTTACCAAAATAATAAAAATAGTGCAAAAAAAAAATCTTGAAATTGTTTGGGTTGGAAAGGACCTTGAAGATCCTCTATGCCATGGACAGGGACACTGTCCACCAGAAGAGTTGAAGTAGCCTCACAAGGTACAGGATGGGAGAGGAAAGGAGGGAAACAGGCTGCCCAATGGTTTGAAATGTTCCATTTTTGTTAAATCTTTTCTCTCAAAGAGGAGGAAATAGTCCCAGCACCAATACAACAGCAGGAAACACTCCTGGTTTCACTTGTAAACAATTCCAGCTCTATCCCAAAGAAAACCCACTCAGGTTTCAGGACTCATAGCCCCCCAAACTTGCTCAAGATTCAAAGTGAGCAGAGCTTTGAGGTTAAACAGCTACAATTCTTATGTGCTTACTGAATTTCCTGAGGGTTTAGTGCAAGGATAAACCTGAGCACTGAGGAGTCAAGTGTCACTGCTGTGTGCAATGATCACACATTTGTTTTCAGACAGCATCAAGGAAGAAAGAACATTGCCCACGAGGAAAGGTCAGTGGGTGCCATTTACTTCTTGAAATCTATTAACACTGGCCAATGGGGAGGGCACTTTACAGGAGAAATTAAATAACACAACATTGACATTTTGAGACTGCATGTTGATTAAAAGTGATTTAGCAGCCCAGCCTCCACTCCAGGGTGTGCTCAGACATACTTATAAATGTGGATTTTCCTTGGCAAAGAATTACCTGCTACAAACTTACAAAAAGATTTACGGAAAATCTGATGGCTTAAGAAAAAGCAGGAAGGTCACAGGAAGACATAATCACAGAAATTTATTTATAACACTCTAGAAACAATGGTTAGGAATGAAAGTTCCAGCATGTAAGGACAGATTGCTGAAGATGGAGCCAGCTCAAGTCACTTTGTCACAACCATAAAGTTTGCTGCCAATTTAATTCCATTTTAATATGTATTTCAGGGTTTCCAGGCATTGCTTGAAGTTACAGTAGATTAAAGTTCTGATAATAACAGCTTCACTAACAGAATTTAGAATTCCTTTTGAAAATGAATCCAGTTTCTAGGTGCTGTCAAAACTCTGCATCTTGAGTCACTAAACAAAATCTCAAAAAAAAAAAAATTTACTGATGCAAACAAAAATGTAATCCCCTGTGCTTGCCACATGGAGCAAGGCAGTAAAAATGTGCTTGCCCATCAAAACATTTCCTCCCTAAAGCTCAGTTTTGCATGGTGACACGACAGTGCTGGCACATGCTTCTGCAATCACATCCCCACCCAAGGAGAGGGACTTACTTGCATACAGTGAGCCCTATGTCTGGAGAGGCATTTTGGGCTGTGAAGAGACAAAAATTCCTTTCCAGGATACTACAAATAGAAGCTACAGGAGGAAGATGAGGCCCAAGAAGTATAAAAAGGACTTGAGAGAAAGCTGAGAGTTGAGCTCACATTAGGAGGGAAGCAGAAGGCAGGAGGAGAGGTTAGGAACCAAGAACAGGAGACAGAAGCTGGAAGAGACAAATAGGAACCTTGCATGAATAAACAGAAGCTTCTATCTCACACAGTGCAGCATCTAAAGCAGTAACTGGGCAAAAGGCTAAAATGGTTTTGATAATATCAAGAGAAAGAGAGCACCAGGACATGCAGCTTTTGTGTCACAGACCAGGATCACACAACTCCCAGTGGCAACTCAGATTTCCCATCCTGGCATTCCTCCCTTGCACACTGGGAAGCCAGATCTCCCCAGTCTCTGAGCCCAGGGCTGTTCCTCCCAAAGATGGGGGAAACAACAAAAGCCCAGTTGTTTCCTTAGGAGGGAGCCAGGAAGTGTGTGGCAGCCTGGGGACTCAGCATCCCAACCCCAGCCAACACATGTGATGGGCAAATACAGCCTGAGCAAAATGTTCAGTGCTGCCATTTGTTATCTAATCAGATTAGCAAATACATCCCTGAACCAAAGTTCTCCATCTGCTTTATCGCTCCCTAAGGAAACTGTGACATCAAAGACTCATTGCTCAGAAAGCCAAACTTGATTTTTATATTCGGGCACCACACTGCCCTCATGTGGGCTCAAGATATCGCGATATTACGCTCAGGCGAACCCCCTCCCCTTTCACCGTTACCCCCGTTATTAATTCCCCTGTTCAGCCGTTAATAAACGCCATTTCACCGCCCCCCACACTGGGGTCTGGTGTGCTTGGTCCGTGTGGCAGGGGGGCTGCCACCGAGCCGTCCTCACCCGGGACGCCACCACCCTATCGGCAGCAGCACCCTCACTATAAAGTTACTACCAGTTGTAGTTACCTTGGGAACAGCTGGAAGAGGAGCAAAGCCAAGTCCCAGCTTGCTAAAGGCTCTGAAGATCAGTACCAGGAGCACAGACAAGCCCTGAGACCATCCCCTGCCCGAGCCCCTCTGCCACACTGAGCTGTCACAGAGAGAAGAAACTCCCACCCAGTCTCTGCAAAAAACCTGAAGCTTTGAAGGGCTTTTCCACCCTGAATTAAAGTGCCCTCACAATCACACTCTGGTGAGGAAGAAGCAGGTATTGATCCAGTTACTGCCAGACCTTTATGCTTAAGCACATTCAGGTTTCTCAGTATGAAACAGGGCCATCAGTTGGTTTTAACCTTCACCAAGTTTGATGCTGAAGAGCTGCGTTACCTTGACGGCTTTTGGAGGAGAGGCCTCTGTCTGGCCAGCTGCTTTAGCACCAAGGTTCTGCTGCTTTGAGCTGACAGCTTTCTGAGCTTCTGCCTCGCTCTCCGACTGTCCAGCTGAAGGAGAAAAGGCAATTACAATGGCTTTAAACTCTGGGCAGCTTATGCTCACCAGCCTCATCAGAGTCTCAGTTCCAGTTAAATGATGAACACTTGAAAGTGTTCAATCAAACACTTTTTGATTGAGTTATAAAGGAGTTATAAATGTCTTAAAATTACAGCTGCAAGTGAACTTCTGAACATTAAAGAAATTCTTATGAAGTCTGTGGCACAGGGCAGATTTTAAATACAAAACAGTTTTTATTAATTAATCACTTGATAGGGCTCACCATGGCCATCCTCCAGCAGACCAGAGTGCAAAGACGAGCTGTTCTCACCTACAGAAACCTGCAAGAGAAAATGAGAATATGAGAACCTCTGACCTTCAGAGATGTGAACAGTCACAGCCCCAGGAAGGCACCAGGCAGTTTGAGACAGGGAGAGACTGAGGAGCTCAGGAAAGGAGTTGTTTTTGAGGCACAAAAGGGTTCAGCTGAGTGTCAAGAGAGTCCTTGCTACAATGCAGACACCCTCACAGGCTTCACACATACAAACATCAGATTTCTGTTTCCTGGTACACCTTAATTAATGCTCAGAAATCTTGGTTGATTTGCTGAGGTTCCTCCCAGGTTTTCTCACTCACAAATCCCTTGACCCCAAGCAGCACATTTACTGGAAATCTCATGGTTCCCTCCAACATTTGACCAATCTCTGACATTCAGCAGAGACTGTGCTCTCGGGGAAAAAAAATTAAAAAGAACACCTGAATTAAAAAAAAAGCTTTTGTTGAACCATAAGCCTGTTCCAAGGCCAGATCTTCCTTGTTTATCCTCCTTCAGAAACAAATTACTAATTTTAAAAATAATTTAAAAACTAGAGGAATTGGATCTAAAGCAGTTTCAAATACTACACAGAATCATAGCATTGTTTAGTATGGAAAAGGCCTTTAAAACCATCAAATGCAACAGATAAAGCTCTTGATGTATAACTCTTTATTAAACTTGGCACTATTTCTATTAAATCAAATAGTTTTAAGTAGCTACACTGAGGAACTAAAGTACTGTAACAAGATTAACTGCAAATCATCACTAATTCACCTTAATGATTGAAAAGTCCATTGCAAGCAACTGAAATTTGTAAATTAAGGAGGTAATGAGGAGTTACATGTACGAACATCCTCTGCTGAAAGCAGAACTGTGCCCCAGTGTCCTGGGCAGAGCATGAACGTGTTCTGAGGCTGCTGAAGTCACACACGTCTGGCTACTGAATGTGCCACGGGTGCAGTGTGAAAAATGACAGAGTGAAGTGGCTTTTGTTTCCTTTTTGCCACAGGATTCCCATTCCTGACACTAACGACAAGCAGCTTTAATTAGGCTCATTTCCAAGTTCACCACGTCCCTTCCAAAGGACAATCCTGGCTCCCAAACAATGCTCTATTCAGGTTCTCATTGCACCTGGACACCTCAACAAGTAACTCTGCAATTACAGCTGAATACAAGAAATTTTATTCAAATCTTCCATTCACAACTGGGAGATATTGTGATCTAACAGGTGCTCTTTTAATGAACTCACCTTGGAGCAGGAAGCAGCCTCGAGCAGTCAGACACGAAGCTGCTCAGCTGTCTCTGAGGAACAGCTGAAAGCAAAGATTTGGCCCCTTGCCCAAGGAAGGCTGAAAAGCTCTAAAAGCCCTCCTGGCATTAAGCTGCCACGTGTTCAGCCTGGATGGAATACACAGTACCCCAATTATTATTCAGCTACTTTTATCCCGTCTGCTGTCCCCAGTTCAGGGAACAAATGCTCCAGTCCAGTTGACAGAGTCTCAATTTATAGCTGGAGCTCAAAACCAGCAATGAGCCCAAACTGCCATTCTCAGTTACCCTAAAATTTAGCTTCTAAATGCAGAAGAAACAGTGACAACTCCTTTGACTTGGGACATACAAAGCTGCTCATGAGGTTTTTTTAAATTGGTGGGGATTTTCTCATTTATAAAAAACCCACCATAAAAGAAACCTACCAAGAGAGAAAAACTCTCCCAGAAAACTTATCTCTAGACATTCTCTTCCACAGACACTTAGAGACAGCCTAAAAAGAACAACTTAAACAGGAATTTTGCAGCATGTAACTAATCTGCATCAGCTGCTCACATTCAATTCCCAGATGGCATGTGGAACATGGAACCAGTGCGTCAGATGTGCTTCCACAGCCAGTTCCACTTAAACTGAAGCCCTTGATCTCCACCAGCACAGACATCTTACCTTCTCCCCATCCTGACAGGAACTGCAGTCCTCAATTGGTGCCATATTCTCCTTCTGCCCAGATTTGTAATTCTTGAGTTCACTCTCACTGGCTTGAATCTCACTCTATAGGACAAAGCACTGGAAAGGTGACAGGTTCTTTTCCCCTAAGAAAATACTTGCTTTCTATTTTTCTTGGAATGTTTTAAAAGCTGTTTTTCTAGTATGTGGAGTGATAATTGAAGGAAGGGCCATAAGAATGTACAGACACTTGTTAAGTGACATATTCTAGTGAGGGAGCAGGATTAGGCTGTAGGATTTGACTGTGCTCTAAGGAGGCAATGCCAGTGTTTTCCTGAGCAACCCTTTTCTTCCAAATTCCTGTTTAAAATCAACTCCTAAGTATTCCCTGCTCAATGCACATCTTCCTTTTCAAGAAAGGGAAACTTTTCACTTGGAATGACAAGTATTTCCAGACAAGCACTGCCTAAAGTACAGTGTAATTGCTAAATACAGTATGACATAAAAGCAAATCCCACATTTACTTCAACTCTAGTCAAAACCCTGACTCTGTTTTCCTGACATCTTTGTTCTTGATAGACTGACTAAAGACTTTCACAGAAGGATCTTTCAGACTTTAAAACCAATAAAATCCAGTGAAACCTCGTGTTTCTTTCATTGCCCCAGGACACAAGATCATTGGAAGCCTCGTGCTTTTCACAAGGCTTCTTCTCTGTGACATGAAAGAGGAAGAGCCACATGCCAGCACCAGCATCTTCCTGCACTGGGAAACAAATCCCCACAAAGCCAACCACATCCAAGAGATCTGTACCAAATGTTGGAATTTTAATGCTTAGATCTCTGTATCTGCTGTCCAGCACCTTTCCCTCCCCTTCCAACACACAGAACTCATTGTTCCTCATCCCCACTCAAACCAAGTGTCCTTCAGGTTTAATCCAGGCCTTGTTAATGCCCTAAAACAGCTGTTCCCAGGAGATTCTGGCTTTCTGGCTAGCCCAGGTATGAGAAGGGCAGCACAAATACACTTCCATAGCACAAATACACTTCTCTGGTTGCTTTGCCAGCAGGGAAGGAAAAGATCCCAAGGTTAGGGCTGCTGTTGGCACAGTGGCACTGCAAACTCAGGAATCCATCTCACTGCCCTTGTCCACATGCCAGGTCAAATTGGGAAGAGATTGTGCCCAAAGGGGGCATCCTGAGAGCATCAGGCTGGACTGACTCTAAACCAAGAGCATTGGGGGGCTGCAAACAGGAGCCTCTGGAGAAATGGCAAATCTCTTGCCATCAGGACAGAATTTAGTTACTCAGCCACCACTCTAAGCCCCAAACTGGAAAAGGCATCAGGAAATGAGCCCAGGCAAGGCACAGGAGGCAGAAATGGGCAATTAGGTTAATCAGATTTGTTGCAGTGGCTGCAAGGACTTTCCATTCATGCAGGGAAGGTTTTACTGACCCTTCTCCCACAGCTGGGGAATCTGACCCATGTGCAGATGAAATTCAGGAATCATTTGGGCTCAGAAGAAGCCTGGTTCTCCACAGAGACTCCTGGAAAGCAGGCTCTCCTCTGAGGGAGACCCAGTGCTTCAGGCTCTCATTTCCAGGGCAAATTTCCCAATTTTAAAAGGCCTTTTTTCTTCAAATCTATTGCTCTGGTTGATAAAGGTAATACTTGAGCAATGTAAACTCTCATCATTCAGCAAAACTATCAGAAACTTCCAGCAAATGTACCTAAGCAGTTTTTAACAAAAGCTGAGATTCCTGAAACCTCCTCAGCTGTAACACTTCATTAATTGTTCATCTCCTAGTCAAATATTTGCAAAACAGGCAGAGGTTCATTCACTGCAAGAGTCTAATTAGATTCAGAGAGTGGTGAGAAATCCTGAAGGGAGGTAAAAGGTGAGGAAAACTGACTGGAGGTCCCAAAGCTGCAGGCCAAGAGATCCAAGTTCTGAGCACTGTGTGACACAAAGTCACTTTATCACACTGTGCCTCAGTTTCCCACAGCTTAGAGCTGTTGGATCACAAAGAATTGTTTAAACAAAACCAATAGACATCTAGAGAGCTACAGACACTCAAAGTAAAAGAATGCCAACTATGCTTCAGAAGGACCTCAGTCAGGGTGCCAGCAATTAATTCCTTGGAAAATTTTCAGCATTATTCCAGGAAGATGCAAATATACTCATTTCTTCCTGTAGAGAAGAGGCAACTCTTCATCAGAAATTACTCCTATGGGCAGAGAGTTATTTTTCAAAGAGAATGACATTAACTTAAGCAGCCTGGTTTCCTTAAGAGCTTCTTTCCAGTCTCAGGCTGGCACCAAAATTCACTTCCACACAAACCAAGACTTACCATGGGAACGATGCCTGAGGAACTGCCCTGCTTGGACACAGCTGCCTGGTACTTGGCCAGCCTGTCCTTTATTGATGTCTCTGATAAACGGGGCATGTCCAGGTTCTTCCTGGTCTCTGCCTTGTCTGGGCTGAGTCCTGGACTGGTGTCTAGAAGATACCCTGGTAAAAAACACCAAAGATGAATAACAGATAACTCTCACTAAGATCCTTTTTGGGGAGAATAAACACATTGCCCTTCTCTCCAGGATCATGCCAGTGAGGACACAATGTGCATCACTCAGGAGTGAGACCCAAGGAACAGCTGCAGCTGTGCCAGCCATTGGTGGAAACCCCAAAAAATTGCAAATGGTTTCCTAGAAAAAGCTCTCCAAACAGATAAAAATACATAGTTTTGTTTAAATCAAAGCTCACAGTGTCTGGTCAGGAGGGATGAGGATTGAAGCAAAGAGGCAGAAGGAACATTGACTGTTCACTGCTTCTTAAATTACCTTGGCTAGTAAAACTAGTTCTAGGATTGAGACACAGGAAAGAATGGGCTGTATTCCTTCATTTGTTGGTTATTTCCTGTGCTTAAGAGTGGAATGGTTTAAAACTCCCAGCTAGGCTTCACTAATTAAATGGGATGCTGAGGGACTTCCTTCCATTTTGGAAAGGCAAAATTTATTCCATAGAACCCTTGAGATTGGAAAAGCCCTCCAAGACCAGCAAGTCCAACCTCTGCCTGTCCCCACCTTGTCCCCCAGACCAGAGCACTGAGCCCCACATCCAGCTGTTCCTTGGACACCTCCAGGGAAATTTCTCTTGCATAAAGTAGATTTATCCGTTAAACAAAACCCAAACCAACCCAGGGAAACCCCCCCAAGGTTTCCTGACCTGCTGTGCTGTGGCTCCTCTCTCCTTGGGCAGTGTCAGAGTCCTCCAGGCTGTTCTCCGAAATCCTCCTGCCCGCTGCCCTGCGCGGCTCCCGGGGGCCCTGCTGGGGACAGACCCTCCCATCAGCGCCTGCACACACAGGGATTGCTCTGGCTAATCCCTGCAGAGGCACAGGTGTCACTAGCAAATCTGCTTTGCTGGAATAAACAAGTCTAGCAGGTAACAGCTTATTTAACCAATATAAAGTTTGATCACAGAGTACCTGACCCTCTGTCACCTGGGAAACACTTTCTTGAAGAGGTCAGGCGGTGCCCTTTGGAAGTTCTCTTGGTTTAAAAGGACCACAAAGATCAGATTTTTAGGTCATTGCCACTCCATACACAAAACTTCAGTCTAGATTTCTGCATTTCATGCAATTCTGTTGAAGCCAAGAGTCACAGTCATTGTATGAAGATTTAAAATCAGAAAAAGAATGCAAGGAACAACTTATCCAAAATCATTTTCAGTCACAGAAAAAGGAAATAATAGTATTGTAATAAAAATTACCTAGAGTTACTTGTTTTGATTTGGATAGTTCATGCACTCAGTACCAAATAATTCCCTAATTACATCTGATAAGGCTGAAGCTTAAGCAGGAGTGTTAGAGATAAATATTCTCAGATCTCCAGGATAATCACTCTCTGCTGCAGAGCTGGACAGGGTGTCCTGGGAGCACCACACAGATGCTCTGGCTGCCTCAATCAGATTTTATTCTTATTTGTTGAGACCAACTCCCCAAATCTCAATCTCAACAAAAGAAAGCACAAAAAGAAATTTCTGCAGCTTTGATAAAAGTTGTTGAGCACAGTTAAACTGGACTCCATCAAGGTAGGATGTATTCACAGCTGAAAGTCAGCCTATAAAGTCCTAGAACGTGCTGGACCTTTGTTTTCTCTCCAGGAAGAGTTAAATCACAGTTGGAAATTCAGATTGAGGCTAATGTAGACAAAAAGGCAGGTTTGGCAAGATGCTCCAACCACACATTCCCCCTCAGTTCCAAAGACTCTCTTATTTGCTGCTCACCAAACTGAAGGAAATTCCAAAGTTTTATTTTGCAGAACTGCAGTATAAGATAATCACTATGAAAAATCAGGCTGCTTTCCATACAAACAGTAACTTCACCAGGAAAGGAAAATGCAGCTGGAAAACCTCATTTTCCATTAGCACGGGAAATAGTTTCTATTTCTGTGGTTTAAGACTTTGGTAACTTTTCTTATGGAAAAGAGCTTTAGCTCTGACAAGTCTTATGCTGACCAATAGGCTCAGGTCTGGGAGTGCCTGCACACTTGTAAAGACTTGCAGCTCCCTCATTCCATGAAAACTATTCTTAGATGATTATTCAGTCAATGTCCCCTTTAGCATCACCCCGAGCCCACCAGTCTGGGGTTCTTGCAGCTCAGAAATTTGGGGTCCAAAGGGTCCACCAGGAAAAGCTCAATCAGCAGAAGGAGATAAAGTGCTCCAATCCACAAGTGCAGAGCCCTGCCAGCTCCTCCTCCTGCCCTTTGCCCCCTCACATCTGCAGGTGTTACAACTCCACCTGAAGAGCTTTTCTGTGGGGGAGCTGCAGAACAGAGTAAAAAATCCCAACAACCAGAATGCAAAAGCTTTACAGGTCAGGGATATTTCAGTAAGCCTACAAATATTCAGTAAATCTATAAATATCCTATAAACATGTGAAGGTTTTATATCAACAGTTTTATCTTGGGGGGAAAAAGAGTAAAAGGAAATGTTTAACAGAGAAGATAAGGGACTTTTCACATTACAAGTGATGGATGGAATCAGCAGGATCATGGCTCATGGAAGGTGACTCCTCTCTCATGGAGGAAGCCCCCTTAGGGATTTGTCACTCTGTGGCTGGGCCATAATTCCCAGGGCACAGCTTCTGCTGCTTTGGAAAGGAGACAAAATATTCCTGGTGTGTGGAAAGCCCCAAGTGCTCAGACTTGGGCAAGTGCAGAAGCTCTGCTGTGAGCACAGGTGAAGCTTTGCCTGGGGCACAGAGTTGGGCAAAAACCCAAATCCAAGTTCCACCTATTTCATTACAAACCCAAATCCAAGTTCCACCTATTTCATTACAAACCTAAATCAAAATTACACCTATTTCATTACAAACCCAAACCAAAGTTCTACCTATTTCATTACAAACCACCTGTGCCAGACATGACCCTGCCACGAGGTCACCTACACACCACAGCCAGATTTTGCCTTAAAGGAAAAACAAAACCAGCCCGGAGACAACTTTTTCAGAAATGTTGCACATCTGATCCTCCTCACCCCTGGGTGTGCTTACACTATCACTTACAGGAGAATCCTTTGAACATCAGGTCTTTTATCAGTTCCAGTCTTTGCTTAGTGCTGAACCAATCCAGGCTGCCGTGCCTGCCCCTAATGGGATTAGAGCAGTTTGTTTCCATGAAAATGCAATAAAAGATCTGCCTCCTATCTATTGCAAAGACAGAGCAAGATCTGAGTGAATAAATGAATAAATGATGAGATTTTACTTATAATCCTGAAAATGAGAGCAGGTTTGTTTAAAGGGGGAGATGGAATCAGGAAATCCAGGCTCTGACCCGGATCCCTGCCCCAGCCCTGCTCAGCAACCATCGAAGTTGATTTATCAGCACTCCAGCCGTGGTGCTGCTCAGTTCACACACAGGTTTTGCCAGCAAAGCTCTGACAGCAGCAACACATCGAGTCTTCAGTAAAGTCCAAGGAAAACTGCCACCTCTCAGCTGAATTTACAGTTGGACTCAATGACAGAAAGGAATTTTCCACCAAAACTGTTCCATGAAGCCTCGCTCAGGAAAAAGCACAGGAAATAAATGGGAGAGGCAACTGCAGAGCTACAGTGCTGTCCTGGCTCCCACCTCACTGAGCCACACCTGGGTCCCACAGCACCCAGCTCCCTTCCCTGCACTGACCCAATCCTCCCATCACAGATCAATTCCCAGAACAGGAATGGAATTCCAAACACGCCCCCTCTCCCCCACATCTGAACTTCAGAACACTCCTTTTCCCTTCTACCATAACAGATTAACTTGGAATAGGGATTTTGAACTGAACCTGAGCAGTTTTGAGCCTCCTGGATGGTGTTTACTGGCTCTAGTTGGTTTTCAGCAGTGTTTGAATTGCTAAACTTGACAAACTATCAGTTTCAGATTCACTCAGCTCCAAAACAAGTTATTCCCCAGGCTGAGATAAAGTTACTCGAAGCCCATCTGCAGAATTCCTGGGGAATTCTGAGTGATTAATCCTGCAGCAAGACTTCAGGGAAGGTCTGTCGTGGGCAGCTCTCACACCATGACAAAGACTCCAAAAATGCAAGTTGTGAAATGACTTCACACAGACCCAAAATTCCCTTTAACACCGAGCTGCTCCTCTGAGCCCTGAATCGTTACATTTGAAACAACTTTTATCCAAAATGCGTTTGCTTCAGTCAATACTTCAAGAAAACCAGTCTCAGTAAAACAAAGCCAGGAGGAGAGGAAACTATGAGAAAACTGGAAAATCCACCAGCATCGAGGCCTCGGGACTCTGTTGCAAGTCCCCAGCATATGCAACTCATTTTGGAGTTAAGCAATTCCCCCCGGGACACGCCGGCTGCAGTCCACATGCGGGATCAGATTTCATGAGCAGTTGGAAGAAAAATGCGAGCCCTGAGCATTTGCAAGTCAAAACTAGTGAGGGCAGGAGCTGCTCTGGCCATCTCGGCTTCGTTTTCCCTCAGTGAGATTTTTTTTTCCGATAAGAAACATTTTGTAAGACACAAAGATGAGGGAAGAGCGAGGGAAGGATGGGAGTATTTCACTGTATGTGTCTGTGTGTGCGTGTTTGGGCGACTCATACTGATACAGATATCACAAACTTTCACTTAGTGCTTTATCTCGACTGCAGCAGTCCTGATTGCTGAGCTCAAACTCCCTTACTTTTCATATATTAAAAAATACATAAATACCTACATATGCATTTTACACAATTCACACTGTAATCTTCACACGAGACACAAACAATCCCTACTTACTTTACAAAACTTAATAAATTCCATACTTCTTTTCCCCTCTTCCACTGAACCCTATCAAAGCAAATTCACTTTACTCCAACGAGCTGCCACAACTCCGAGCACCACGCACATACTTGCGTGGCTCGAGTAAGTTCCTAACAGCGCGATGTTCTGTTTTCCCTAAAACAATGAACACAATATTTGCAGAGTCAATAGCTGGAGCCACTCCCTCCCGGGATTTTCCTGATGCAGCGGAGGCAGCAGCTTTAATTTCTCCGGGATTGGGAGGCACAGATCCTTACCTTGGGCTGAGGGGCTTCACCCTTCTCGAACATCATCTTCAGCTTGCTCAGGGGCACGTTGTACTTCTCGATCCTCCCCGGAGACTCCGACCTCTCGCTGCCTTCGGGCTTTTCCATTTCGCGGGGCTCTCTCGCACAGTTCTCCATGGTGCCACCCTCCCGGGGCTCTGCGCTGTCACCGGGACACTGCGGCCGGCCCGGGGCAGCTCCGGCCCCCGGGGATGGAGAACGGGCGCGCCCGGTGCCGACCCTGCTAGCCCGCACCGCTTCCAGCACCGGATTCTCCCACTTCTTCTTCAGCACGCTCAGATTGCCCCTGGTCAAGTGAGCGGGCAGGTTTTCTGTGTTCTGCAGAAAGAGCAAGGAGTTAACTGCAGCTCTCTCCGAAGCACTTCCTTTCCATGCAGGAGGAAGCTCAGCAGCGATCCCCGCTGCCGGCCAGCTGTGAATAGTTCCAGCTGTGCCACATGGAGAAAGCATCCAGGATAGGGAAGGAAGGAGGGGGGAGAAGAGAAAAGTCAGGAGTAAGGCAGGAAGTGAGCAAACAGGAACGGCCTTATAAGGCAAAAGGGAGTCAAAGCCCACGAGTTAAATGCCACACAAAAGACCTGAATCCACATATGAAGGAAAAGAGACTCACATCCACACAAGGAGGGTCTCCAGCCCCAGAACAAGGAAACGGGAGCACAAGAGCCATAGGAGAAGGCTGGTGTGCCAAATGCTGCGGTGTCTTCAGAAGACAATGCTACCAGGCCTTCCAAAAGCTACAAATTAGCTCTCAGAAACCACTATATCCTTGGAGTTACCTGTTTATCCAACATTTCAGTTCCCAGGTTTTACACCACACACCCAAAGCTCAAGCCAAGCACCCACAACGAGCATCCCTCTGCTCCAGTTTACAAATAACCAGTTTACAATAACTTGCTGGGATTTTTGCTCTATTTCACTCAACCCATTGAAAGCACCACTGGGGACACCCACACGAGTCACTGGCACTGCCTCACCCCCAGGGGAACACCCAGAGCAGCATCACCTCCCATCCAGCTGCTCCCAGCTGTTCCCTCTCCCCAGAGCCCAGCCCAGCCCGTGTTTGAGCCATCCCAACCCAATACCTGCCACCATTGCATGTTTCCTGTTTCTCCCTCACGGAGACCACTCCAAACTCATTGCAAGTGGAGCAGGGCTGCCAGGCTTACAGGAATTAACCAGCATTAGTGGCTATATTGGGATTTAAGTCTCTCACCCTATTACTCTTCTGGTCGCATTTTGAACGCTGCTTTGCAAATTGACTTGAATCCACTTACACTTCAAAAAAAAAAATCAGTGTGTTTGCTGACTGTGTTGAAAAGAAAGTATTAAAATTGTAAGGGAAGTGTTGTAATGGAACAGAAATATTGAGAATTGTGTGACAGGTTTCTGTGGGAACACCTCCACAATCTCAGCACACTTCCTAACACAAGTCCCTCCTGCTTGAGGTTTGCCTGTTCCCTGATCAGAGGAAGATTGACAGGCACAAGCATTGAAGAAAATTTAAGACTGAAAAGTAATTTTTAGAATGCTTATTTTATCCCACCTACATCCCAAACAGCAGCTCCCCAAGCATTAGAGAAATCAAGGCAGCAACATTGCTATAGATCCTGAAAATACTGCCAGTGCTTTAAAACACAAATTACCCTGAGGACCAGAACAAAGCCCTGCAACCTTTGTCATCCAAGGTTCCCTGACCTCTGAACACCTGAGTGCAATGGAGGTTGCAGGAAGGAATGTGGGGCTGTAACAGAGCCAAAAAGGTTGGTGCTGCCTCATCCAGGGGCATTTGCAGCCCTGGAAGTCCCTTCAGAGAAGGTCCTGCAGCTCTCAAAGACACAGATTTTAGGGAGGCTTGCAGGCTCCTTTTAAGCACTTTTAAATTTAGTTAAGAAAGGAAGAGGCACCACACAAGTGCCTCCAGCTAAGAGCAGGAGGTGGGTATTCCTGGCTTGTGGTTAACTCATTTTGCCTTCTGCTTAGGAGAGAATTGGTGATTCAACACAGCTTTGGGCAAGAAACTTCATTTCCTTTCCTTTCCTTTCCTCCACACTGGGAAAAAGCATGAAGCAAAAGCAAAGCCTGTGTGTAAGCCAGGTTTTCTGTAGGATACACAGCAGCAATTTTGATATTCCAAAAATCAGCTGTCACAGCAATACTAATGCAGGTGATCCATCCTGATTTCAGGCTGTGCTCATTCATAAGGAAACAAAC